>NC_079167.1:23109405-23709405 GCF_947568905.1 Ostrea edulis | reverse complement strand
ATATATCATCCCAGTTCCATTAAATGATAATTATTCAAATAGCTAAACTCACAGCAATGCGACTTTCATTAGTCTGGTCAGGTCTCCATCCCTACCATATGAGTGTTAAGGACCATGATGGTCTTTTGTAGCATTTTTGGTAATCAAGAGGCTATTTTACCTTTACAAAATCTATATTTTCTAATTTCTATTAATTATTCGTGTTGATAATAAATGAAAAATACATAACTTACAACGAAATTTATGAATAGATACTGTACCAATAGCAACAGGGTTCAAATTGACCGACTATGTAACATGGCTACGTCAACAAACGAAATGATTTGAAACTTTGAGTTTTCGGGTTGTGTGTGGCTTTACTGAATATTTGAAGGTATGTTTGGACACAAGTATAGTAGGAAAATATGTTGAGAATTTTTCTATATTAAATTTATGAGAGAGCAACACAAGAATACAACATCAGACCTCAACAGTGTGCAGCTTTTTGTGCCCTGTAAATCGAAGGTTTTTATAAGGAGTGGATCTGTAGCTCTCTGTTCCATCGCAATATTTTTTCAGAGAGCTACAGTAACAGTTCTGCAGCTAGTAATTTTCTAGTCTGTTCATCTTATCTGATCACCTGAAATTACCTAAATCCGTGCGAGAAAGTGGACAGGCTGTAATTGGCCAATGAAAACTCTTGTTGTATTACATCAAACGTGTCATTCAAACTGTTCAATCGTCTCATTCAATTGTGTTGTCACACAAGGCAATACTATATCGGGTAAAGCGTTCTAATTCAAAGGTGAAATTGCGATAAAATAGAGTGTTGTCCCTTCATTTAGTTTTAAGGGAGTTTTCAGAGCATAGTCTCTCAGATTTTCCAATGTCATTAATCACGGACAATGGAATTTAATGTGAATCACAGGAATCGTCCACTTTATCATGTTTATCAGTAAATCCAGTTAAAAACTCTTACCACTGGGTTTCGCAATCTCAATGGTAAGATTTTAACTGAATTTACCGATAAAGTGGCTGATTCCTGCAATGTGAACTATGGTACATGTAAAGTAAGGATTTGACACTATTTTGGTTTGAGAAGCGGTAGCGGATTCAAAACAGCTATTTTTAATTAGATTGTTACAATTACCCCAGGTTAACCTTTCACTTGCTCGTACCATTGGTATTTTACTGCAACAAACGGGGGCGGGGTGGTAATAAATAACATTCTAGAATGTATATTCATTGAAAAAATTTAAATACATACATGACCACTTTTTTCCTTCCCTGTATCACTACTCATAACGATTGGAAAATGCACAAAACTTCGTAAGATTGTATTGTTTACGCTTCAACCGCACCACTGCTCTCCGAATAATTTGTTCTTTTTACCATTCGTAAATTTCATAGAAAAACAAAATCAGCTTTGTGAGAAATACAAATGCAAAAAATAATTTTAAAATTTTGTCTTATAACCTAATTTTCATTGTCCACTGTATTTAAAGCGAAATTCTGCCACTAGAATAAAGATTGTTTTTTCCGACTTATTTTACGTATAAGTTATCATATTTCGGCGATCCAAGATGTCAGCGTTCACAAGGACGCAGGTGATTTCGATTATTTATCTTATTTTAGAGTGTACGCTCGCCATTCATTCTTTGTCCTCGTTTCGGACAGCAAGTTATTCAACGAAAACTCCATATTTCTGGCTCAATGATGAAAAAGAATTAGTTGCTGATGATTCTGAAACATGGTTTGACTACGGGGAAAAGACCTGCCAAGTCATTCATTTAAATGCCGTTTTACGTCACGGTGCCAGGTATCCGAGTCTCAAGTGGATCAAACGAATGTCAGCACTGCATGAGAAATTAATTCTAAATGGAGTTGATGAACGATTTTCATTTTTGAAATCCTGGAAGAATCCTTTTCCTGAGGAGAGTGATAAAATCATAGCAGAGCTTGGACAATATGAACAGGAATTGCTTGGAGAGAGATTCGCCCGTAGATTTAATTTGCTTTTTGATGAAGACATGGACACTCTACGTGTCATGACTTCCAGTAAACAGAGAAGCTATGCCAGCAGTTTGGCATTTTTTTCAGGTCTTTCACAAACAGTTCTTGGAGAAGCAGATAAGGAAATGGAACCAACAATCAATGATATTGCAATGCGTTTTCATGATAATTGTGTTCATTTTAGTGAAACTGTAGATGATAATAAAACAGCTACAAGTGAATACTCAAAATTCAAGTATGGACCAGAGGTGGCTGTGTGTACAAAGAAACTGAGTAAAGTTCTAGGTTTACCTAATGAGGAGGATGTGACACCAGGTAATAGATACGCTTTAAACCAAACAATATGTACTGCACACAGATTTCCAAAAAAAAAAAATGTGCATTTCATGATAATTCAATCAAATGCCATACTTGTGTGGTCACAATTTTTTTTTATCAGTGCTTCCGTATACCAGGTAACCACAACCTTATTGCTGACAAATGATTGTAATTTAGTTTTATGATGACCTTTTCAGCAACTCATTACAGAATGTTGTAATTAGATGAAATTTTATTCATATAGTGTTTAATATCTTATGTCAAGATTTAAAGTCAGGAGGATTTTGTTTGGGCTGTCTGTCTTCCTGTCTATTCAGAACTGTTAATGTTAACCAAGACAAGAAAGGGACTTAAATCAGCATTAAAATATTTAAAAGTCACATAAATTAATAAAATTTATATCTATCTATCTCTCTCTCCTCTCTCTCTCTCTATCTAAACAGATACCATTTTGTTAGTGTTATTTTTCAATATCAGTTTCACATGTAGTGATACCAGATTCAAATTTGTTCGAAGAATGACCGAGGAAGTGGGGGGCAAAAGTAAGAATTACATAAGAAATTCTTTGAAAGTCATCTTATAAAAAACCTCTGAGGGGCAGGGGCAGGTTAGAACCAAATGCAAAGGTTTGAAATTTATGTAGCACAAAACATTAATTATAATCATTAATGGGGAAACTTCTTTCCAAAAAAAGGGGGGGGGGTGTAGTGTAAAGTGAAATTTGAAGAGTTTTGAAATTTTATATGGCAAAGAATTCATTCTATAGGAAATATTTTTTTGAATTTAAAAGTCATTATGCAGTACCTATATGGTTCAAGTGCTTCCTGTTACTTGTATTTAGAATGATATTGATTGTGCTGACCTGATTTTGCAGATGACCTGAACACGATCCACCAGTTGTGTGCCTTTGAGGAAGCCCTTACAGAGACAGGATCACAGTGGTGTCAGTTTCTGGACCAGGAAAATCTTGAGGTCATTCAGTACATGAATGACCTTAAGGTCAGTACCCACACAAAATGTGTGGGCTAGTCAGTTTAATTCGCTTGTATTTAAGAAAAGTCAAGAAATACTAAAAACAGTTAGCCCAAATAAGTGTGTGTGCATGTTTTACTAGTTGCAATCTCAATTTAATTCCTATACAGTTTAGATAAGCTACGATCAGCAGATGGCAAAGATGACCCACATATCCCTTAAACATGTCAAATTTCTATATGTAAAATGTTTGAAATTCAGATGTTTATACCGCCGTCTTTAGATGGGATGTATTATAGTATGGCTGTCGTGTCCGTCTGTCCCACTTTGTGTTCGGCTCATAACTTAAATATTATAAGACCTAGAATCATCAAACTTTTTCAGCTAATACATCTTGGGTAGAGGGTGGGTCACACTTAAAGACTTTAAAGTTAGGTCACAGTGACCTTTGATTAAGATTCCTGTTTGACCGGCAAAATCAACTGGAAAATTGTTTGGTCTAGAATCATCAAACTTTGTCATTTAATGCAACCTAAGAAGGTGTGTTGTACCCTAAATCGAGGTCACTGTGAACTATAATTAAGATGATGAGGCCATATATGGCATAACCATTTTTTGGGGTTTATGTAGATATGAATCCTAGAATAAGCATATTTATCAATTTGTGCATCTATGTAAAAATGTAAATTGTAGCTTAAAATCAAATCATGAAAACTTTTAAAATGGTTAAGTATTTTTTTTAAAAATCCCCAATGTTTTAAGGGAGGTAATCCTACATATGTGAAAGAGTAATGCATTTAACCCAGTTCAATAATCATTACATCAGGAAATACACTATTTTTCATGAAATGTTGCTATGTAATAAAATATGAATGCTCATTTTGTTTCTAACATTTAATAATGATATAAATTTATGAAGTATTGTACTACAAAATACAAGCACATCACAGAACAGATAGGGCAATCGTTTCAATCATAATCTTAGCTGATGGTTTTTCGTGTCTGTCCAGTTAAGATTCCAGTAGCCCCTTGGGAGAAAGCCATGGTGTTTCAGAGTTCTGCTGGATATTCAAAGATAATTTTGATAAGAGTTAAATTACATCTGTCCAGTTAAAGATTAATTAATGTACAACCCAAAATAAGTAATTCATACCATGTGAAAGTAATAATCTAAACATATATGTTACAAAATGAAAATATGTTTTGGAATATTTCTAGTTATTTGAACAACTTAAGAGATAGATTGACAAGTCATTGCAATGTGCAATAGACACATTACAAGGAATAATCTCGATTTTACCTCAGACCAAAAAGCAAAGATATTGGTGCAATCTTTGCACCAATTTAGGTTGACATGATTTTTCATCCTGCCTCTGATAAAAATCTCGGAATTTCATTAACTGAAACCAGTGCTACATACAACGATGTTATGTCTCTTACTAACCTAATATTTTTGATATGCCCTTCCACATGATTTACTGACCACATATGTGTACTATGAAATCACGAGAATACATAAACCCTGTCACTGGAGTCAGCACATATTATGACATCATAGGTATATGAAAACAAATGAATTCATTTTTAAATTTACAGTCTGTTGAAAAACTTGTTTTTATCCCGTTGTTTTTCATTGTTGTACATTTGATAAAGTATCTCAAGAATACATACTTTGCAGTCATTTATTGTGACAGTTGTACATGTACATTAGAAAAGCATCAAGAATGAATAATGTCAATATGCCTTTAATTGATGTATAGGTAAAATCATCGACAGGATAAATTCGTTATGTAGACACTTAGAGGGATAATATGGAAATATATGGGGTCCTTGAAAAAAAACATAGGGCTCGGCTTACGCGTCACCCAATAGGATTTTTTTTCAAGGACCCCATATATTTCCATATTACCTGTCTAAGTGTCTACATAACTAATAGTGTCATATCCTTTTTTTATCTGTTTATAATGAATAATCATCTGATGGGCGTATCATGTGACATGGCGGTACACTTTATCAACATCTAGAAGAAAATTTAGAAACATTCTCACAAACATCTAACAGCATCCCAAACATCAGAGCTGTAGGGTTTTAATTTGATAATTATTACGTATAGACTTAATATATATAATTATACCCCCCAAACAAAGTTCAGGGGGGGGGGGGGTATATAGGAATCACTCTGTCTGTCTGTTCGTCTGTCTGTGCAGATTCGTGTCCGGGCCATAACTTCTTTGTTCTTTGACTTAGGCATACCACATTTGGCACACAGGTGGATCACCATGAGACGATGTGTCGAGTACCTTCATGACCCCTATATGACTTTGACCCTTGACCTCAAGGTCAAATTAAAGGTTTTTTACAATGGATTCGTGTCCGGACCATAACTTCTTTGTTCTTTGACATAGGCATACCATATTTGACACATGAGTGTATCACCATGAGATGATGTGTCAGGTACCTTCATGACCTCTATATGACCTTGAACTTTGACCTCAAGGTCAAAATTGATTATAGGGTTTTGACATAGTCATACCATAAGACATGGGTGTATCACCATGAGACTATGTGTCATGTACATTCATGACCTCTTTATGACCTTGACCTTTGATCTCAAGGTCAAAATTATAGATTTATGCCATGGATTTGTGTTCGGACTATATCTTCCATTTTCTTCTACTAAGGCATACCATATTGTTACACTCGGGAAAGAGGTAGTTTATACCTATTAACAACACGCTTTGGGAGATTGGGGTAAACACGGGGGGGGGGGTTATTCTTAGTGAGCATTGCTCACAGTACCTCTTGTTCATAACAGAAACATGGATGGACATAACAAAATAAAAATCACTGCTACTGACCACTAGCTATCATATGAATATAAGCTTTTCAGAATAACAAACAGTCCATGAAAACAATTGTAAGCAAGATATATGAGATAATATGATTCATTAGACAGATGGTTATTTTGTGTTGACATGTGAAGATGTTTTGTTTATTTTTTGACAGCAATACTGGAAAAAGATGTATGGCCATGATATTTCCTCCGCCATGAGTTGTCCCCTCGTAAGCAGCATTTTCACCACGATGGACAAAGTCATCCAGGCTAATGATGCTGATGATGAGTAAGGGTTGACATTTGTTATTAAATATTGTAAGAGTTATGAAATTAAAAATAGTATATAAACTAAATACTGAATGAATACCTTTTGTAAACTGATTTAGAGATGTTTTCCACACGTAATTTACTTCTTTGTCCTGATAAAGGAACAGGTTGTCATAACATTTGACAGTTTTCAATATTCATATCATTTGGTCATTTTAGTGCAGCTATGATATAATTTCTCTCTCTACCTTGTATCTATGTTATACATCCGACACTTCTGGGTATAAAAGTGTTGTTGGATTTTAGTGCTTCCAATATAGATTTACAATAATTTAATAGAGTTGTCTTTCTTGGAATTAAAATTTATCCTTTGTACAACATATACACATGTAAGGTTATCAATTTATGTCTTAAATGAACACTTACCATAAATTGTAATACATTTTAACCATTTATTGATTGTCAATTATGAAAACTTTTCAACAGTTGAACATTAGTCAAGAATGAAGTCTGGATTCTATTTATATTATCAGAATGTTCTCAGAAACTGTGATGATGCTGATCTGACTTTTGTAATATGGAACATGTACATTCCCAAAACAGCTTCATTAATTGGAGTGAAATAAAAGGCATGCAAAGCCTTTAGAAATTTTTCATAACAGATTTCAATAATAGCATACAAGAATGCTGAACTGTCTATGTACGTACCTGTTTAAAGTGTTTGTACGTACCTTTTTAAGGTGTTTGTATGTATCTGTGTAAGGTGTTTGTATGTACCTGTTTAAGGTATCTGTACGTATCTGTTTAAGATGTTTGTATCTACCTGTTTAAGGTGTTTGTACATATCTGTTTAAGGTGTTTGTACGTACCTGTTTAAGGTGTTTGTACGTATCTGTTTAAGGTGTCTGTATGTATCTGTTTAAGGTGTCTGTATGTATCTGTTTAAGGTGTTTGTACGTACCTGTTTAAGGTGTTTGTACGTACCTGTTTAAGGTGTTTGTACGTACCTGTTTAAGGTGTTTGTACGTACCTGTTTAAGGTGTTTGTACGTATCTGTTTAATGTGTTTGTATCTACCTGTTTAAGGTGTTTGTACATATCTGTTTAAGGTGTTTGTATGTACCTGTTTAAGGTGTTTGTACGTATCTGTTTAAGGTGTCTGTATGTATCTGTTTAAGGTGTTTGTACGTATCTGTTTAAGGTGTTTGTACGTACCTGTTTAAGGTGTTTGTATATATCTGTTTAATGTGTTTGTATGTATCTGTTTAAGGTGTTTGTACGTATCTGTTTAAGGTGTCTGTATGTACCTGTTTAAGGTGTTTGTACGTATCTGTTTAAGGTGTTTGTACGTATCTGTTTAAGGTGTTTGTACGTATCTGTTTAAGGTGTTTGTATATATCTGTTTAATGTGTTTGTATGTACCTGTTTAAGGTGTTTGTACATATCTGTTTAAGGTGTTTGTATGTACCTGTTTAAGGTGTTTGTACGTACCTGTTTAAGGTGTTTGTACGTATCTGTTTAAGGTGTTTGTACGTATCTGTTTAAGGTGTATGTATGTACCTGTTTAAGGTGTTTGTACGTACCTGTTTAAGGTGTTTGTACGTATCTGTTTAAGGTGTTTGTACGTACCTGTTTAAGGTGTTTGTATGTATCTGTTTAAGGTGTTTGTATGTTCCTGTTTAAGGTGTTTGTACATATCTGTTTAATGTGTTTGTATCTACCTGTTTAAGGTGTTTGTACATATCTGTTTAAGGTGTTTGTATGTACCTGTTTAAAGTGTTTGTACGTATCTGTTTAAGGTGTCTGTATGTATCTGTTTAAGGTGTTTGTACGTATCTGTTTAAGGTGTTTGTATATATCTGTTTAATGTGTTTGTATCTACCTGTTTAAGGTGTTTGTATGTATCTGTTTAAGGTGTTTGTACATATCTGTTTAAGATGTCTGTATGTATCTGTTTAATGTGTTTGTATGTACCTGTTTAAGGTGTTTGTACGTATCTGTTTAAGGTGTTTGTACGTATCTGTTTAAGGTGTATGTATGTACCTGTTTAAGGTGTTTGTACGTACCTGTTTAAGGTGTTTGTACATATCTGTTTAAGGTGTTTGTATGTACCTGTTTAAGGTGTTTGTACATATCTGTTTAAGATGTCTGTATGTATCTGTTTAAGGTGTTTGTATGTACCTGTTTAAGGTGTTTGTATGTATCTGTTTAAGGTGTTTGTACGTACCTGTTTAAGGTGTATGTATGTACCTGTTTAAGGTGTTTGTACGTACCTGTTTAAGGTGTTTGTACGTATCTGTTTAAGGTGTTTGTACGTATCTGTTTAAGGTGTATGTATGTACCTGTTTAAGGTGTTTGTACGTACCTGTTTAAGGTGTTTGTACGTACCTGTTTAAGGTGTTTGTATGTATCTGTTTAAGGTGTTTGTATGTACCTGTTTAAGGTGTTTGTACATACCTGTTTAAGGCGATTGTGCGTATCTGTTTAATGTGTTTGTATGTATCTGTTTATTAGTACTTTGATCGTAAATATCATTTAATTTGATAAAAATGTAATTTTTTTCTGCTTTTTTAACAGTTATGAGTCTGCAGTGTTTGGCTTTGGGCATGCAGAAACATTGGCGCCATTGTATGCGGCACTCGGTCTTTTCAAAGATGACCCGCAGCTGAAGGCAGACAATTTCCAAATCCACAGGAACAGGAAGTTCCGAGCCAGTCGAGTGCTGCCGTTCTCGGGTAATTTTGCAGTAGCCTTGTTTCAGTGTGACTCAGCAGACGACACGAAAGTTACCAATGATGACTCAGAATATGTGGTCAAGTTTTACGTGAATGAGAAACCAGTGGACATTCCGGCATGTGGGGAAAAAGCGTGTCAGTATGACCTTGTCAGGGATTTCTACAAAGGTCAAGTGGACCACTGCGAGTTCCACAAGATGTGTAGAAATCCAGAACCAGAGAAAGACAGTCCAAAACATGAGGAACTCTAACAGAAGACTAGCAGAGAATTGTGGACATTAATCATTGAAAATAAACAACGGACCAATGTCTTCTCACAAACATCGGTAGTACTCATTAGTCATTACTGCCACCTGTATAAAAAACAGCATGACTTATGGGATGTACATCCTTCTTAGAACAGCATTAATAATTATTAACACACAATTTAGAAATGTTTACTTGGTGCTCTATCTGTGAAATTATTTAAATCTGTTGAGGGTAAATTTTCGTGGATTGCCATGATTGACATTTTTGTTGAAATTAATGTTTTGGGTATATTTTCTCCAACATTGAAACATTGTGTAAATTATGTATTATATTGCAGTTATACATTCACAAAAGTGATCCCCCACAAAATAGAATGATTGCACACAAATTAGGGTTATTGAAAGTTTTACAATTCTAGTTTAGAAATATATATATTTTTTATAGTTACTATAGTGTAAACTTATTTGAGTTTTCTTTAAATACTGTAAATTTTCTAGGTTGAGGACTATTTGGTGCAATCGTGAATTAGCACTACAAGTGTTGTGCTATGTTAATACTGCAATTTTTATGTTGATCATTAATTTGTACACCTTTGACTGCACTAGGGGAATCAGAACAGAGATCCCACTGATGTCAGTGTACAATGAAATATCTTGTTGAGATTCAGCAAGGTTTTAGTATTTAGACCCTTTGCAAGCTGAATGCCCTTAATATTGAAGTTTATAAGGGTGTCGATACAGTGGGTACAAAGTCCAGTTTCATATAAGATTTCATGATGAAGATAAACAAAATTGGACCAGGGATTTTGTCAACTTCTTTTCAATTATTTTGAATTTTATTTCTACATTGTATTTATGTTACACCAAAAGTAAGTTGCATTTAATGATTACTGATAGTGTAGAAAAGATGACAAAAGCAAAATGTTAAATTCCTAGCAAAAAAGACACTCATCATATCCAACTATGTTTTAAAATGTCATAATGAAAAACACGACATCATTTTTTTTCCTTCTTGTAAAGAAAGATGCCATGATTACCAATCACGAGTTGGTTGTCATCTTTGGTTGACTTTAATATCTTAACGACAATCAACATTACTCTAATGTATTGAGGGATTGCTCTCTATAGTTCATACTGCAGCACTAAATTACTTAGAGCCCTTTTTGCTTGGAACAGCTCATTTGATAGTTGTCAGACTTGCATTACTAATACACTACAGTCTTACACTAGACATACACTACAGTCTTACACTAGACATACACTACAGCCTTACACTAGACATACACTACAGCCTTACACTATAGACTTACACTAGTCTTACACTAGACATATACTACAGTCTTACACTATAGACTTACACTAGACATACACTACAGTCTTACACTAGACATCACATACACTACATCCTTACACTAGACATACACTACAACCTTATACTAGAGATACACTACAGTCTTACACTAGACATACACTACAGACTTACACTAGACATACACTACAGTCTTACACTAGACATACACTACAGTCTTACACTACAGTCTTACACTAGACATCACATACACTACATCCTTACACTAGACATACACTACAGTCTTACACTAGACATACACTACAGCCTTACACTAGACATACACTACAGTCTTACACTAGACATACACTACAGTCTTACACTAGACATACACTACAGTCTTACACTAGACATTCACTACAGTCTTACACTAGACATTCACTACAGTCTTACACTAGACATACACTACAGTCTTACACTAGACATACACTACAGTCTTACACTAGACATTCACTACAGTCTTACACTAGACATATACTACAGCCTTACACTGGACATACATTACAGCCTTACACTAGACATACACTACAGTCTTACACTATAGACTTACACTAGACATACACTACAGACTTACACTAGACATACACTACAGTCTTACACTAGACATACACTACAGTCTTACACTAGACATACACTACAGTCTTACACTAGACATACACTACAGTCTTACACTAGATATACATTACAGCCTTACACTATAGATTTACACTAGACATACACTACAGTCTTACACTAGACATCATATATGCTACATCCTTACACTAGACATACACTACAGCCTTACACTAGACATACACTACAGACTTATACTAGACATCACATACACTACATCCTTACACTAGACATACACTACAGCCTTACACTAGACATACACTACAGACTTACACTAGACATACACCACAGTCTTACACTAGACATCACATACACTACATCCTTACACTAGACATACACTACAGCCTTACACTAGACATACACTATAGACTTACACTAGACGTCACATACACTACAGCCTTACACTAGACATACACTACAGCCTTACACTAGACATACACTACAGACTTACACTAGACATCACATACGCTACATCCTTACACTAAACATACACTACAGCCTTACACTAGACATACACTACAGTCTTACACTAGACATACACTATAGACAGTGCTCCCACTGGACCAGAATTCCCTTTCGCCACTTTTTCGGGGAGTGGCGCGGCACAAATAATCACATGCTTTACAATTATTCCCATCATATTATATATTATTTTATTCATTACACTTATTTTAGCATTTTGAATCAGTTACATTACTTAATCATATCCAGCTACCATACTTAAACACTTCTTTCTGAAATAATAAGAAGTTGATTTGTTTGATAAATTCTATTATGGAAATCAAAATTCAGATAATAAATCATATAAATATAAACTTCATGATGTTACACCCCTCAGTGAAAACATTGTGTACATTGGCCGAAATGCAGATGTCACAAAACATCAAGCCCAATTTAGAGTCGTATCTCAACCATTCCCTATTAAATTTCCGTTTTTGTATGGAAGATTTTGCAATTTGGAGAGAATCAGATGTTTGAGCAGGTGGGGTTGACTGTAAAGCCAAACATAGATATTTTTTAATTTTAGACTGACTAAGGTCAGAAGCTACAAGTTTAGTGTCAAAATAGAATGGGGTGTGTAGTCTTATGAGATTAGCATTTTTATACTTTTTCGCACCGAACTTCAAAGAAAATTATTTATTAAAATTGCTATGTCCATATCAATGGTGACCGAATGCATTGTTTATGAAATATTCGAACTAAAATCAAACACATCAAAATCAAAATCTTGTAATCAACAAGTTTGGCCGCAAAAATAAACAATTGATGTATTCATATATACATTATACACAATAATACGGCCAATTGAATTACCGGTCGGTTCTCTGGTTAAGAATTGACATTAATGTGGAGATGATAACACGATAATGAATAAGACTTTAAATGTTAAACAATTGACCACAGCATGGTAAACAGCTGTCCGATGTACTTTATTACATAATCACCGACTTTTTTGCAGCCATAAATTACCTGAGGCTGTGACCAGCTCTGTGTGCACTGGAGCGACGCGAGATTTCCGGTCGCACGTGTTGACTGAATAAACAGATTTTGACTGCATAAACAAACAGGCGATAATGTGTCACTGACAAAGGATTAGAAATACAATTTATTGCAAAAAGGGATTTTCGCCACTTTCAATTTTTTTTCGCCATTTTTGAAAAAAATTCGCCATTGGCGAAAATGGCGAAGCCCAGCTCGAGCACTGACTACAGACTTACACTAGACACACACTACAGACTTACAATACATACACTACAGTCTTACACTAGACATACACTAGATATACACTACAGGCTTAATTACACTAGACATACACTACAGACTTACACTAGACATTCACTACAGCCTTACACTAGACATTCACTACATACATACTCTTCTTGAAATCTGTGTTTTTCAAACTTAAAAAAAATTGTATAATCAGAAATATAATCGAGCAGATTAATATTATGTATTCCTTGCTATCTATGTGGTGACTGTTCTGTACATGATATGTGATGTAACATATTAAAAGGTTGGAGTGAAGTATTTGAACTTTTAAAAAACCTGTATTGCAGTCTACAATTTTAAGTTATTCGTTAAAAATAATTAAAAAATTACATTTATCATTATGTCATTAACAACAGAATGCAGTATGAAAAATTGAGCATTTTTTTATGTAGACTTTTTTTTTAACGTGAGTAATGCAGATTTTATTTATTCCTCTAAGTCAACCCAGACAACAGAGTTAGGTTAACTTGAATTCACTCATCTCGATCTTATACATTTCATCTGTTGTGGTTTAATTTTACAATTGTTACTGCGAGTTTTATATAAAGGCCTTATGATGATACTCCATGGTGCCGTCGTGTCCACGAGATGTCGTTTTTAAACTGTTTTTGTGGCAATGATAACCAAGATAGTATGCTTGTGATTGGATGCTTCAATAAAATTATCATACTTTATTTATCATAGAATTTCATTCATGATGTTCAGATTATCTAAAGTCATCTTCCAAGTCTAAATGATGCAAGAATCAGAGTCTTGGTAGTGTTTTCTGTGTAATTCATGACAGATTGTTCGCATGTCAATGTTTTATGTTTGCTAGACTATATTTTTACACTGAGTTATATTTGATTGATAAATGAACAACAACGCTATGCATTTCTGTACAATTTTTATTGTTCATCAGTATTAATTGAAATAAATGAACTAAAATACAGCTAAAAAATGTTCATGATAGTTATTCCTGTTTACAAAACATAATAAATTTGATGAGAACATCAAATTGATGCAACAAATGAGTTGTAGATTATAATGAAATCAAGAGAAGAAATGATACTGCTCAGTGCATTTAAAGTAAATTTCACTTAAAACATTTCTAGTCCATACATAAATTATGTGATATACATGTATTGCATATTGATAAGAATTATCACTTTACATTTGTACAACTGTACATTAATCATAAACATTTAAATAACACGAACACACCAAAATTTGTAAAATTAATGGTATTTACCTCTGCTGTCTATATACAGTAAAACTACAGATCTACACAAAAATCCAATGTGACGTTTTCCATTATGCACTCTCCTTACCAGGAGCTGTTGATATTGTCAGATACTGTGGAGCTGCACAGTATTGTTGGGCAGTCATTGGCTGATACTTATGAGGTAGCCGTTATTTTTGGGTTGCAATAATGATTGTTGTTTGCTTTGTGGTTAAGATTGACATGTGTGTATATATGGTAGCAGTAATATTAGCAATTCTGACAGTTGTGGTAGCAGGGATGGGATCAATTACAATGAAAATGTAATTAAATACTTCCAGTTACATTGATAATTTTTTCAATTATTTGCTATTACAATCACATCAATTTTAATCAATGTAATTGATTACTTTCAATTACTCTGAAGAATGTAATTAAATACATTTCAATTACTGAAGTTTATTTCAATATGTCTTGGAAGACATGACTTTGAAGCCTGCATGCTTAACCCTTTGATTCATCTTCAAGCTTTCTGAGGAATTCTGCTAAAACTCTGGCTTCAAAATTTCCAGATGGATAATTTCTGGGACATGTTCAGTTCTGAATGTAATTTATGCATCAAGTATATAGACAATAGGACATCTAATTATTGCATAAACACCCCATGACAAACAGTGAAACAGTCTAATGCCATTATTATCAGACACTTGCATTTCTTAAGTTTGAATGAAGAATGTAATTGAAGAGTAATTGAAAAAACTTGACTTTATAGGAATATATTCAGCAACAAATACATTCAATTACTTGTCACTGAAAGCAAAGTCAATTACAAATACATCCAATTTCTTTATAAAAATACAGCTAATTACAATATTCCTTTACCCCATCCCTGAGTAATGGTGGTTGTCCATTATAGATATGTGGCTATTGAATACAATTTGGTGGTTTTCATGCAGTGGAGTCGTTCTTGTGGTTATAATTTATGGTTGTTTGTTGTCATTGTTGATGTAGTTGTTGTAGTAGTAGTTGATGATGTAGTAGATGTTGTTATAATTTATGGTTGTTTGTTGTCATTGTTGATGTAGTTATTGTAGTAGTAGTTGACGATGTAGTAGATGTTGTTATAATTTTTGTGTTTGTTGACGTCTTTGACGTTGTTGCTGTTGTTTAGTATGGTTGTAGTTCTACCTGTTGTTATTGCAGTTGGAGTTCTTGATAATGGTGGTATAGAGTTTAATGACTGTTTTGTAGTTGGCATTATGGATGAAGGTTTTGTTGTAATTTTGTTTGTTGTAGTCAAATTCAATGTTGGTCTTTTGGATATTTCAATTGTTGGCATTGTCAATGTTGATGCTGCTGTTGTTGTTGTTGGCAATGTTGATAATATGGGTGTTGCTTTAGATATTGGTTTTATAATTGATGTGATTGTTGGAGTTGTGGTTGTTATTGCAGTGTATTTTGGAGTTATTTTTGTTTGAGTCATTGTAGTTGTTGTTGGAGTTGTGGTTTTTGTTGGAGGGTTTGTGGTTGTTGAAGTTGTGGTTGTTGTTGGAGTGTTTGTGGTTGTTGGAGTTGTAGTTGTTGGAGTGGTTGTTGTTGCAGTAATTTTTGGAGTTGTGGTTGTTGTTTGAGTGGTTGTTTGAGTTATTGTTGTTGGAGTTGTGGTTGTTGTTGGAGTGTTTGTGGAAGTTGGAGTTGTGGTTGTTGGAGTTGTGGATGTTGTTGGAGTGGTTGTGGTTGTTGGAGTTGTAGTTGTTGTTGGAGTGGTTGTGGTTGTTCGAGTTATGGTTGTTGTTGGAGTGGTTGTTGGAGTTGTCATTGTTTTTGGAGTGGTTGTAGTTGTTGGAGTTGTGGTTGTTGTTGGAGTGATTGTGGTTGTTGGAGTTGTGATTGTTGTTGGAGTGGTTGTGGTTGTTGGAGTTGTGGTTGTTGTTGGAGTTGTTGTGGTTGTTGGAGTTGTTGTGGTTGTTCGAGTTGTGGTTGTTGGAGTTGTGGATGTTGATGGAGTGATTGTTGTTGGAGTTGTGGTTGTTGTTATAGTGGTTGTGGTCGTTGGAGTTATGGTTGTTGTTGGAGTGGTTGTGGTTGTTGGAGTTATGGTTGTTGTTTGAGTGGTTGTTTTTGGAGTGGTTGTAGTTTTTGGAGTTGTGGTTGTTGTTGGAGTGGTTGTGGTCGTTGGAGTTATGGTTGTTGTTGGAGTGGTTGTTGGAGTTGTCGTTGTTTTTGGAGTGGTTGTAGTTGTTGGAGTTGTGGTTGTTGTTGGAATGATTGTGGTTGTTGGAGTTGTGGTTGTTGTTGGAGTGGTTGTGGTTGTTGGAGTTGTAGTTGTTCTTGGAGTGGTTGTGGTTGTTGGAGTTGTGGTTGTTGGAGTTGTGGATGTTGTTGGAGTGGTTGTGGTCGTTGGAGTTATGGTTGTTGTTGGAGTGGTTGTTGGAGTTGTGGTTGTTTTTGGAGTGGTTGTAGTTTTTGGAGTTGTGGTTGTTGTTGGAGTGGTTGTGGTTGCTGGAGTGGTTGTGGTTGTTGGAGTGGTTGTGGTTGTAAAAGTTGTGGTTGTTATTGGAGTGTTTGTGGTTGTTGGAGTTGTTGTTGGAGTGTTTGTTGTTGTTGGAGTTGTGGTTGTTGTTGGAGTTGTGGTTGGAGTTGTGATTGTTGTTGGAGTGGTTGTGGTTGTTGGAGTGGTTGTTAGAGTGTTTGTTGTTGTTGGAGTTGTGGTTGTTGTTGGAGTGGTTGTGGTTGCTGGAGTGGTTGTGGTTGTAAAAGTTGTGGTTGTTATTGGAGTGTTTGTGGTTGTTGGAGTTTTTGTTGGAGTGTTTGTTGTTGTTGGAGTTGTGTTTGTTGTTGGAGTTGTGGTTGTTGTTGGAGTGGCTGTGGTTGTAAAAGTTGTGGTTGTGATTGGAGTGGTTGTGGTTGTTGGAGTGGTTGTTGGAGTTATTGTTGGAGTGTTTGTTGTTGTTGGAGTTGTGGTTGTTGTTGGAGTGGTTATTGTTGTTGGAGTTATGGTTGTTGTTGGAGTGGTTGTTGGAGTTGTCGTTGTTTTTGGAGTGGTTGTAGTTTTTGGAGTTGTGGTTGTTGTTGGAGTGGTTGTGGTTGTTGGAGTTATGGTTTTTGTTGGAGTGGTTGTTGGAGTTGTCGTTGTTTTTGGAGTGGTTGTAGTTTTTGGAGTTGTGGTTGTTGTTGGAGTGGTTGTGGTCGTTGGAGTTGTAGTTGTTGTTGGAGTGGTTGTGGTTGTAAAAGTTGTGGTTGTTGTTGGAGTGGTTGTGGTTGTTGGAGTTGTAGTTGAAGTGGTTGTGGTTGTAAAAGTTGTGGTTGTTATTGGAGTGTTTGTGGTTGTTGGAGTTGTTGTTCGAGTGGATGTTGTTGTTGGAGTTGTGGTTGTTGTTGGAGTGGTTATTGTTGTTGGAATTGTTGTTGTTGTGGTTGTTGGAGTTGTGGATGTTGATGGAGTGATTGTTGTTGGAGTTATGGTTGTTGTTGGAGTTATGGTTGTTGTTGGAGTGGTTGTGGTTGTTGGAGTTATGGTTGTTGTTGGAGTGGTTGTGGTTGTTGGAGTTATGGTTGTTGTTGGAGTTGTGGTTGTTGTTGGAGTGGTTGTTGGTGTTGTTGTTGTTTTTGGAGTGGTTGTAGTTTTTGGAGTGGTTGTAGTTTTTGGAGTTGTGGTTGTTGTTGGAGTGGTTGTGGGAGTTGTGGTTGCTGTTGGAGTGGTTGTTGGAGTTTTTGTTGTTGTTGGAGTGGTTGTTGGAGTTGTTTTTGGAGTGGTTGTAGTTTTTGGAGTTGTGGTTGTTGTTGGAGTGATTGTGGTTGTTGGAGTTGTGGTTGTTGTTGGAGTGGTTCTGGTTGTTGGAGTTGTGGTTGTTGTTGGAGTTATGTTTGTTGTTAGAGTTGTTGTTGGAGTGGTTGTGATCGGAGTGGTTGTTGTTGGAGTTGTCACGTTGAATGATAATTTCACCCTGAAGAGGAATTTCACTTCGTTACTGTAATTTTTTTTTCAATAACAGAAACATACACTATTTATTGCATTCATTGTAGAAAATTCATATTAAAGGAAATAGAACTATCTGATCAGGTGTAATAAATCAGGTGAATATTTAATGTACCGGTGATTGTTTAGACAACGGATATATTTGAGACTCGTCACGAAGGAAATCCATATGTAATTTACGTTATTTTGTTATAGATATTTACTTGTCCTTGATCGATTGTTTTCTCAGAATGGAAAATCTGCTCATCTGCCTTATCTAATCGATAATAATGAATCAACATGTTAATCTCACATATATTAATTGGCTGACCGGTCTCCTACGTTAACGTCAAACTCTGTTAAAAGTCAGTATCTTCAGATAAGTGTTAAAATTTGTAAACGTAATATATTTTCTAAATGTGGATGTAAATAATGATACCGTGACTCGACTGACCAGATTTTTTTTTACATGTTATTCGGATCGTCGCTGGTGCTACTAAATTATAATCATACACTGTTTAAAGAGAGTGTATAAAATGCATGAATGACGGATATGTGGACAAATTTTCCTTAGTGATAGACCGGGGGTGGGGGAGGTAATTTTTGCTTTCCTTTGACATATTGACATCAGAGTGCTGTAAAAGAGTCTTTATTTGCTTTAAATCTTTTTGATGTACTGTCAAACACACACACATTTGACTTTAATTTGGTTTTTAAAATGTTTTTTTAAATCGGTCACGATAGGTCATTGGTTAGGGCATTCCATTCAATTCTTGATCGAAATGTTGTGAGTTTGAGCCTTGCTCGTAACATGGCCGTGTCAGACCATACACATAAATTCGTGGTGGCTCAGTTTTCGTGGAATTCGTGGGTACCACTCACCCACGAATTTACATCCTCAACGAATAAAGACAACTATTTACATGCCAAAGTTATCTTTCTTACAAAAATATAAATCCACGAAATTACGTCCCCACCAACCCGTAAATTTTCAGCAATCCACGAAAATTGGTCTCCACGAATTTTAATGATTCTACAGTATTACCTAAAAGATGGAGGCCACGTGCCACCGCAAGCGTTAAAGAACCTTTGTTGATACGACCTGAGCGTCAATCATAGATCTAACTTTGTATAGTACTTCACCTATTTTCGACTCGGGAATTATAACTTCTCAATGCACATTTGGTAATATTCATATTCATTGAATTTTTTCTTAATATTTCTTTTGAAATTGCCATTGCAGAAAAAAATTAATAACCCGCGTAAGCGGGTAATTATGTGTTTTTTCTGCAATGATTGCTACCTTCATCATCCGATAAAACAGCAAAGAAAAACATTTCATTGTTTACATTTATATTTTTTATATATTGTTTCAAAATATAAACTAGAGTTTTAGTACTAAAATATCAAATGTAAGTATTTGAAACATTGTTGTAGGTTCAGAACTTGTAATGTTAAACTACCTGTTGAAGATGGAAGATGGTATAATGTACCAAGAGAAAATGAAATTTGTAATATTTTTTTCTTACGGACCAAATAATATTTTAAAAATATAGGATAACAATTTCCCTTGTATTCATTTATACTACAATGATTCAAATTCACACCCACCATAAGTTTTTAGGTCCTCTCACTGTTGTAATGATTTGGTTGTCGGTCGTTGTACCAGCTGTGTAGTCATAGTTCGTCACTCCGAGATCATCGTTACCGCCCACATTGTCATAGTCATAGGCGTGAACAGATATTCTAAACAGGGGCTGGCGGAAAACATAAAACTGGGATGAAGCATAAGTATAAACACAATATAACACTTTCATTCATTAAGGCATTATCTTTTGATGATGATAAGAGTAATGAGGCAGAAGGTGTTTGAGAGTGTTAATATTTAAGAACATCAGATGACCGCTTACTCTACCGGCTAGCTTTCTCCATCCATAAGAATCACGGATTTGTGGCGTCTGACGTCCGAAATTAAAATGATGAGTGTCATCAACTCTTCCATTTCCGTCTTTTCCTAAACATGATGGCCTGTAAATAAACGAAATGCAAGATTATTTGGTTAAGAACTCTGTTAAAAATTGCAGGAAAATGTGTCCCACCTGTAACTTGGTGTTAAGGGCACCAAGCAGATCTGAAGATACACGTCACATTCATGACAACCGTCCCACAAATACCCAGAATCACACCCACAGTCCTCGTCTCTGTTGTACTCCAGTAACTTCACAGAAACGTCATAGGATCCGGATATATCGGGTATCAACTACCAAAAGAAAAAAATCAAATTGCTCCTATGAAATCATTTCTTGTTGATATTTCAAGGACTGGACATTATTCTGTAGTATCTAAGACCATTTTCAAAAACAAACAAACAAATTAACCCAATCGCATTTCCTGTATATTTTTTGTACAAAGCTATTTTTCACATACCGTTGGTGTCGTAGTTGTCGGTAGAGTTGTAGCTATTTTCGGTTGAGTAGTTGTGCTTGTTGTTAATAGAGTCGTAGTTGTTACTAGAGTTGTGGTTGTTGTCGGTAGAGTTGTGGTTGTTGTTGGAGTTGTGGTTGTTGTTGTTGGAGTTGTGGTTGTTGTCGGTAGAGTTGTGGTTGTTGGAGTGTTTGTTGTCGGTGTAGTTGTGGCTGTTGTCGGTGTAGTTGTGGTTGATGTCGGTGGAGTTGTGGTTGTTGTCGGTGTAGTTGTGGTTGTTGTCGGTGGAGTTGTGGTTGTTGTCGGTAGAGTTGTGGTTGTTGGAGTGTTTGTTGTCGGTGTTGTGGTTGTTGTCGGTGGAGTTGTGGTTGTTGTCGGTGTAGTTGTGGTTGTTGTCGGTGGAGTTGTGGTTGTTGTCGGTAGAGTTGTGGTTGTTGGAGTGGTTGTTGTCGGTGTAGTTGTGGTTGTTGTCGGTGGAGTTGTGGTTGTTGTCGGTAGAGTTGTGGTTGTTGTCGGTAGAGTTGTGGTTGTTGGAGTGGTTGTTGTCGGTGTAGTTGTGGTTGTTGTCGGTGTAGTTGTGCTTGTTGTCGGTGTAGTTGTGGTTGAAACAGTCAATGATAATTTCACCCTGAAAGAAATGTTCTCTATGTTACACGTGGTCTCTTTAGTAACAGAGAATAGAAACATGCATGTGTTGTCGAATCCATTGTTGAAATTCCATATTACTGTCTGAATTATACAGCTGAATTATATCTAAAGAAATAAAACTATCACTTATTTAACCAGATGTATTAAATACAGCCAATGAATATATCAGTTATCGTACTGACAACAAACAGTCTGAAAGCGCGAAAGAAATTCATATGCAATTCAGGCGCGTAGCCAGACAGAAAATGAAGTGTACGCAAAGTAAGGCAGGGGGTCTGGTGGCCGCCTTGAGGCCCCCAGCGGGTCCAGGGCGAAGCCCTGATGGGGGCCCAGGGGGCCAAGCCCCTGGAAGCTCCTGGGTTTTATTGATTACAATCACCAATTTTTTTGAGTATACAACGGGTATTTTGCTGTCAATTTTCGAAACAAACGAATTCAAACAATAGAATAGACATGATGATTGGAGTTAATCATAAATCGGAAATACATAGCGCAAAGTTACACTTAAGGCAATGACATAAAAATGTAAAAATAATTTCTCTTTTTTTTTTTTAGCAAATGTGTACGCAGTTGCGTACTTGCGTATAGGCAGCTACGCGCCTGCAATTTCTTATCCTATTCCTAGATACTCGTCGAATGTTTTCTCAGAATGGAAAATCCGCTTGATAATAATCAATTGATCAGTCAACAAGTTAATCTTGTAAATATTGACTGACCGGTCTCCTACGTTAACATCAAACTCTGTTCAAAATCAGTATCTTACACAAGTGTTAAAATTTGTAAATACAGTTTATTTTCAGAAAATAGATGTGAATGAAATGGCTTTTGACTTAGGGGATTTTCTTTTTATGTTTTATTCGATCATCGTCAGATACACATTCATATTTCCATATCAATCCGTCGCTGGTGTTGTTTTTATCATATTTCATACAATATGATATTTAAAAGATGGAATTTCTCTCATTTTAGCATGCAAAAATAGAGAGCATATAAGTATTATTAACCACATTACATTACAAAAAGCATATCAAACTTAGCACGAGTGACGCATGTCGACAAAGTTTTCAATATGAGAAATCATGTTGATTATGGTCATTTCCTACACTGTAACGTGTTGATGACTTCACAATTCTGTAAATTTGTATTTATTTTTTCTAATGCCCTTTAATCTGTCAAACACACACATAACCGGTTTGATGAAGTTAGAGAATGTCTTATTATTCAGGACTCGGATCCCAATAACATACCTTCTTCTAAGTGACAGAGAAACATTTTAAAAGAGAATTCATTACTAAGGATTTCATAAATATGGACCAATCAGCTATTCGATAATTGCATTTAAATTCTCCATTTTGATTAAAATCTAAAGCTAAAATTCACACCCACCGTAAGTTGTTAGGTCCTCTCACTGTTGTGATGATTTGGTTGTCGGTCGTTGTACCAGCTGTGTAGTCGTAGTTCGTTACTCCGAGATCATCGTCACTGTCCAAAAAACTGCTTTCATAGTCATAGGCGTGAATAGATATCCTAAACAGGGGCTGGTGGAAAACAGATACTGAATTTTAGTTTAATTCTTCTGCAAAACGTCTAGGACATATTTTCTCCTATATAATTAATCTGCTTATTGATTGGTTGATTAACAGGTTTTAGCATGAATTAAAACGCAGAAATCAGTAACTGATTGCTTACTTTACCGCTGAGATTTCTCCAGCCATAAGAATCACGGATTTGTGGCGTCTGTCGTCCAAAATTAAAATGATGAGTATCGTCAACTCTTTCATTGTTATCTTTTCCTAAACACGATTGTCTGTAAAAAATAGTATAATGAATACAAATCTATAGACTGGCTTAAAACCTCTGCCTGGTGGCATATTTCAGCCCCCCCCCCTCTTTTGTCGACTCTTTAGGTAGACTATCGAGTTTATTATCTTAACTACCCGGATCTCAGTATATATTATAACCGAAAGTGTTTTTCTTAAATGCTATTAAGTGCCGTCGACATATACATGTATATTTTCACAATGCAGCGAATCATAACAAGGCGACATGGCATCTGTCTGATAAGTCGACATAATTTAATCAGAAAATCATATCGTCATATCAGAAAATTATGTTGCCTTGTCAGATCTGTTGAATGTGAAATAGGAATAAAAGAATCTTGCTATAAATGGCCTTCTTTTAGATGAAATATTTGTTATGTCCGAACAATGACATCCCTGTATCTTCAAAAACTACTAGATCTACAAGTATATCGTTGAATCGTATTGTTTTTCAGTTATGTCTATGTTGCATCGACTACATTCTATGATGCATGCACAGAAAAGATAGAATAAAAACTGAAAGGTGTTATGAGCATCCTTGTAAAAACAATCATACCCATAACTTGATGTAAAAGACAGTAAGCAGATCTGAAGATACACGTCACACTCGTGACAGCCGCCCCACAAGAACCCGGAATCACACCCACAGTCCTCGTCTCTGTTGTACTCCAGTAACTTTGCAGAAACGTCATAGGATCCGGATATATACTGTATAATGTAATGTAATGATTCAATGAATAATTTTTAAATTGAAATAGTCTAGTTAACGCATGTTGATATTTTATTGTATTGTGGTATGGTTTTGTCACCAACTCTATAATCAACATTCCTTACATTCATTACAGAAATCACTCAATCGTTTACCGCATAAATTGCGCACGAACTTTATGTAATTTCTTACAGACCTGCACATTCCATATAAAAGTCCACAGAGCTAACAGGAAGAATCTCCCCATATTGCATGTAATGTATTTTGTACAGCTCACATTCGAGTGTTACCCTGGCCTGTAGTGCCGTGTCTTAAATAGCAGTGATACCCCGGCCTGTAGTGTAGTGATTTAAGCAGCAGTGATACCCTGGCCTGTAGTGTCGTGTCTTAAGTAGCAGTGATACCCCGGCCTGTAGTGTCGTGTCTTAAGTAGCAGTGATACCCCGGCCTGTAGTGTCGTGTCTTAAGTAGCAGTGATACCCCGGCCTGTAGTGTCGTGTCTTAAGTAGCAGTGATACCCCGGCCTGTAGTGTCGTGTCTTAAGTAGCAGTGATACCACGTATGGAGATAACAGAAGATCACCACTCTAAAACTGGAAATTGGGTACTTGGAAATAGATCATAAAATAATCTAGAGAACACCATTTACAAATCTGTCTAAACTGATATAATTCTACTGTATATGAATTTTGCTTACGAACATTTAGTTTTTGCAGTCGAGTATTTGGTTTTCATTATCAATAACACATTGGAAGCATTTTCATTCATATGTCGATTTGATATATCCCTATAAACTCGAAAAGAAAAGACACCACGGAGTAGTCCACTTCTGCTTCATACTTAGATATTTTGAAAATAGATATTAACGGCAAACTAACACCTAAACCTTATAATAAACGGGATGATTTCAGCTTCTCCATTGACAACTTCCTGTATTTATGTAGCCATATTCCATTATCAGCTGCATATGGTGTTTATATATACCTCTCAACTGATTCGATACGCAAGAGCTTGTTCACCGTATGATCAGTTTTTAAATTAAACAGGCTACTGACAAACAACCTGATGTTACAGGGGTTTCAACAGTCTCGTTTAAAGTCAGCATTTCGTAAATCTTATAATCATTATGATAATATAGTTTGCCAATACAACCTATCATTGGGTCAAATGCTGTCTTACGTGTTTCATACCGATTGTTAGGCCATTCTTAGCACGATGATTGTGACTACAGATTACTCCGTTTACCTGATCAAGACATAGGGCTCACGGCGGGTGTGACCGGTCGACAGGGAATGCTTACATCTCCTAGACACCTGATTCCACCGTTGGTGCGTCAAGGAGTACGTGTTTGCCTTGCTCTTCATTCGTATTTTTAGTTGTAAGACGATTTCGTTTATCATGAGGAAGGGGCGGATCGTCCCTAGGACTTATCCAATTGTTCGGGTCGTCGGTCATATCGGTGCTTTTTAGATATTTTTTAAATGACCTTGTATCCACTATGTGGATCGGACACTTTTAGGTATCGAGTGTTGGAATTTAGTTCCGTTTTGTATCATTATTTATCCAATGCATCATCTTGATCCGCCCGTCTACCAATTTTACTGTTTGTTTCATACTTTGTCTCAACTACCCCCTCTCTTATTACACTCCATTTGTTTGTCATTGTTTTCGTGCATTTGTCTTTGGCGTTTGACTCGTATTTGTTTGTTGACTTGCCTTAATTTAATCTATCTAACGCCTAATATAATACAATTGAACGTGCAACTTATTTTCTTTCGTTTCGGCCTTGCGTGTCGACCTTGATTTTTCAAACTGTACCAGCATTTTATTGTTCCAGATTCTTTTACGTAAATTTGTCTCCCAAAACAGCGTTTCAACGTGTAACTCGGTTTACTTCGTTTCAGCCTTGAGTCTCGACCCTGTGTTTCTAAATCGTACCAGTATTGAATCTTTTCTCGTATTTGTGTCTTTCAAAACAGTATTCACGCACAACTCATATACATGTAACTTCGTTTCGGTCTTGAGTTTTCAAATCATATCATTATTGTATTGTTCCGTATTCTTCCACGTAACTTTTGTATTCCAAAACAGTGATTCATTCAAATCTAATTTAGTGGTAAATTTAATTCAACATACGAATTATCTCAACGGGCTCACGGTGGGTGTGACCAGTTGGCAGGGGATGCTCACTCCTCCTAGGCACCTGATCGCACCTCTAGTATGTCCAGGGGTCCGTGTCTGCCCAACTCTTTATTTTGTATTCTTTATAGGAGTTATGAGCTTGATCGCTGTTCGTTATCTTCACCTTTCATTAGCGGAGTCGGATTTTATATCAGACCAATCTTACTCTGAGACATTGATATTGTACATTAACGGAGTAGGATTTTATATCAGACGAACGTTAATCTACAATATTAGCGAGATTTAGTGTTTTAACAGACCGATGTTCCTCTGCAGCAATAGTAGGGTTAGTGCATTAGTAGGGTTGGGTGTTATCCCATTGAAAGGAAATAAAATGATAAATGACCGAACATCTTTTATTAGCTATCTGTCTTTGTATTTTTATAAGGCAGAATTAATCAAACTCAACTGAATATTGAGATACATCGACGACGTTTTATTTCTACATTCAATACATCTCGGCGAACTCGGCATTACAGAGTCTTCCACATCTGTTTCATATTTGAATGCTTTACTGAATATAGACGTTAACGGCAAACTAGCAACTCAACTTCATGACAAACAAGATGGTGTCAGGTTCTTCATCATTAATTTCCCATATTTATGTAGTAATATTCCATTATCACTTGCATACTGTCGTTATGTCTCCCAATTGATTCGAAACACGGGTATTAAGCATGATCAATCTTTAACATGGGTTTCAAAAATTTCATTTAAAGTCAACAGTTTGCAAATATTAGCCATCATTAGATAGAATGTTTTTTTTTTTATAATACTGTCAATACCGTTCTTTACATGCTGAGCTTGACTAGGATTAGTCAATTTATATGATCAAGATGGAGGACTATGAGGTGTGTGACTGGTGAACAGGGAAGGCTTACTCCTTCTAGTTACCGGATTCTATTTCTGGTATTTTGAAGAATCTGTGTTTTATCTGATTTTTTTAATTTATAAGATTAGGTATGCTGGCTATCTTCACCCTTTGTTATTTATTTATTGATAAGATTGGTTATGCTGGCTATCTTCACCCTTTGTTTCATTTATTGATAAGATTGGTTATGCTGGCTATCTTCACCCTTTGTTTATTTATTGATAAGATTGGTTATGCTGGCTATCTTCACCCTTTGTTATTTATTTATTGATAAGATTAGTTATGCTGGCTATCTTCACCCTTTGTTTATTTATTGATAAGATTGGTTATGCTGGCTATCTTCACCCTTTATTTTATTTATCTATAAGATTAGGTATGCTGGCTATCTTCACCCTTTATTTTATTTATCTATAAGATTAGGTATGCTGGCTATCTTCACCCTTTATTTTATTTATCTATAAGATTAGGTATGCTGGTTATCTTCACCCTTTGTTTCATTTATTGATAAGATTGGTTATGCTGGCTATCTTCACCCTTTGTTATTTATTTATTGATAAGATTAGTTATGCTGGCTATCTTCACCCTTTGTTTATTTATCTATAAAATTGGTTATGCTGGCTATCTTCACTCTTTGTTTATTTATCTATAAAATTGGTTATGCTGGCTATCTTCACCCTTTGTTATTTATTTATTGATAAGATTAGTTATGCTGGCTATCTTCACCCTTTGTTTATTTATCTATAAAATTGGTTATGCTGGCTATCTTCACCCTTTGTTTATTTATCTATAAAATTGGTTATGCTGGCTATCTTCACCCTTTGTTATTTATTTATTGATAAGATTAGTTATGCTGGCTATCTTCACTCTTTGTTTATTTATCTATAAAATTGGTTATGCTGGCTATCAATAATCTATGATTTTATGGCAGTTGTCTGTAGTGTCGTGAAAAGTTCAAGCAGCATTGAACAACGGAGGATGGATCTTCAGAACCTGATCATGGCAGACTCATTTCAATTTGCTGTGGTCGGGAATGTGGTATTAGTTATTATTTTCATATTCAGGTGATACATAAGTAGAATTAAAATGTAAACACATTCTCCATTTAGAAATAATTACAAGAGCGGACTCTTTTGAAGAACTTTTAAAGATATTACAAGATCGCTATTGTGAAATCTAGCAAGCAGTAACCTTGAAGATAAGAGTCTGAAGTATTCTGAAATAATATCTAACTTTTGAAAGATTATTTGAAGCATCAGCCACACTTCAATTGTCAATGTAAGAACGACCACGGCGAGAACTTGCTGGTGTTGTTCTGTGAAAAAAGTGAAGATAACAAATTCGAACTGTGATCTATTTCATAAATCCAATGAAACCCAAAATATTGAGCAGTCTAACTTTACACCGCTGTTCACGTCGAACTAATGCAAACAATCTTTTTTCATCATTTAAAACAAATCAATTTCTTTTGCTAATTTGTATCAAATAAACAACAAAGCTGTGACCTTTTATCCAATTTAATCATTTCTTTGGTATCACTTCAAAAATGTAACAAGAGACCCATATGCCTTATCAGTCACCTGTTAAAAGTATCACTAGCCGTAGGGACTATAAAATCTAGATCAAGTTTCTAAGTTAACTTCTAACATTCAACATTAGTATAAAACATGATGTGTTCTTCAAAACAAATCCCCTAAAGCGCCGATACTGATGAAAGACTTTACATAATATATGTTATAACACCACGATATGACCATTTTGGACCCGTCAGAACTCTAGGGTTATGAAATTCACATATTGGTGCCTTTCCTAAAGCATTTAGTTTTCATACTGTATCACCAAATTTCAAGAAGTCTTTCAAACGATACAGAATCACTATGTTAAGTTTGGTCTCACTCTGGTCTGAAAACCGCTACTCCTAGGATCATGAAATTTACAATTTTGGTAAAGGACCACCTGCTCCTTCGAAGAATTTATTTAGTTTTAATTTAAAATCAACAGCATTAAATATGTTATTCAAAGTTTTACACAAAAACATTAAATACCAAGTTTGCCCCTCCCCTCCCTGAATGTCAGAACCTTCTAACCTGAAGCAGTAGACGATGTTTGACGGTTGATTATAGCCGATAAATTATAGCCGATAAATGACTTTATTTCCAGTTCACCATGACGATGCGAGAGGTAAAACCTTGACAGAGTTGGTTCTAAACGTTAGGGGTCTAATTATCATATTATATCGAACTTTTCGCCGAAATTTTCAAGCGATGAAGCTGGTAAAAAAGACAAACAAGATGGCGGCGTGATATGCCTTGTGAATATTATGTTTACAGGAAGACAATTTTTTTTATTATAGATATTGAAAACGTCGAGTGCCTGTGCATTTCATGTATCAATGACCGATTTACATATTTGTTTTTATCAAATAATAAAAAGTCCTACGTAAACACTACAAAATCCTACATGTACTTCATTTGGTGCGTCCAAAATTTTGGGTAACCTATGACCTTAATACACACGTCCAATGGATGAAAGGTGAAGATAAAGAACATTGATGAATCTCATAACTCTCATAAGATATACAAAATAGAGAGTTGGAAAAACACGGACCCCTGGATACAGCAGTGGTGGGACAAACTTTCAAATTCCTTGGTATTGCTTATTCAGCAGGTTGAAATAGAGAAATTCATTCAGGATTCAAACCATGTACGTATGATTAATCATTTCAATACAGTTCTCGTCTTCATTTGTGATCACTGTACAATGAGACAGATGTCCATTCATATGCATAGCTTGCGATAGGTCACGTGAGAAGACTCGTATCTGATGATGTATGTATCCAGGCAAAAGCTGGAGAAACTGGTGACAAATGAGTACAAAAAACCAACTTGACGCAAGCGTCAAAGGTACCAGGGCGTTGAAAGAAATCATTCCATTTTTGCTTTTCTTTTGTACACCCCTTCAGGACGAATACTTAATTGTGAAGTCATATATACAATGTACACCCTTTTCGTATTTTACGAATAAATAAATAGATGTAAAGAACATGTACTGACTAAAAAAAAAATTAAACCCGAAACTTACGCAGTACAAATTGACAACTATAATGTGTACTACATTTTAAAGTTATTATGCTTTGTTTATTTCTAGAAACTATACAGCTCGGAGAATAACGTTAAAAATATCTTCAGTGCCAAATTAAGTATGCAGTATATTAATTTTGAAAATATTCTTACAAAATACATTCACGTCAATCCCACAGAAACAAAAACAATGATTCCGCAGAAGCGCATGTACATTAGAAAACCCACATTGGAACAGACCGCGCACTTGCAAGGCCTGTAATTACGGCGAAGTCTAATTAAGAAGATGGCTTTGCAGAGTCATGTTGATTGGACCTGAGGAGTGGCACACTGTTCTCTTTACCATCGCTGTATCTTTGATCATTACGGTTGGGGCTTTACATGTAGCCATTAGATACATGACGCCCTTACAAACAATATCACGTGGTTGTTGTAGCAATAGCATTTGTGTCTTGTACGGATCGCAGTCGCTTCTTCCTATTAGAAAGACATTGTTAAAGTAAACTTTTAATGCATATTGTTTCGATATCATAGGATTTTGGACACAGATAGGCTTAAGGTAGCTCCATCCTCATGTGGCTTATCAATATTAATGGTTGAAAGTGAATAAACTGTATTATATCACCTCAATATAGTTTATTTTAATAATAACCAAAAAAAGGTGTACTGTGGAATCATTAGAATTCGTGGTGGCTCAATTTTCGTAGAATTGGTGGGTACCCCTCACCCACGAAATTACATCCTCAACGAATAAAGACAACTAGTATACAAGAATATATAAATCCACGAAATTACGTCCCCACGAACCCGTAAAAATTCAGCAATCCACGAAAATTGACCCCCACGAAATGAAATGATTCTACAGTATGTTGCCACCCTTTTAAGAATATCAGATATGTAAAAACAGATGTATTTGTTAACATCAGAAAATCACACAGAATAATAAAAATAGATAAAAACTTGTTGAAACTACAAATTTTAAATGTCAGCAGTTTAAGAACACTGCTAATTCAAAAATATGTATAAATTAATTGTGGATATTAGGGAAATAATTGTATAATAGACATGCAGTAGAGGACATTCCAGCATAGGAGTTACTGCCCTTAACAGCCTTTTGTAGATTATAAATAAATTATTATCTATGGAAAATAGACACTTTTTTCAGTATCAATAGTTTACCATATTTTGTATTTTATGCAGTGAATAAAATTTTCTCTTAAAGATATATTTCTACCATGCTCAAAGTATAATTAAATAAATATTTTGCCAAAACCGATGACACCATATAAGGATCGATCCACCTTAAAGCATTTAATAAGAATACAGGTAGTTCAAGTGTATGTTGTATAGATTTTCAAGGATGGTTATATATATGAACGACCGGTCGCAATAACTCAGTGGTTAGAATTTTATGTTCGAAATCCATCATCGTCACATCAAAGAACCATCATCGTCACATCAAATCTAAGACGTAAACATAGGTAGTGATTGCTCCTTCGCCAAACTCTCGCCATTTAGAAGCAAGAATGAGGGATCTTTCGGCTATAACCTTAAAAACGGAGGCCCCGTGCCGCGTCACGCGTTGACATGTTACAGAACTCTCACTGCTACGGTCCTGAACACAAATATAGGTCTGAATTTAGGGTACTTCACCTACAGCTGGCGACGTCTTAATAGGAGTAAAATGTGTTCGAAGGGAAGTAAAATAAAAAAAGCAATATATATGGGCTTTATTTCACCAGAACTACATGATAGGGTCTGATTTACAAAATTTTTAAAACTGCTACGAGAGGATGCGACGATCGATGGTATTTTCCTATACACTAGGGGAGGGGTGTGTAACATTATGCAATTGTATGTGCTTATTTTTAAGTTAGAGTTATCTTTCTTGCATTATCTTGTTATCATAAGTGTGAACCCCACTGCATGTAACTGCACTTCCGGTGGACGGAATACAAAGTGAGAATACACACGTGAAACTACAAACTGTCTTGTTTTATTGTTTTACTGTGACATTCCTTTACATGGTGTCAGAAAATTCAAATCATTATGGATCTTTCTGGAATCCCGCATCCACATATGGACTGGAACTCGACAAATCTGCCCGAAGCGTGGAAAAAATTTAGACAGCACGTGGAACTGATTTTCAATGGACCCCTCAAAGGGAAAGACGAACCAATACTGTGCTCGTACCTCATGTTATGGGTCGGAGATAAAGGCAGAGACATTTTTAACACTTGGAACCTCTCAGCGGACGACAGTAAGAAATTAAATAAATACTATGAACACTTCCAGGCTTATGTACAGCCAAAATTGAATCCGGTATTTGCTAGATACAAATTTAACAATCAAGTGCAGGGTGACGCGACATTTGATCAGTTCGTAACCCAACTTAAATTACTGGCTGTTGATTGTTCATACACAGATCCCAACGAGATGATAAGGGACAGAATTGTTTTCGGAGTGAAATCTGCTAAGATTCGTGAAAAACTTATCAACGAGGGAGAGAACCTAACTCTCGAAAAAGCAGTTCAGATTGGACAAAACATTGAGTATTCATGTGAACAACTGAAAACCATGAATGCAGCAGCATCGGAAGTTCACGCTGTCGCCACAGGATCACGGGGAACTACGCGATATTCCAAGGGCCGTAACTCGCACTCTCAGAGACAAAATCAAGGAAACCGCGCGTCCACAAGAAACCCAAAGAAACCTAGCGAATGTCCAAACTGCGGCCGTAATCACAAGGATGGAACGTGCCCAGCCAAAGGAAAGCGCTGTGATAAATGTGGAAAATGGAACCATTTTGCATCAGTGTGTCGTTCTTCACAATCTAACAATAACTCTAAAAGTGCTAGGGTCAATGAAATATTTGTAAAAACACAACCAGGTATGGGTAGTGACCAAGATTCTGATTTCTATGTAGATACTATTCATGTAGACTCAGGTACATCAGGTAAGACCCCTGACCAAGCATTTGTTAATGTGTCCATTGGCCCAAATGAGTCATCTGTTAGATTCAAATTAGATACTGGCTCGTAGGTGAATATTTTGCCCGCCACCGAGTACAACCGCCTAGGCATTCAAAGCGTGCTTACGAAAGCCACTAAGCATTTATCAGCTTACAGCGGGACAGCACTGAAAACGTTAGGTCAGTGTAAGCTTAAATGCGCATATAATGAGCGATCCATTGTTGTTGATTTCTTCATTGTAGAAACTCAGTCAACCCCCATATTAGGTATGCCCTCATGTTTAGCCCTTGAGCTTATTCAGCTTATTTACACCGTCGATACCACTAAGCCGCCTCTCGATAAGAATGCAGTTTTATCCGAGTTTAGTGATGTGTTCAAGGGAGTTGGCAAATTTAAAGGGGATTGCAGTATTCGCATAGACCGAGAAGCCACTCCTGTAGTTAACCCCCCTAGGCGAGTGCCTGTTGCATTACGCGATAAGTTACAAATCGAATTAGAACGCATGGAGAAAGCGGAGGTCATAGTTAAGGTCACTGAACCCACTCAGTGGGTAAACTCACTTGTCATTGCTGAGAAGCCGGGATCAGACAAACTGCGGATTTGTCTAGATCCAAGGGATCTTAACCGCGCAATTCTGCGACCGCATTACCCATCCAGAACACTGGAGGATGTTCTTCCTAAACTAGCCGGAGCTCGCTACTTTTCGAAATTAGATGCTCGATCGGGCTACTGGGCCATAAAACTTGATGAAAGTTCATCATTTCTCACAACATTTAATACCCCATTTGGGCGGTACCGGTTCTTGAGAATGCCTTTCGGAATCAAATGCGCGCAGGACGAATTCCAAAGGAAAATTGACGAGACATTCGAGGACTTACCGGGTGTAACAGCACTAGTCGACGATATTCTAGTATACGGCACCACGCGCGCAGAGCATGACAGAAACTTACAATCGGTACTATTGCGGTCACGCGAAGCTGGCATAAAGCTTAACGCAGACAAGTTGTTCGTTGGCTTGACCGAGGTACCTTACTTTGGCCACTTGTTATCAGTAGAGGGTCTTAAACCCGATCCCAGTAAAATTTCAGCCATTAAAGAAATGGAACCACCCAAGAACAAAGGTGAGCTGGAAACAATACTTGGTATGGTTAATTACCTTGCTAAATTTTCACCAAACCTGTCAGCAATCACTGCCCCTATGCGGCAATTGCTCAGCAAGGAGGTCGAATTCATTTGGGATCAACCCCAAAACGAGGCTTTTGAGGAGGTTAAAAACATTTTGACCTCAAGCCCTGGACCGGTCCTCGCCTATTTTGACACGGCCAAGCACTTAACCTTACAGGTCGATGCGTCAAAATTTGGGCTAGGTGCTTCTCTACTCCAGGAAGGAAGACCTATAGCATATGCCTCTAAATCACTCACACCAACGGAGGTAAACTATGCTCAAATAGAGAAGGAGCTATTTGCCATCCTTTTCGGATGCAAAAGGTTCCACCAGTATGTCTATGGAAGACGTATTATGGTTGAGACCGACCACAAGCCACTTATATTCATTATGAAAAAACCTATGGTCTCTGCACCACCACGTTTGCAACGCATGATGCTTCAGTTGTATCAGTATGATCTAGAGCTAACCCACAAATCTGGTAAGGAAATACCGTTGGCAGACACTTTGTCTCGCAAGTTCTTATCAGACAGCTACCCAGAGTTATCAGAGGGTATGGATGCACGTATACATTCCGTCATATTTAGCATACCCATCAGCGACAAAAAACTCGAACACATTCAGTCTTTATCTGACTCAGATCCTCAATGTGTAGCACTAAGCAAGGTCGTGAGAAATGGTTGGCCTGACCGACGGGCTGACTGCCCCAATGAGTTGCATGAATTTTGGAATTATCGTGATGAACTATCTGTCATTAATGGCATGATCTTTAAGGGTCAAAAGATCTTCATACCCAAAGGCTTTAGAAAGGTCATACTAGGTCACCTACACACTGGTCACATGGGTGTCAATAAATGCCTCAAACGAGCGCGTGACATATTATTCTGGCCCAAGATGTCGGCTGATATTGAGGATATGGTCCTCAAATGTAATACATGTCTAGAAAGGCGTTATGACAACCCTAGGGAACCCCTGAAATCCCATAGTATTCCAGAGCAGCCCTGGCAGGTGCTTGCTTCTGACCTATTTAGCTGGCATGGCCAAGACTTCGTGCTGGTAGTTGACTACTACAGCAGATATTTTGAGGTCAACAGACTCGAGGATACACGCTCAAACACTGTTATTCTTAAACTTAAGAAAACCTTTTCGCATCATGGTATCCCAGAGAAACTAATTACAGACAATGGCCCACAATATTCGAGTGGGGAATTCAGAGAGTTTAGCAAGCAGTATGGATTCGTACATGAGACTTCGAGTCCACATCACCCCCAATCTAATGGGCTTGCCGAGAAAACGGTACAAACCATTAAACATATATTCTCAAAATCTCAGGCGAGTCGTACAGATCCCTATCTGGGCATTCTTGAGTATCTAAATACACCTTTAGAAACCGACTTGTCTCCAGCTCAACTTCTGATGAGCAGGAGATTGCGCTCCATCTTACCGTCGACGCTGGCTCAGTTACAACCAAATGTGGCTAATCATGAGAAATTCCGCAAACAGTTGTCTGAAAACCGTGACAAGCAAGCGAAATACTATTCATCTATCGCAGAGCCGCTCAAACCCTTACAAGCCGGTGAAACAGTGCGTCTTAGGCGTGATGGCATATGGACACCTGCTACCATTACGCAGATACACAATCCTCGCTCATACCAGGTTCAAACACCTGACGGACGTGAATACCGACGTAACCGCCGTCATTTGCTTAAAACGGGGGAGAATTCTGTTGAAAATGTTGATCCATGTCTTGCACTTGCCACACCTAACAACCACCAATTTGTCCATATTAGAGAAAGCGAGATAAAAAAACTCACTGCCGCCTACGATTCACTCAGCCACCCCACGTCCAACCCTGACAACTCAAAAAACTCAACCCATATCACAATCGATGCCTGAGTCTGACCACAACTCTCATTTGTACACTACCCGATCTGGACGTGTGATCAAACCACCAAATATCATGAACCTTTGAAAGAAACTGTTTGTAAGAAATTCACTAACAATGAGACTTGCTGTTGTTAATAGACTTTATAATTAGAAACTCTGTATTCAAAATATTGTAAATATTTACATTTCAGGGGAGATGTAACATTATGCAATTGTATGTGCTTATTTTTAAGTTAGAGTTATCTTTCTTGCATTATCTTGTTATCATAAGTGTGAACCCCACTGCATGTAACTGCACTTCCGGTGGACGGAATACAAAGTGAGAATACACACGTGAAACTACAAACTGTCTTGTTTTATTGTTTTACTGTGACATTCCTTTACAGGGTGCATTCTAGTCCCTAAATACAGCAGAAAAGAATGTTTGAATCTTGTGTAAAGAAATTGCAAGTAAGCATTTTTCTACACTCCAGTGACCCCTGTAAAATATCGATGGTTTCATGATATACCATGATTACATACACTGTATATCCCATGGTTATTAAATAGCAATGCAATAATACAAACCTTCTGTACAGTAACGAAATTCCTGTGACGACAGTCACCAACAACAGTACAGCAACAACAATCCCAGCAACGAGGCCCGTGTTACTCTACAACATTTACATCTTACATTAACAAGGTTGGATTTTACACAAAGTACACATTTGTATGTAAGCCAAAAGCCAGATGATCAATTCGTCTTTTTACATTGCTGTGTTTACCAGGATTCACGAAAAATCATGATTTTCAATATCAAATGTGTGATCATCTCCCATTAAATACACATGCGCATCTATTTTGATTGTAAATCAGTTTGCTTGAAATGGATAAATTGAGGAAAGCAAACTAACGACTTTCAGTTACACAAAATACGTTTAAATGCGAGTGAAAACCAGGAGAGACACTATCAGTTACTGTCTTTCTGTCACAAATGTATTTTCATGTTTTTTTGGATTAAGCTTTGATCTTCCAAAGACTGTTCACTCATTGTCGTATGTCTTACATATGATCACTTAATGTCAGAGTGAAGGACCTTTAAAGAAATGATATTGAGTTAATGAAAAACAGATAAAACATTTGCTGAGTATGTATTGTATAAAGCAGATACCTTTTGATAACTGGTCAATCTCTTGCTTGAGTTACCGGTTTCTTTTGACAGCGTTGAAGAAGTTAAGGTTTCTGGAGTTATTGATTGTGTATTTGCAATATTCAAGGAAGTTGTTTCTGGTATTTGACTTGGGTATGGGACTGTTGAAGACTTTCTCGTGAAAATGGCTGCTAGTGAAAGTGTTGTCTCTATGGGTGGCTGTCTTATTGGATGTGTGGCTGTTGTCATTGAAGATCTAAACTCTAGTAATGTTGTTGTTAAAGATGGTGTTGCTGGAGTTATGGCTGTTGTCATTGGAGATCTAAGTTTTAGTAATGTTGTTGTTAAAGATGGTGTTGCTGGAGTTGTGGCTGTTGTCATTGGAGATCTAAATTCTAGTAATGTTGTTGTTAAAGATGGTGTTGCTGGAGTTGTGGCTGTTGTCATTGGAGATCTAAATTCTAGTAATGTTGTTAAAGGTGTTATTGCTGGAGTTGAGGTTGTTGACGTCGTAGGAGCTGTTGATACACTTATCGGTTTCGTTGATGTTCCTGGAGATGGGATTGTTGCTGGTATAGTCGATGTCGTCGTTGAGTTTGCTGCTATTTTTGATGCTAATGTTGTGAGTTTTGTGATTGTTGTTCCACTGATATTTTTTAGACTTATGTTTGATGTTGCCATTGTTGTCTGTGTTGTATTTGTTATTGATAATAGTGGTGATGTTAGATTTATATTGCAAGTTGAATGTGTAGAATTTGCCAGATTCGAAACACAAAGCGATAATTTCACCCTGAAAAATATATACATAAATATATCAAGCGAAGAAAATGAACATATTTCACTACTAATCATTATATGATATGCATGTATTTATGTACATAAGCATTTACGTATACTTGAAAAGGTGAAGATAATGAAAAGTGATGAATCGCATAATTCCCATACAGAATTCTAAATTACGAGTAGGACCAACACGGACCCATGGACTTACCCGCGAATGGATCAGGTGCCTCAGAGGAGTAAGCATCTCCTCTAGACCTGTCACACCCACCGTGGTCCCTATATTATGATCACGTAAACGGAGTGATCCGTAGTCAAAATCGGTGTGTAAAGAACGAGCTCACAATTATTATGACATATGTCAGACAACAATTGACCCAATGAGAGTTTGTAGTTGTAAATTAGATTGTTATAACGACCATAGAATTTGCGAAATGCCTACTTTAATCGAGACTGTTGAAAACATCAACTTATTTGTCAGTAGTTTGCATCGATTTAAAAACTCATCCCACTCAGAACACTCTCTTGTATATCAAATCGGTTGAGGGACATAAACACCACATGCAGGTGACAATGCAATATTTCTACATAAATATGGGGAGTTAACGATGGAAAAATTGAAATCATCATGTTTTGCATAAAGTTGAGTTGTTAGTTTGCTGTTAACATCTATTTTCAATAAGATACAGTGTCTTTTATTTCGAGTTCACTGGAATATATCGAATCGACATAATTATGAGTGAAAAATAAGTATTTTTAATAAAACGTGGTCGATATATCTAAATGAGTTGAAGTCCATAGCAAGATCTTTTTTTTCTCATGTAGAATATTTTGAATAAACTCTGCTTCATCAGAATATAAAAACAGGTCAGCAAACAAAGGGGCACAATTCGTACTCATGGGAATTCCAACAGACTGTTGGAAAATCTTATCACCATAGCCTACAAAGATATTGTCAGTAAGGAACTCCAGGATATTTTTTATTTCAACTTCAGAATAATTTTGCGTGGAATCAGAATGATGTTTAAGAAAGTATTTTTTATTGGATGACTGATCACTAGATATGAATATTTCCTTTTGAAGAAGCAATTGTTTATGATGTCAAAACGTCTAGTATTTAATTCGTCGGGTAAAATGTTGAAAAGTCCTACATTTTCATGTTGTTGATTTGAGAAAAGCTTTGCGATTTCAAATTTACTAACAATTTCTTTAAATTTTTGCTTAGAATCCACATTTGCTCCCCACCACTTCTGGCATATGTTGTGGCACGGTAGGTTTGAAGTTCCTCCTTCACAAGTAACTGTTAATATTTTCCTGAGGAGCAAAGATAGGGACAAACATTTACTCGATCCAGGAATGTATATTTCTTTGTAAGGGTTTTTGTGAAGTTTAGGAATCCAGTATAATTTGGGTACCTCATATCCCATTGACTGAGGTGTTAAATGTGTCTAAATCTGAAGCATGATTTTGAAAAATATCATCTATTGAAAGGGTAGTTGGAGTATAATTACGATTACCAAATGTGGAAAATACAGTTGTAATAGTGAGCCTTATACCTGTGTCACATTACACTGCGATTAGGTATCCGACTAGGTAGCGGGTTCTGAGCGGCCTGAGAATGCCAAAATCTGAAAAGTGTCCGGCCGGGGACCATGCGGTGAGAACACGCCATTCAGGGCCCGTGTACCCCACCGGCAGCTTTTAGCGCGGAGTTAAATCCTGGCGATGTCAACCCCATCGTAAGATAACGCTCACGTGCTTCAGCGAGTTGTAGACGTAGGAACGGCAGTCTCAGATGCCTCGGAGGATTGGCCATGTCGATGTTGATGGCAACAGCGTCGATGATGATGTTGGAGATGATGACGATGACGATGGATATATATACACCAGTTTGCAATTGCCTTAATTGCACTTAACACGCATGAAAAGGCAAAGGTCACCGAACGATACCCGGATGTTCTCAGAACGGACATCGTCCGGGCTTCATCCGATACCCCTCAGGTGTCCGAGCGGTGACCGCACGGGGGTACCTAGTCCGTACGATGTCCGTATGGGTACCGGACGTACCCCTCCCGGTTACCTACCGATAACCTTACGGATATCGGGCGGCCACCAACACCATCATTCCATACGCTCCCCGCCCGGTAAACATACGGCTGCCTTCCTTGTCCCGCCCGAGGTGCGGGCGGTATATGAGGAGAGCTAATCACCCGGCAGACTTGGAAATGTGTCCCTACGGTGTTAGATGTTGACAGGTCCCCCACCGATACCTATACCTCGCCCGGTACCCGCTAGTAATGTGACACAGGCATTACAAAGACAATGCTGTTACAAACTTTGTCAGCTGGAACCGATATACTCTCTACACTATTGTCTGTAGACACACTTACAACGAAACCATTATTCTCAATTCAGTACATCAATGTATCTTTCATTTTAACAATGTAGATTATTAATATTTTTCGTTTTTTCGTGGTGTGTGATATTTGTATATGTATTATATGTCTCTTGATGAAGACGCGTGTTGTGTTGAAAATCTGAGGTTTAAATAACCAACAGTGTCGTGGCCTTTTCGGTGTTGAGAGAGAGAGATATATATATATATATATATATATATATATATATATATATATATATATATACAGTGTATATATTAATAACTTACTGTAATATTTCTTGTTTGTATTCACTTAGGCCAGAAGTTAACTGCTTTGTGAACAAACATTTCTAAAGTTTTGCTACATTACTTACCAAATATTTAATTGTACGCATAGTCATATTCTAGAATGTGTCCATGAGGTCGGGTGAGTATTGTTCATTTTATTATTAGACTCTTACCTTTTTCAAATGTTTTTCGCGCAGTATCAATTTTGACGTTATTTTTCAATTGTATAATACTTACTGTGACGTCAGCACTAAAAACCAACAAAACACGACATCCAAGTTGTGGGATCTGAATGTAGATACGAGGTCAAATAAAAAGGAATACGTAAGCATTAAAAAGGATTGATTGAATATTGCTTAACGTCCCTCTCGAGAATATTTCACTCGTATTGAGACGTCACCATTGCCGGTGAAGGGTTGCAAATCTTAGGCCTATGCGCGGCGCTTACGGCCTTTGAACATGGAGGGATCTTTATCATGCCACACCTGCTGTGACATGGGGCCTCGGTTTTTACGGTCTCATCCGATGGACCGCCCCATTTAGTCGCTTATTACGACAAGTAAGGGGTACTGACTAAGACGAACAACACGAACAATAAGGGTTTTTCCAATTTTCGATACGACCTCTCCCTTCTTCAGGACGATAGGATATTTACATAGAACTGAAAAGTAAATAAATAATATAAAAATGAAAACTAGCACCAAAACTAAACTACAAAAGCTGAGAACAAACAGAACGTCTACATATTAGAATTATCGAGTGTAAGATGGGACAATGAAAACGACTGTTTTGAACCAGCATCAATCCGATAATTTCTGACGACATCTTATATTGATTTCTTACAACCAGAAATATACAATCACATAATCAATGTCTGTCTTAATTTGTTTTGTATTTCCTACTGATAAATATTTGCGCAATCATTTGCTCATGTGGATTTAATTAAGGTATGTTGATGAAAAAACTAGAACGGATTCCATGTTGCCAGAAGTACATGTATATTTTCGACGAGGAATTTCACAATCTTTATGCTGCTATTCAGAGGAAGGAGAAAGACATTGTGTATCGTATATCAAGGTTATTCAACAATAAATTCTACCGTGTTTTCAGTGTGTGCAATCTATAATATGATAGCCAATATTGATATCATGTTTAGTGGTTTCAGAAAAGGTTGATAATTTTACATAATTGTCAAGTTATCTCTAAAGTCTAAATTGTAGAATCGAATACTTGTACTGTTAAACGTGTAGTTCTTGTCAGAGTAATGGAGACAACCAGAATTTCTTTTCAAGACAAATCCTACATTTTTGTCTGCTGTTTTACTATATTAACAACAAAACAACACATTCATGTATATATTGTTTATCAATGTCAACTGAATGGAGAGATAAACAGCAAGGCAAAATAAAATATGACATTCACTCTTTTACACTTGGTGTTAACTTACAACAGACATAAATAAATGTACATATCCATATTAAGTATGTTCATAAGTAAATAATTGTTACAGATTTGTACATCTCATGTACATGTTATATATCACAATAAATTGAGATCAATGGTGACCGATTCGCACGGGTAATGTACCGAGGTTATGTACTAGGATGTAATACAACACAAGGTCATAACTTCAGTTTGAAATAATAACACCTCACAAAATCTGCATTATATATTGCATCGACCCGTAGTTTCTTAGTCTAGACATATCACATGAGCGATTGAAAATATACACATTCACAGCTATCAAGAACTTTCTGCAATTCACAGAATGACTATTAGATCAACACGACTTTCGTCCTCTGATTGATATCGGTGTCAATCTGATAGAAAAAGAGATACCGCTTATGCAAGGAGTATTTAGTATTTGCATTTAAATATTCATTCACATTCACAATATTTCAATGTATATGTTAAACAGGACATTTATGATTGTTAACCATAATTCATATTTACAATGTTCCAATATATATATGTTAAGCATGACATTTATGATTGTTATTCTTAATCAACATCTAAAATATTCTAATATGCATTGTATATTTTCGCTGTACCATACACAGAAACTCAGAATGGTGAGTTTGCAAGGACTCAAGAGGTAAGTAAAAATCCAATATCAAGATCTATAAATTGATCAAGGCTCCAGGAAGTAGCTAAGGAGACGTTTCATATATGGCGATGACGATGAGAGAAATGGAAATTTGCTGCCAGGTGTAAATGCAATACAAACTGGAAAAAACCGCATCACACTGATTTCAGCTTCCTGTGGAAAGTCGTTCTATGTCGGCCTTAAGAAGGATGACTAAGCTTGACTTCCTTTGAAATTTAATTCAAATTCATTGCTTGGTCGTCTTTTCTCCTGACTGGTTTCATACGTTGGGTTTTTGAAGGTAGGGGTTTCATCTGTGTCGTATGCCCCGTTACCGTGACCATTCGTGTAATGTGTTTTCTCTTTTATTGATCGACGTTGTTTCCTATTACAATATAAATGATAAAAAGTAGAGAGAGAGAGAGAGAGAGAGAGAGAGAGAGAGAGAGAGAGAGAGAGAGAGAAGAAAGAGAGAGAGAGAGAGAGAGAGAGAAAGAGAGAGATGTAAGAATGAATTAGTACGTGTACTTCACATTTTCGTGATATGAAATAAATAAATCATTACTCTAAGCAGAATAGGTTACAGAAGGCATATAATAGTACTTACCGTCTATACAATATTGAAAGTCCAGCAATGATAACGACCAACAGCAATACACCCACAGCAACTCCAGCGACCAGACCAGTATTACTCTACAACATTGATATTGTACATTAGCGGAGTCGGATTTAATATCAGACCAGTATTACTCTACAACATTGATATTGTACATTAACGGAGTCGGATTTTATATCAGACCAGTATTACTCTACAACATTGATATTGTACATTAGCGGAGTCGGATTTAATATCAGACCAGTATTACTCTACAACATTGATATTGTACATTAACGGAGTCGGATTTTATATCAGACCAGTATTACTATACAACATTGATATTGTACTTTAGCGGAGTCGGATTTTATATCAGACCAGTATTACTCTACAACATTGATATTGTACATTAGCGGAGTCGGATTTTATATCAGACCAGTATTACTCTACAACATTGATATTGTACATTAACGGAGTCGGATTTTATATCAGACCAGTATTACTATACAACATTGATATTGTACTTTAGCGGAGTCGGATTTTATATCAGACCAGTATTACTCTACAACATTGATATTGTACATTAGCGGAGTCGGATTTTATATCAGACCAGTATTACTCTACAACATTGATATTGTACATTAGCGGAGTCGGATTTTATGTCAGACCAGTATTACTCTACACATTAACATGCTCAGATTTGACTCCGGACTAGTGTTACTCTATAACAATGATGTGTATTTCACACGATACAATTTTCGGGGTAAATGTGTACCCTGTGATTACGGGTATTTATTCTCTACAAATACGGGTATTCATTATATTAAGAAATATATCATTTGGAGGATTTTTATTTAATGGGTATAATAAAAAAAAAAAAAAGGTAAATAATTTGGTTTTGAAAAGGTTTATATTTTCTATAGATAATCAATCACTCTTATGCTGGTATTTCTCTATAGTATGTTTATTGTACGATGATTTCCTTGATATCCACATTTAACCTATATCTATATCTATAAATCAGCAGGTTTTTTTTTTTACTGTTGAAATTAAAAGTTTTTCACCTTAACCACTTTTTGTGCATTTTTATCATGTTATTTTATGAAACTGTGCAATTATTTTTGTATGTCTGACATCTTTAAAAAGCTGGGAACATATATATTTTCTTTGGTATTTCATTGATTAGTGGAAAACAATACAGTTCGTCTACTTTGAACTATTGCTTTTGATAAGTCACGTGAGGGAGGAGCTACCCTAAGTACGGGCAATTGTCATGATGTCTAGATTCAGGAGTATTTTTTCTTGCATAAATTATGAGTATTTATAGAAACCTGCTAGGGTGGTGCTCTGTTTGACACCTATACACACAGTCTAATCTTGAGGAATAGCAACATAACACATCTACAAGGACTAAAAATGGCCATGAGTATTTTCATATGCGACTATTGGTATTCATTATGCACAAATACGGGTATCTGTTACGTACAATTAGGGGTATTTGTTATGTATAATTAGGGATTTTCGTTACGTACAATTAGAGATATTCGTTACGTACAATTACGGTTATTCGTTACGTACAATTAGGATATTTCTTACGTACAATTAGGGGTATTCATTATGTACAAATACGGGTATCTGTTGCGTACAATTAGGGGTATTTGTTACGTACAATTAGGAATATTCTTTACGTACAATTAGGGATATTTGTTACGTACAATTTGGGGTATTTGTTACGTACAATTAGGGATATTTGTTAGGGATATTCTTTACGTACAACTAGGGATATTTATTACGTACAATTAGGGATATTCTTTACGTACATTTAGGGATATTTGTTACGTACAATTAGGGTATTTGTTACGTACAATTAGGGGTATTCGTTTCGTACAATTAGGGGTATTCATTAAGTACAATTAGGGGTATTTGTTACGTACAATTGGGGGTATTTGTTACGTACAATTAGGGGTATTCGTTACATACAATTAGGGGTATTCATCGAGTACAATTAGAGTATTCGTTTCGTGCAATGAGGAGTAGTTATGTACAATTTAGTGTATTTATTTCTGTCATTGATGCAGATGTATCTTCCCATGTAAAAGTTGTCAAGTACAGACACATAGAGATTAGTTACTATATTACGCCCCTCTCCATTATTGAGTTTTTGTATATTGTTTGTTAAACTGCATCTTGTTTCTATTTCTGTGTCGTTTCATACACTTTTGATTTTACGACCCATGTGCTTTGATCATGGAAAGCGATATCCAAACTGACTGATTACTTCAATAGAGGGAGATTGTTCTGTGTATATGATATTCAAATTACATGTTGTAATGACGAGGAAAATAAATTTACTGCTTTTTAGAATAGCAGTAAATATGTAGTGTGTTATCTTGCATAGTATGATCCACATATTACATGAAAACCAATGCAAGCCATGTGTATTTTGACGTCACAATGTATGATACATCGGAAGAGGGCAGGATCACGTGTTCGGTGTGTACACACGTGTTTCATTACTATTCGGTCATTGACATGCATAGCTTGAAATTATTCTTCAGAATAGGGAACATTTTTCGCCAAGTATTCATCGAGTAAGATCTTTAAAATTGTGATTACTTGTGTTGTTTTGAATAGAACTAAAAGGCAGCATTGACGAAAACTAGGTACACATACTTTATCATCCTTGGTCATTTCCTTCCTCGGGTTGACCTCCCCCTGGTATTGCTTCAGGTTCATTGTTTGAAGAGCGGCCTTGACACTGTCGTTAATCTGGTTCTCTTGAATGTGACATTTAATGCAGTTGTACGTGTAAATGATCTTCGTCACCGGATCACTGTAATATATCCCCATACACATGAATTATCATATTTCAACCTTCATTTACAAAAGATATTTTTCCTTAGAATTCAATCATTGAAATTCAACTCACTTGTTTTTGCTATACACTAAAGTATCTTGAAGTATAATGTGAAGATTTGCAACATCGGATTGGAGTGTATGAAGATGCTGCATTATTTCCTTCTTTAGTTTTTGTAGTACAAGTGTCGAGACTTTTCCATAAATGAGAATTCGATTTTTTTCTTTTCCACTTTGACTTGTAGTGATTATCCCAGCAGATGTCGTTAGAGTTCCGCTTTTTGTTGCTGGCGTTGTGTTTCTTATTGGCGTTAGATTGGATTTTGTCAATGAATTTGTAGTTATTGTTACAATTGTTGATGTTAATGGTATTGTTTGTGTTACATCTGCTGTTGTCTTTGAAGTTGTAGTTGTTCGAGTTGTAGATGTTGAAGATGTGGTGGTTGTTGGAGTTAGTGTGGTTGTTGGAGTAGTAATTGTGGTTGGAGTTATAGTTGGAGTTGAGGTTGTTGTCGGAGTAATAATAGTTGTGGTTGTTGTTTGAGTTGTGGTAGTTGTCTGATTTGTGGTTGTTGGATTTGTGGTCGTAATTGGAATTGTGGTTGTTGTTGGAGTTGTGGTTGTTGTTGGAGTTGTTGTTGCAGATGGAGTTGTGGTTGGAGTTGGAGTTGTGGTTGTTGTTGAAGTTGAGGTTGGTTTTGAAGTTGTGGTTGTTGGAGTTGTGATTGTTGTTGGAGCGGTTGCTAGAGTAGTGGTTGTTGTTGGAGTTATGGTTGTAGTGGTTGTAGGCGGAGTTGTAGTTGCTGTTGGAGTTGTAGCTGTAGAAGTGGTTGGAGATGTATTTGTTTTTGGAGTTGTGGTTGTTGGAGTTGTTGTGGTTGTTGGAGTAGTGGTTGTTCTAATGGTTGTAGTTGGAGTTGTTGTGGTTGTTGGAGTTGTCATGGTTGTTGGAGTAGTGGTTGTTGTTGGAGTTGTTGTGGTTGTTGGAGTAGTGGTTGGAGTTGTGGATGTTGTTGGAGTTGTTGTGGTTGTTGGATTTGTAGTTGTTGTTGTTATAGTTTTTGTTGGAGTGGTTGTTGTTGTTAGAGTTGTGGTTGTTGTTGTTAGAGTCGTGGTTGTTGTTGGAGTGGTTGTTGTTGTTGTTGGAGTGGTTGTAGTTGTTGGATTTGTGGTTGTTGTTGGAGTGCTTGTTGTTGTTGGAGTGGGTGTTGTTGGAGTTGTGGTTGTTGGAGTTGTGGTTGTTGTTGGAGTGGTTGTTGTTGTGGGAGTGGTTGTTGTTGTTGTTGGAGTGGTTGTACTTGTTATTGTTGTTGGAGTTGTGGTTGTTGTTGGAGTGGTTGTTGTTGGAGTTGTGGTTCTTGGAGTGCTTGTTGTTGTTGGAGTGGGTGTTGTTGGGGTTGTGGTTGTGGTTGTTGGAGTTGTGGTTGTTGTTGGAATTGTTGTGGTTGTTGTTGGAGTGGTTGGTGTTGTGGGAGTGGTCGTTGTTGTTGTTGGAGTGGTTGTACTTGTTATTGTTGTTGGAGTTGTGGTTGTTGTTGGAGTGGGTGTTGTTGTTCTTTGGAGTGGGTGTTGTTGAAGTTGTGGTTGTGGTTGTTGGAGTTGTGGTTGTTGTTGGAATTGTTGTGGTTGTTGTTGGAGTGCTTGGTGTTGTGGGAGTGGTTGTTGTTGTTGTTGGAGTGGTTGTACTTGTTATTGTTGTTGGAGTTGTGGTTGTTGTTGGAGTTGTGGTTGTTGTTGGAGTGGTTGTTGTTGGAGTGGGTGTTGTTGGAGTTGTGGTTGTTGGAGTTGTGGTTATTTGAGTTGTAGTTGTTGTTGGAGTTGGTGTAGTTGTTGGAGTGGTTGTTGGAGTAGTGGTTGTACTTGTGGTTGTAGTTGGAGTTGTGATTGTAGTTGTGGTTGTTGGAGTAGTAGTTGGAGTTGTTGTAGTTGGAGTTTTGGTTGTTGTTGGAGTTGTAGTGGTTGTTGTTGGAGTTGTTGTGGTCGTTGTTGGTGATTTGTTACAGATTGGACCAGAATAACCAACTGAACATGATACGATGAGTGATAGCTTCACCCTGAAAAGGATGTTTTCATAACGTTTCATAGTTTTGTCTTTTAACAATAATAGCTTTCATTCATATGTCGATTTGATATATCCCTGTGAGCTCGAAATAAAGGACACCACAAAGTCGTCCACTTCTGCTTCATACTTAAATATTTTATTGAAAGTAGACATTAACGGCAAACTGACAACTCAACTGTATGACAAACGGGATGATTTCAGCTTCTCCATCGTCAACTTCCCATATCTATGTAACAATATTCCATTATCACCTGCATATGGTGTTTATATATCTCAACTGATTCGATATGCAAGAGCTTGTTCTGCGTATAGTCAGTTTTTAAATCGAGGTAAGCTACTGACAAACAAGTTGATGGTACAGGGGTTTCAACAGTCTCGATTGAAGTCAGTATTTCGCAAATTCTATGGTCGTTATAACGATCTAGTTCGTCAATACAACCTGGCATTGGATCAAATGCTATCTGACGTGTTTCATACCGATTGTTAAGCCGTTCTTGGCACACTGATTTTGACTGCGGATAACTCCGTTTACCTGATCAGGATATAGAGCTCACGACGGGTGTGACCGGTCGACAGGGGATGCTTACTCCTCCTAGGTACCTGATCCCACCTCTGTTATATCCAGGGGTCCGTGTTTGCTCAATTTTGCTTATAGAGTCATGAGATTGATCGCTATCTTCGCCTTTCATTGATGATAACAAAATATTCGCAAGGTGAGGGCGAATTCACTTTGTACGTATCGTAAGGTTTACATTCAAGTCCCTTAATGTAGATCAAGGGGATGGGTATTCAACGGAGATGTCCGTGTGGGTGTGGTTTTGTAAACAAACAAACAATCAAACAAACAAACAAAAAAAGCACTGAATTAAGTTTAAGACGACTGCCTGCTAGACACTACAGGCCAAATATCACGTGTAATACAGAACATTTATTGGAAGTTCATCAATTGAATGGCTCTAAAAAACTACAAATACAAGATTATTCAACCTTAACTAAACTTGAAGTATATAAGTTTGGAAGTTGATTACTTTGTGTTTATTAGCAGGATTTCAAAATGTATACAAATTGGATCTTTATGAACGTTTTACTAAAGGTACATCTGCTAGGTGGCAAGAATTGCGAACACATCATTTGATTACGATATTCCGGTATCAAGTGTCAAATAAACCCCTTGTTGTAAGAAAGCCCGTTCTTGTGTGAGATAGTGATAATAAAAAGCGACATTATTGACATTATATAGAATTCGATGAAAGACAGATTCGAAATGTTAAACAAAATTCTTCAAAATATAAGAAATAATCATACAAATACATTACAGCATTTAAAAATGAAAGAATTTAGTGGTTAGAGCATTCTCTTGGTGACCCTGAGGTCGTGGGTTCAAACCCCGCGCGTGTCTTGGCCACGTCAAACCCAAGACATTCGGAATTTAGAGGTGAACATCGCAAGAGTCTCCCAGATATGACCTTAAATATGGAGACCACGTGTCGCAGCAGGCGTTGATACTTTCACTTGGCACCTTCAATGCTACAACCTCGAGCTTATGTATAGGTCTAAATATGACAATTTACGTACAGCTGGTGACGTCTTTATTATTGAAACATTCTCGAAAGGAAGTATGAGAATTGAAGAAATAGATATATTATATACATATCTATATCATCTGACTCTAAAAGCAACAAAATTGTGCACATAAACATTGTTTATCCAATATTGCATCGAGTTCATAAATCGACTCCAGTGTTATACTAGTATAATCGGTTAAGTGAAGATCTGTATTTGGCTCGAGTACTTTGTCTCAAACTCCTGCCTATTATTCGGAATAATACATGTATAAGACAAACATATCATAAAACCATTACAGTTCTTTGACTACGGATTACTCCGTTTACCTTATCAAGACGTAGGGCTCACAGTGTGTGTGACCGGTCGACAGGGGATGGTTACTCCTCCTAGGCACCTGATCCCACCTCAGGTCTATCCAGGGGCCCGTGTTTGCCCAACTCTTTCTTTTGTATTCCTTATCGGAGTTATGAGATTGATCACTGTTCGTTATCTTCGCCTTTCATGTAGCAATATTCCATTATCACCTGCATATGGTGTTTATGTCTCTCGAAAGATTGGATACTAGTGAGCATGTTCTGATATTATATGATATTCTATTATAATAAAAAGATTCTAAATTCTAAATTTGATTATAATCACCGATAACGTGATTTTTACTAACACTGACAGAGAAGAAAAATAACAGTTTTGGATGATCTGTAATGCATATCTAAAAAAAAAAACAGTAGTAGAAAAAATAAATACACCCCGAATCAGAAAAAATAAGGTGTGGGGTGAGGATGGGGGTGGAGGTGGAATGATCATGATCTATTCCCCAAGTGTTTGTGGTAAATCTCTGAATTCGATGTATTGTTAGTCCAATAAATACGCACTGTACATCAAAGTAATTAACTTTATTCATCTATATATCAATTAAAAAACTAGTCAAACAACTAACATTAGTTCTTAGATTTAATTCAAATTGATTAAACTCAATGTTACCTTATCATAGATAGTACATAGATTTTACCCAATCATATTGGAGGGGGGTACAGCTACTGAAGAGTATACGTACAAACTATTCCTCCTCAATAATTTAAAACTAAAATCTAAAGAAGATAGTAGAGTAGGTCATAGCATCCATGAGTCACCTGCTTCTGTTAATATATCCCTCGCGAATGTAAAACAAACAACCAAAACAAAACAAAAAACAAAAAAAGAGAGAAGAGGAGGGAAATTATTTAGAATTTTCGTTTGTAACCTTTTGTCAAGGCTGGTTCTAATTAGATATTGTAATTCATTACTACACTCATTCAATGCAGCAGGATACGCGCATATTTGTGAAAGTAAAACAATTAAAATAAATTTCGTTCTGTATACCAAGTAACCATCTTTGTTTCCCCATACATTTCGTTTTCCGTTCCGTGTTTTACATGTATCAAAACCCTGACCAGTGCAAACATTTGATGAAAAAAGTCGTTGAAATGTGTTAAAATTACCATGAGCCAGTCAGGTAGTGTCAGTGAAGTACCTGACGAAGTAAGCTGTAGCAAAAAATTAAACAATTTCTAAATTGTCAATCTTTCTGCACTTAAGTCTCAAAATTAATGCCGGTAAATTAATTCGAGCATATGGAGTATGAAATTAGTACTCAGCAACTGTTATCATTTTCATAGATATAATGGATTTGTTGTTATGTTGTTTTCGTTCTTATATCAAATAAAAGAAAGCATTATTAGAATATCTAAATTAATGTACACATACATAAAATTGCCAAATTTGCGACGGCATAACTCATTCAATAAAAGGAGTTTCACTGAAATGCTTCGGGTTTTTTTTAATTTTTGTTTTTGTTTTATTTGTTCACATCAAACTTATCAATAAATGTTAGCATCTCGTGGTTTTCTTGCGGCTCAACACATTACTTTGATCTCTAAGATTTATTGAGGAACTAAAATGTTAAGGATTTATGCAATTTTGAGAATTTTTTGTGCACAGCTTTGGGGAGTGTCAGTGTTATCATACCCACTTACATACAGATGTACATGTTCACAATGACGTCAGTGATTACAATATACATGTACACTCCTTGTGTAAGTAAATTATGATTGTAAATGTATATGACTCTGATAGACCTATTGGTCTGAACAATAAATATACACTCAGACTAAAATCTGAAATGAAGCTAGGTACTACGATTTATACAATACGTGATTGACAGTTAGGCGATGGAAACTAGAAATTTGTTTACACCCACCGTAAGTTGTTAGGTCCTCTCACCGTTGTGATGGTTTGGTTGACGGTCGTTGTACCAGCTGTGTAGTCGTAGTTCGTCACTCCGATATCATCGTCACCGCCCACACTGTCATAGTCAAAGGCGTGAACAGATATCCTAAACAGGGGCTGACAGAAAACATAAAACTGAGTATCAAACATACACACACGCTTCATATCTTTCTGAATTGTTCGGGTTTTTTCTTTCTATATCGTAGTACAAGTATTATATGAGAGTTACAGACAAGGTAACGAATGATACTAAACACATCATTGACTTCAGATTGAATGATATTCCTTACTTTACCGCTGAGGGTTTTCCAGCTATAAGAATCACGGATTTGTGGCGTCTGTCGTCCAAAATTAAAATGATGAGTGTCATCAACTCTTTCTTTATTATCTTTTCCTAAACACGACTGTCTGTAAAATAGAACAAAAAATGGTACTTTTTACTACACACATTTTTTTGCATGCAAGTTCATTTCCCAACAAATACGGTACCCCATTTTAAGGAACGTTTCTTTGTCATAAATAATAGAAAAAACAAGTATAACTACATGAGACATGCCCTATATTATGACAGTCGTTATGTTATTATGGTTACCTGAGCACCAAGAAATCAAATTGTCTCTGCATCTGCTGGTTTTAAAAGTTCAGATTTTGTAAGCAAATAACCAATTGGTGGAGAGAATGTAGATATTGTTTTTTAAACACAATTACACAAGAAGTGCTTGACTATCTAATGTTAACAGATGTACAATAATTGTACTTTGCATGTTTCTTTGGATTACACCCACTGAGAAATATATTTCAACTATGTATGTCAATAAGAAGTTTATGATTAAATTCACACGTTGTACATACACTATATACTCGTATGTATATTCTAACTTGTTTGTATTTTACACCAATCTGTCCTTTCTATAGAATATAAAACTTATACGGTACCAATTTTGATGCACCAGATGCGCATTTCGACAAATAATGTCTCTTCAGTGATGCTCAACCGAAATGTTTCAAATCCGAAATAACAATGAAGTTTTAGAGCTATTATGTAAAACTAGAGCTAGAGCTAGGATGTAATACAGTGTGATAAAACTGTTTCTTAAATTATCATATAGCTATAAATATCATAGAATCCATAATGAAATATATGAGCGTTTGTTTTTAATTCACTCAATACGCAATTTTCGAAAATGAATAGATAAATACATGTAACAAGAAGCTCACAGGCCTTATCGGTCACCCGAGTACTAGTGAAAAAGTATCAGTACTCACAGGGGCTATAGACAAAAATCATGTTCTGAATAACTAAACTAAATTCTAAATGTTCAGCAACAGTATAAAACAAGATGTGTTCTTAAAACTTCACTGCCCTCAAAAGTGCGTACACTGATGAAAGGCTTTAAATAATATAATAGGTGTGTCAACATTAAAACATCAGAAGATATGACTAATTTGGACCCATCCTAGAGTCAAAACCCTGGCTTTTGAAATTCACCATTTTTGTACATCCTTTTCTGCTATTCCTAAGCATGCATTTAGATTTCATACAGTATCAGCAAACTTACATACAAATACTATTGACTAGGTTTGGCCCCATCCTAACTGTTCTTTCTTAATATCTATTTAGATTCAATTTAATATCAAAAGCACTAAAGAAGATATTATTTAAGTGTTTTACACATAAACACTTTATACCAAGTTTGGCCCTCACCCTGGGGTCAGAACCCCTACCCCAGGGATAATGAAATTTACAATTTTGGTAAAGGCTCTACATCACTATGCATTTAGTTTTTCTTACACATGTGTGGTACTTGAGAAGATTTTTGAAAATTGATCAATTTTGGACAGTTTTTGCCCCCACCCCTAGGGCCCCAGGGGTGCTTGAGGCCTGAAATTCACAATTTATGTCCCCCTTGTCCCAAAAATGCTTCATACCAAATTTGAAAAGAATTTGACTTATAGTTATCAAGAAGTTCAAAATCGTCAATTGTTAACGCACGACGACGGACAACCAATTGCAATAGTTCATCTGAGTAAGCTCAGGTGACTAAAAATTAATACTTGTATACTTTTATATATAAACAATGCGTTGATTGTTGCATAAACTGCTCATCGTCAAGTTTTCAAATGTCATTTTGCATTTCGCATGAATGAAAACAACACATTATCTCCTAGTAGAACACCGACATATGTGGAATGAAGGTGTAATGATTTACATTCTTTTCTGACAATGACAAGACCGAGTCCGGCAGTCGCGGTAGGCCAGTGGTTAGGATACTTCTGTACTATTGGTAAGTGGACTAAAGAATTGAATTGAGGAAGTTCGCATCACATCCGGGATACCCAGGTTCGATTCTCGATCCATGTAACTTACTGTCTACAGACAAATAATAGGTTGATCAATGTCATAGAAGGCGAGGCGATACGGAGAGAATATGTACACTGTATGCTTTATGCCGCGTATGGTATGCATTGCATTTGGTTAGATTGACTCTAATTGAAACACGACTACAAAATCTCTGCACGATATCAATTGACTTTTTCAATATAAAATGACAACGTCCGCGTGCTGTAGATTTGTAATTTCTATTGTAATATTTGCAGCACTAATTCGTTTTGTTCTTTTATTTCTCGTCAATCTTCAAGGCAATATTTCTGCTATAATATGAAAAGTTCAGCCAAGATAGGACGACCATGTCTAATGCCTCTACGCCGTGCTAAAGGGACATGGACACGATTTGAGCTGAAAATTTTCAAAATCTATTTTTCCATTTTTAATGTCTAGAATGCTTAACTAAGGTATTTCTAATATTCAGTAAAAAATTTGAATGTCAGTTGTCGGGGTACATGGGAGATACAGTGCTCACAATTCATTGTTATGTAAACAAGGCTCGTACCATGTTTTGTTTACATAGGTTAGATATACTAGCAAAAGTTTCGTCTAAAGCAGATTTTTTCCAATTTACAAGTTACTTCTGAACAGAACTAAATAGCTTCTAGTGTTTGGCACAACTCATTTTGTTTTTAACATGCTATTTTCTATAGCAATCTATATCTAAGCAAAAATATGGCACGAGTTTTGTTTACTTAACAAAGAATTGTGAGTGAGGTATCTCACTTGTAACTCAACAACTGATACTCAAATTTGTTTGACAATTGAAAATACTTAAGTTAAGCATTGTAAACAATAAGAATGGAAAAACAGAATTTGAATATTTTCAGCTCAAATCATGTCTATGTCCCTTTAAAATCCAGCCATTGTTTTTATTATTATTATTGTCAATATTTGAAAAATATCGTAATCCAGTGTATGAAAATTTTATCAAAACGAAATATTTGTAGCGCACTGAAAATACCTTCCCTTCAAAATCCAAAAATTAACTATTAACTAATCATATAAACAACTAGCCTCATATTGACACCGATAAAACGACCTTCATTATGAGCTGGGCGTTCTTTACTCATCAGATTGTGTATCATACAGTTTTTGGAGTCCTCTAGCAAGGATAAAAAGTTAACGATTTTATAATCTGTGTTTGTTAAACTAAGTGATCTGTAGTTCTTAAGATGCCATTTTGAACAAGACAGTCACTGTGATTAGTGATAAAATAGTCAAAATGACAATTCTTGATTTTCAAAAACACAGAATTATTCCTTATAAAGTAAAGGTTCAATGATTTAAATTTCAGTACAAAACTACATAAAATCTACTGAACGATTTTAGTGGTGGTGTGTATCATTCACTCGTTTTAGTGTATACTTATGAAATTTTACGCATTTCATACCATGTGTTTTCAAAAATGACGTGTATACTTAACGTGCCTCATGAAGTATGTCGGCGTGAAGTGTTCCAGTTCATACCCTCCCTATATTTACAGTCTACTTTCATTTCCAGTTGGAATTCCCAGCGGTTAAAATAGACGTACATGTAATTCATTTGAATCAAGATTCATGCGCGGATTGTTTGAATTACAACTACAGCGCATTCATAAGGAAATGGCCATCGTTACAATTTGTAGAGATATAAATGCAAAAACATTGGGAGTAATTAAATGTAAATATATGATGATAGAAACTTGGTATGAAGCTACGTTCGTCTGACTATGTACTTATATGTCATGTACAAGTTGTAAAATTTTGTGTCAAAATTTTAATTATCATGAATGTAAAAGGTATCAATAGGCACTGCCTGTTTGCCAAATCCTATTCAGCTTTACGCAAAGAATATCATTTTAACGATTTCTGACGATTCTCCAAAATTTTCAATACAATACAAACTAGGATATTTTTTCAAGTTACATAAGGCGTCTTTACATTTATCATTCGGGAGTCAAACGTCACATAGGTCCCTATCTTCTTGACACAGTTTTAAACAATTTATATTTTGAAGAATCAGAAATACCGTTATTTCTTTTCCCCTTTATATTTAATCAATTCTCGTTGTTCCATGGTGGGTATGGATGTTAAACAAACATCAGAAAGTTTTGAAATAGCATTTATTAAAGCATCATATTATCTTGTGTCAATAGAAGTGAACACATTTACATTCCTCACAAAAAACCACATCCTAGGCAGAATGTTTTCTCTCTCCATTTGAAATACGGCTTCTTTTGATTAATTGTATGAAGAGAGTCACATTAGAGCCTATCTTGACAAAGTTTTGGACAATTCCATTTTTAAAGATAATTTGAAATACGACTAGCATCAAGTGGTTTACTTTCATAAAGGTTATCACATGAATTGAATTGAACATATTTTATTGACAAAGACATCAAAAGGATTAGGCACAAGTTCAAAAACTTCAATAGCCCTCTCCCGTTGCATTTAAAAAACTGCCTTACATTATAAGTAATATACAACGGAAACAAAGGAATACAATACATGGATATCATTGTGTTTATAGAGTGAACGGGTAGTATCATTATCTAACTTTTGTATTTATTGTGCCTGAGGAAAATCGAAACAACAACACACTTTTTACTTGAATGTCCTCTCTTCAAAGATGTAAGAATTTTTATACGCCCGTCGAAGACGGGACGTATTATGGTATGGCGTCGTCCGTCCGTCTGTCTGTCCGGACCTTGTGGGCAGGATACAGACTGAACCATAAGCCCTAGGGCTTTACAACTTGGTACATTTGATCACCATGATGAGAGGAAGATGCTTATTGTTTTTCAAGGTCAAAGGTCAAGGTCGTAGTATCAATTATTAGGATAATCTTGTGGGCAGGATACAAACCGAACCGTAAGCTCCATGATATTATAACTTGGTATATTTGATCATCATGATGAGAGAAAGGTGCCTATTGTTTTTCAAGATCAGAGGTCAAAGGTCAAGGTCGTAGTATCACTTATTAGGAAAACCTTGTGGGCAGGATACAAACCGAACCGTAAGCTCCTGGATATTATAACTTGGTACATTTGATCACCATGATGAGAGGAAGATGCCTATTGTTTTTCAAGGTCAAAGGTCAAGGTCGTAGTATCACTTTTTAGGAAAACCTTGTGGGCAGGATACAAACCGAACCGTAAGCTCCAGGATATTATAACTTGGTATATTTGATCATCATGATGAGAGGAAGGTGCCTATTGTTTTTCAAGGTCAGAGGTCAAAGGTCAAGGTCGTAGTATCACTTATAAGGAAAACCTTGTGGGCAGGATACAAACCGAACCGTAAGCTCCTGGATATTATAACTTGGTATATTTGATCACCATGATAATGAATTAGCTCACAGAGGACAGTGTTAACTTCACTAAAATATGAATCCCACTAAAGTATGTTTTCCTTGAGCAAAATCTACGGGCGTATTATGCCACGTTGGCGTTGCTCTTGTTTTTTATTGATCCAATAAGACCAGTAACTGTAAATATCTTTTTACATGGAGACTTAACGAAGAATTTCTCCTATAATAAAAATATCTTTAAACTTGTACATCATTTTATCACCGCATCCAAAAGATTTGTAACTTAATCTTATCGAGTCTCGTTTCTATTTGTAAAGTGGTGTAATTTCTTGTTTGGAAGTTATTGTATATTCATTTCTTTCTGACCGTTATAAACATGTATGTTATGCATCTGTATATTTATATTGTGAATATGTTTATGAACTTATGTTATTACATCTCTTCAAATGTTTATTTATTTACTTGTTAAAGTTTTTTTTCTTTCATTTTTCTTTACTTTATCATGTTCATCTTTGTTATGCAACAAGGGCAAATGTACATTTACCATTCAAAGTTAATTCAAGGAAACGGATTAATATAAGTTGCTACAACTTGTTTCCGAATCATGTGTACATATTATTTATTGTGTATATATATGTTGACACATTGAAATGAAATAAAGTTTAAACTAACTATAGTAAAAAAAAAAATTACAATTATTTTCCCCCAGTAAAACAGCCACAATAATGTAGTAAAGAATAAATAACCTTGAAAAGATCTACATTTTGTTCACCAGAAAAGATTCATTCCCCCATAGCATAAGATGCACATTTATAATGTATATATCATTAAATGAAAGCAGTTTGTTCATTAAGCAGTGTCTTGCTGTAGTACATTTTTAATACACAAAAAATAGATAGTAGGCACCTTCTAGTAGTCCACGCGAACAATTTGGATTGTCTATTAAAAGTTACAACGAAATAAATTAGAGTCTGAAATACAATTATGTCACAACCTTGTGTGAATTAAACTCAAAATCTTTTCTCATATGAAAATTATTTTGGTGGTTTTACAACATTATTTAGCAGATATTTTTAAAAAGTTTTCATAGCAGGTTCTTGTATGAACACTAAGAGTATTCCAATTTCTGACAGTATCAGGAATAAAAGATTTACCGAGTAATTCCAACCTGCATTTTGGTAATGAATGATTTAAAGAATTTCGAGTGGAATATCCAGAAACTATGCTTCTGATATCAGGTGCAATATTCTGTAGATATATGGGAACTAAATTATTGTATATTTTATACATTGTCACAAGCTTAGCTCTATCCCTTCTGACTTTCAAAGGTTCCCAGTCTGTTTCTAGAGTAACTATTCTTGCTGCAAATAATTGAACTTTTTCTAATTTTTCTATGTCTGCTTTTGTGCACTCAGACCAGCATATTCAAGCTGTGGTCTGATAAATGAAATAGGATCCCTTAATACAGAACATTTTAGATTTTTTAAGTAATCCTAGTTTTTATAAGCCTTTTCCACAATGCTATTAATGTATTCAGACCACCTTAATTTTGAAGACAACAGAATTCCCCAGTGTTTGTGTTGTGTAACATATTCCTTTTTCTAACTGGTGTGAATCAAACCCCGCACATCCATCCCAGACTTCTATACAGAGGCGTATTCTAACACAGGTCTAATAGATAATGAATAACATTGCATCGAGGAAAGACTTTAATGCGTGTTTGAATTGTTGCGCACATGAATTTATCCAAAAATTATTTAGGAAATTGTTGTACATATCTTAGATGATAAAATACATCTTTAGTTTTGTGGGGTTGGATTTCAAAAACTATTTATTTGACCGTGTATCTAATATTCGCAGATCATGATTAAGATTTTGCTCAATCACCGATATGGTCACTTCACTGATTGTACAATCAACATCAAGGATGCCAGAACCATGTATATGTATGTTTTCACTAATAATTATTGGATGAAAGGTGAAGAAAACGAACAGTGATCAATCTCTTAACTCCTATAAGCAATACAAAATACAGAGTTGGGCAAACATGGACCCCTGGATATACCAGAGGTGGAATCAGGTGTCTAGGAGGAGTAAGCATCCCCTATCGACCGGTCACACCCGGATCTATAAGTGTGCTTGTATTTTTGGTGATGCTTGGTGGTTGTTGTATAATATTTGTTAGACTGTAGCTGCTCGTGATTGTGTGTATCCTGTGCGTGGTATTTAGTTTTAGAAAGTTAATGTTAAGGTAACTGAGTATCACAGTATTCTGAGAGATATCATAGGATTTTTCGAAAGACCAAGAAAGCTTACCGGTATGCCAAAAAATTTGTTTAGAATCGGTTGGACGGAAGATACACAAAGAACTAGGTTACCAGTAACGTGTGGTGTGTCTTCCCATATGATTTGGTGTCAGTAGTTTATAAACCCTCTCTTCGCCTAGCTTGGAGACAGTTTGATACAAAAATCATTACACCTCCAACATAGAAATTGCGGTCGTTTCTAAATTAAGGTAGATCTATACTCGGCCTTAAATGGACTCAATCATGACAAAATTGCCTTTACAAGATAAATATACATTCCAGTAATAGGTAGACATTGAAACATATATATGTTGACATGCTATTTTCATTGTTATTGCTTCTCAAAAGTAAGCAACCTATCAACATTAAGGAAAATGCACTCGTCCTTTATTTTTCTTATTAATTATTATTTTCCCAAACAAATGGGCTGTAATAAGCAACATAGACTATATATCCTTTATTTGATGGTATGTAATCATTTATTCTAATAAATAGGAATAAATATTTTCACAATGTATACTTTATGAGCCCAAACATGTTAAAGGAAATACTGTAGGAAATACCATTTGAAGTCAATATTGGTCTTTTCCCTAATTTTGATGGACTAAACCTTGAATAAATTGTTTTTGATTTACAGATTATTATCTTAGAATAAGGATTTGAGCAAGAAAATCATGTGTTGACGTATTATTTTAGAAGCTATCAGCTCTACAAAAAGTACACCTCCTCCTTAAAATCTTGAAAAATTATACATTATCATATTTTCGTAAGACATGTGAAGTTTGAGCATATTTACAACCTTGAATAATAATTTGAACTATGCTAAACTATAACTATTATAAGATACATGTGGTTTACAATTAAAGTTTACATTTTATCTGAAAAAGAATTCTAGAGAGGCTTTGCACAATGTAAATGTAAAACGAAAGTAACAAACTGAGTTTTTATGATTTTGCTTATATGATTAATGTATACGTGCAATGTGTGATATATCTTATATCCTGAGACAAAGTTTTATATGAATCTCTTCAGGTCATGGAATCGTTTACATGTACATAAATTGGATGTATGTACATGTAGACGTACACCACTTACGCCGGTCTAAGTAGATGCAATCTCAATAAGGAACTAATAGATGCCGCCCCAATAATTTTGAAAAAGGAGAGAGGATGAGGAAAAAATGACAAATTCATGACGGTCGGTGAAATAAAACAAATTATTTGCAGCTGATCTTTGAAGCTTGCGTCAATATCAGTAACATTGTAGCAGCGAACACAACTACGATATCTGTGGTCACTGGAGCAGCAAAATGTGAACTTTTCTTTTTTACACGAGCGTACCATGTATTTGTTGATGATAATTTGGAACCTATTCTAACCCGGATCCTCATAAAAGACATATTATCATGATGTTCGTGGAAATCTGAATTGGTCTGACCCCCCCCTTTCCCATCTGTCTCCCCCCACTTTCTGATACCCCGCAATTCCATATGTCGAACATTTGGATCATAGTAAAACTTTTACATACATAAATAGTCAGTGTACACTGAATGCCTCACGGACATGTACAATGTAATTGACACACCCTCATCCACCAAAATGTTGTTTGTTCTCCAACCGATTTTTTTCTAAAGCTATAATCATCTCTATCTCCCCCCTTTTAAAAAACACACCACAAAATCTCAACTTAAGATTTGACTGATAAGAAGATAAGAACACCCAGGAAGGAATTGATATCGGATATTCATATCTCGTATCGCCATGTAAAAATCAAATGGATATCGTTAAAATATCACATTTCGGAAAACGGAAGCGTGGTTCCGCATTTACATTTGAAAACACTAGGTTCTAAGTGAGTTTCACTTAACCATAGAATGTCAAAATCTTGAACTAAATACAGAAGGGAACCAATCCTTCTAATATTAATGTGCAATCTATCTAGAAATTTTACATCAGATGGACCCGAGTTTGTTTCAATATCCCCCGAGAGCACAAGGATCGTAAACATAATATCATATAATTAAGATTCAGTTGAAATACGATCAATTTCATAACTTTCCTCACATATGTAACTGTTTGACGAAGTTTTCTTTTTCTCTCGCCATTACTTGCTATACATTTAACTTTTTAATTTATTATAGGACTAAACATTCTTTTTGAAGAATTTATCGATGTGTAAATTCAGGATATTTTACATTTTACTCACAAAGTGAGTAAAAGAGTGATGCACTTTTATATTAAGATTGGGATTAAAATGTCCAGAGTTTACACATCGATAAATTCTTCAAAAAGAAAGTTTGATTCTTATGATTCCAATTCGTTCACTGTATTAACAATTTCAAAATTTTTAACAGTTTTCCCGCTGAGTCTTTGCAGGCGTTTATGAATACATCGCGTATTCGGATTTATCCATATGTAAATTCTCGTTCAGCTTTATTTTTGTCCAATCAAAACAATTATAATATATATATATATAGCTATTGAATCATTCTATTCTACCTATTTCATTTTGTAGCTTGTAAGATTTCCGATTTTCAGTCATATCTATTTCATTACGCGGGATGTGTCTACATATAGCCAATCATTCTCTCACCAGAGGGCGCGTTACGCAAGTGCGAGGAGCGCACGGAACTCTGGGTAGAGAATGATAGCCAATAGAATAGTCATGAACTTTGGCCTAATGATTTTCCAAACTCGAAACTGGTATAGAATTGAAATCAGTTTCTTTTCAGATTACGTACATGTACATGTATATCTATCATGCTAGATTGCTTATAATACCATAGACATTTGTATCTTATTAATGTTTTCATGATTGACCTTTTTTTGTTGAAAATTACAATTAAAGTCACCAAGTAAATATTTATTTCTTCTTTGTCAAAAATGCGAATCTGTTTTTAGATAAGTCAATTAAAAGAGGCTATATTCTTGTACATTTATTACTGGGTGCTGTAGTACGTACATTATGATCTATCTTTGCATCGATAATTTTTATAGCATTTTCAGATTTATACAGGTTTATCTCTTTACGGAACAATTCCTGTATATTTAACACATCTACTGTGTGAAGAGTCAGAAAAGATATATTTACCATCCATTTACAGTTACTTCAAAATCTTTATTTGTAATGGCTTCTCTGTAGCAATGTCTACTATATCTTCATTCAATCATTTCTTTGTAATCAGAGATTCAACCCTCTAACATTTACAAACACAAACTGATCGTAATCATTGGTTAAAAACAACTGTATAAATAAAATACAAGTTTGATTTAAGTATTCTCTTAAATTACATGTGTACACTGTAATGTGTAAGCAGATACATAGGAAAACACCGTGTGATCTGATATATAAACAGTCTATAAAGAATATACGTTTGTATGGATCAATTTCTTAAAAAAAAAAATAACACACCTCTAATATAAATACTATTCATCAGTGATCGCATTATTTGATATAACTTATTTTTGAGGTTTCTTACCCATAACTTGATGTTAAAGACAGCAGACAGATCTGAAGATACACGTCACACTCGTGACAGCCGCCCCACAAGAACCCGGAATCACACCCACAGTCCTCGTCTCTGTTGTACTCCAGTAACTTCACAGAAACGTCATAGGATCCGAATATATACTGTAAATCAAAAAAAAATTGAAACTGTACTTATTGCAGTACTGCATAATCATAATTCATTTGTTTTTTTTCTGAGTAAGCAAAATATTGCAGAATGTTCAACAAACAAAGTCATAATCTACAAAAGATAACCAAATGTCCTTCTTATGACTAAATAAGGACTCAAAACGGTTATGTTCAATATATAATCAAATTAAAATCTTGAGATAAAGCACATATAGGAATATTAAAGTAACAGTTCTAATTGCCTGAACGTTCCATAAGTAAATTCCCAGCACTAAAATAAAAGTCCTCGCTCTCCACATGGTTTTGCTGTTACAAGTCTGTTCGCACAGATTACACCTGGGTCATCCCTGTCGTACAATATCACAAACAACATCAGGCCACCTCAAGTCCAGAGATAACACGGCTGCACCCTATAACAGTTGACGATTTTCCAGAAACCGTCCGCGAGGCGTGAGCATAAATGACACTACATTTTAAGAACATCCTTCATAATTCAAAGTATAAACAGAAACCCAAAATAGTTTCATGATTTAAAAAAACATTTATTTATTTTTTTTTTTTGGATATGTACAGCTAATTTTTTGGATACTAAAATCACATTAATAGATGGATAATGGGGGTACACTCACTCACCCTTTGAATTTGTTTAATAAAGTGCATCATATTTTTACGGGAGGAAACGGATTAGTATCAGGGAATGTGTTTGTTGTTGTTTTTTAAATCATGAGATCCGCCTCGTACTAACGAGATAATTACTATGTAAATAGGAGGAGAAAACCCTTGAATCTCCTCGGCTTTCTAAGAACATCGGTTAGTATCGAGGGATTTGTTTTTAGATTATGAATCGTATCTCTTGGTAAGGAGACAAATCCTAAGACTAGTGTTTACGAGGGGGAAAAATTGAAACTAGTCGACTTTCGTATAAAACATGATTAAATTACATAAAGATTAAAAGAGACGACCAACACGCTATCAAAATAAATAAATAAATAGATAAATAAATAAATGAATAAATAAATAAATAAAATAAAATAAAAATATAAAAGTCATTTAAACAAAGTACTAAATCGTAATAACGAGATAATTATTATCAATCAAAGCTAAATCGTTCTAACGAGATGAAGAAGTGGTACATGTGTAGTGAGATATTTTAAATCTTATGCGAGATACTTTAAGTTGTAAAGAAAGCATATTCTCGTTACAACAAAGTAATCTTGGAGGAGATTCGGCTCGGCTGGAACTTTCATAGCATCTCGGAGCAGTCCTTTATAATTCACATTCAACTTCGGCCGTTTCAGGAAATTTTATGGGCACTTAGGTATGAAAACAAGTTGCGGCCTTTATTAAAAGGACTGCAATACATGGACCATAGGCATGTCTCCCTAAAAGAAACTTAGTATTCTAGGCGAAGTAAAAATGTATTCCAAAACATCTTTTTTAATCTTGAAACATACAGATACTTCATTTTATATCCGATCTTAATGTTAGATCTGCGTGGCCTAATGGATATGAAAAATTGGTAGCTTTGACCTTTAACCTCAGAATTAAGAATTATGCTTCTATATGATCTGTACCTTAAAGTTCAAATTCTACAGGGGACACAGTCTGGTCTAGATAATAGCGTTTGAGTTTCATACCTTACTCCAATGATATAAATCTGGCAACAAAATACCTTAATTCATTGATGCTCACAATCTAGAATGTGATTTTTCGTTTTGAAGGCTCTGTGCAACTTCTCAAATGGCGTCCATTTCAAGATATGAACAACAATATATTACCTCCTTTGATGAGAGTTGCTGAGTGAATATAATGTCATATAACTATGTATGAATTAATGAATGAATCAGATTCCATAACATTAATCGCTTTTATGACCCCAAAATCGAAGATTCGGGGGCATCTTTTTGGCTTGTCCGTCCGTCTGTCTATGACAAAAAAGTTTACCTTGGTCATACATGTATCTTTTACATCATAATAGGTAAAGCTTACATATTTGATATGTGTATTTGTTGTGGCAAAACTTTCCATTGACACCAAAGTATTTGACCTGGTGACCTTAACATTGACCTATGACCTGGTTCCACTTTGTTGTAATCCGATGGCATCAGTATTTTACATCTTGTTTAATAATAATACTAAAACAGTTTTTCACAAACCATCAAGAATATTTTATTTCTTTCTCTCGACAATTGCTGATTCCAATACAGCTGCAATAATGTAGTCCTCTCCGATCCGATTTTTTGGGGGGGTGGGGGTGGGGGGGGGGGGGGCTACAACTCCATAGGATCTCCGTAATGGTGCAAATGCGGCAGTGATTCACTTCCGCAACATTTTCGATCATTCCAAACATTTGCTGACTTTCTTTGCGTAAATAAAATGATATTCTATGTTTCTTAATCAATATATAAATTTACAACCTGCAACTTACGATTTGTGAGGATCTATTCTACCGTTTTCAACAATTTCGATATATTCCAATTTCTCGATTCATATTTGTGCGCCATGTTTGATGTGCTGCCGATTGTCAACTTATTTGCATATACCATATCATAGGGTTATTGAACTTATATTGGTGAATATTGGCACTCGTTGGCTGTCAAAATAACTCTTTTATTATATAGCTAAAGTATTTAGTTGTTAAATTATATCCCTTTTCACTCAAAATATTCCAAAATAGACGAGAATTCATCAATATTGGCATCTAAGGTGAAGGTGTGCAAAATATCGGCATGCATTTCTTAACTGTTCAATATTAAACCCGTTATTAATGCATGAAGCACAGGGGCTTCTTATCCATTTTGTTCTCAATCTATATATAAATATCTAACAAGGGATGACACGAAAATAGGATACCGGTTGTAAACAAAGCTCAAAATCACCTTAGTTCCAAGAAACAGATCGAGTATTCTCATACAAAGGGTGTTAAACATCTCGTAATACAAGTCCAACGTAATCCGATCCTTTCATATTTAATTTATTGAGTTTTATAAACAAAAATAATTCAAGCTGTCTGCGTTGTCGTCGATCACGCACAGGAAAAGATAACTCCTGCAATGAAACTAACTTCCAGCTCTCGGAAACTCTCGGGAGTGTTTATATTTAGACGAAAACCCTAGAATTTTTTTAACGCAAATAACGGTATTTAAAACGGGATTTGTTTTTCTTTGTAAGGTAATATTTTATTTCAGCCTGATTTTAAATGCAGTGTACAAGACTCCAGTCTTTAAAACTCATTAAATCCAACATAATTGGATTGGACTACGTTACTTTCATTGCAGGAGTTATCTTTTCCTGTGCGTGATCGACGACAACGCAGACAGGTTGAATTATTTTCGTTTATAAAACTCATTAAATTAAATATGAAAGGATCGGACTGTGTTAGACTTGTATTATGAGATGTTTAACACCCTTTGGATAGGAAAATTCGATCTGTTTCTTGGAACTAAGGTGAATTTGATATTTGTTTACAACCGGTATCCTATTTTCGTGTCATCCCTTGTTCCCCTGTGCATGAAGCAAACTGATTTTGTGAATGGGGACATCATAATTTATTGTACAGTAAAACATTTTGTTTAAATAAATGAATATGATATCAAATACCGGCTCTGTCAGATTTGGAGGACCGTCGTCTGTCATTTCGTCTTGGTTTACGTCGTTACGGTAACGTCAATATTGAACGCTCATACTCGGAATGTTTCGGGCGCACACAATTTACGCAATGCAAAGTTAGCAATAAATTCTCAGGATATTGAACGTTCACATTCTCTAGATTTTACGCAGATTTTATAATAGACTATTTATTAGCTATATAATAAAAGGTAATATTTACATCAATGGACAAGTACGGAGGAGAGAGCTATTTCGTCAGCATTAAAAAGGTTTAGATTTAATATCAAGTTAAAAAAAAAACCGAACAGCCGAGTGTAAATTATTTCTGCAATCATATGATTTTCCTTTTTCGTCGGAGTGGCTCGAGTAACTACATTTTCGCGCAGATTGTCAATGTTTAGGTTTTTCAGTATATCCACCTACGAGATCTCGCGATAACAAGTATGGCGGAGCAGACGAAGAATTTTGCATGCTGTACATGATGTTTAATGAAAAACACCTTTTAATAGACAAGCCCGAGCACAAAGTTGGTACTCCTTTTGGTGTAAACAACATTTGGGACAAATACACGGAGCTTATTATCGGTTATTCATAAAATTATTTTGCAACATTACGGAGCTCCTATGGAATTGTAGCCCTATCCCGAAAACGTCAGAATAAAAAAAAACTCGGATAGGGCTACATTATTGCAGCTAATTCCAATATAAATGTACTTGTACACATGCAAGCTGACCAGACCCTACCCCTGACCATGTGTACGGTCATGTGCTACCCTGATAGGTTCCAATCTACAAATAGATCTAAAAGTCGCGTTATCGAGCTTCAGTGCGATCGGAACATCGCTCGGTATTTCCCGTCAATTCGAGAAGAAAAAGCTTGACGGAAAAGGCCGGACCATATTCCGATTGGCTCCGTTGAATACGTACATGAGCAAGCTGAATTTTCTCCATAGCATCTGCTTTAATCTCGCTTATATATTTTCTGCGTGGACCTCAGAGTCTATGCAATCACAAAATAAAACGCAATCACTAAATTTTCCGTACTAATGGAGACTCCCATAACGTAATTGCTTATCTCCTAATATTGAAGAGCTCTTGTAGTCTGGTTTTCTTTAGTAGTGGGCCTACGAAATAAGGAAGTAGTTACTATGAGGTAAAAAGTCCTTATCATACAAATATAGACTCAATGTAGGTCAATGTGTATACTAATATTGACCTCTGGTACAAGGGCAATGTTGACCGGAGAGGATCAATCGCACATTCTCTGGCCTTTCCGGCAAGAGGGGAAAAACCCTAACCTCGAATATAATAGGTAAACCCCATATTTATATCAAATCAAAATACGACCATAAAAAATATTCACTGTCTCTTTTTCCAATAACTAATTCCTAGAAACCATTCATTCTATAGACAATTCCATCGCCAAACGCACGGCATCAGTTATAAATGTCACGGGTCCTCGGATATGACCTTAGAAATGGATGCCCCGTGTAATAGCTAAAGAACCCCCACTACTCAATGTCCGTAAGGGCTGAGCATAGGGCTAAATTTGAAGCCCTTCACCGATATTGGTGACGTCTCCATATGAGTGAAAAATTCTCGAGAGGGACGTTAACCAAGATACAATCAATCAACCTCCCATAGAAGTTTTAAAATAAGATAACAACGAGCGAAACTCGCGTCGCAAAGTGACGTGACGAGCTTGCTCCAATGATTACACATTTGAGTCACATGCTTTGCTCTTCATTAGCTGAAAAATGATGAGTATTACCCGTAGTGCTCTGGGAAAATGTCGCCGTCATTGCGGTATACTTCATTGATAACCCCGTAAATAAAATAAATACATTGTTTAGTAAGTACCACACACGTTTTAAAATTCCATACCTAAGTATATTTTGTTGTCGATAATTGCTTGATTTGAATGAGAGAGAAAAATCGCATCTAATATGACGTCACAACACATTGCATACATCGTCTACGTTATTTCCCATATTTAAAAGTGAATGGGCGAATTTAATGTCGTGTTGCAAGATGTTAGGGTCTGCTGCAACCATAGCAGTTTCGTAAGGGAATTACTAATCAGTGACTTACACTTTTGTTGGAAGCGTCTATTTGTACAAATTTCGTACTTCCGGTACACATAATACATTCAATGCTACTTTCTCGGGCTTGACAGAAAGACCCGAGAAGTTGCAACTGGCCATTTCTGTTGACTAGGCCTAAGGTAGCAGGGGACAGTTTCGCACTATAGGTCCGTTCAACTTTTTCAAAAAATGGAAATACCCCATATTTGAAGTGATATTACATGTGTAAAAATGTATACAATAATTTTAGATTGCATGTCAAATGTAGCTGAGTGCTTAATAAAAATGTTGATTACCGTCTTCCTTGGAAGACGGTATACAGAGTTGAAGTGTTTTACAGTCTTCGGACTTTGCACTTCCTCTCTTTTTTCATTGGTAGAAAGTGCATGAAGTGACAATTTTCAATTATTTCATTGGTTGAAATGTTCTTCAAGGCAAGGGAGATAATTTTCTGGTGTTCTAATTTTCGTACGACTTAACAATTTTTCAAGATTTTCAATCTTAAAAAATCGACAAAACGAACAAAAGAAAAATGCAATTCTTGAAATTGACACATTACTTTTTTTAAAAGCAACTAATACAAAGCATTTCTATGGTTACTTCATTTACAGCAATGTTTTCATTTTTGCATACAAACAGAAAAACTCGCCGTTTTGTTTTTTTGTTTTGATTGCTTGTGTTTTGGGATAATTTTAATTGACAATCAGTGATTCCAATGCAACCATTTTTGTTTGTATTATCAGTGGCATTTGAGAACTTTGCTAATCTTAAGAAGGAATAGGATAGTAACATTTATTACATATTATGTTGCTTAAAATTACCCCTGCTGTAAGTTTAGACTGTCTGTATCAGGTAAACTTAAAGTTTTTGTTTTTTTCAACACATCTGTTCTAAAACTATCCTATTCCTTCAGAATATTTTTTTCCCTTACAATTGCTCAAATTTGAATAACAATTATTAATCTTTTCCATCAAACTCTACGTATTTTACGATATAAATTTTGGCAAAACTATTACAATATTCTCAGGTCTTTATCCTGGTTAATTGCTAAAGCAGTTGTACTGTACAATATGCAAGAATAATTTTTATGCAAATTTGAGCAATTTAAATCTTTTTAGTTTGTTTTGTTTCATAACTTTGTTAAAAGTAAATATTTTGATATACACACTGAAAATCTCAGTTTCATTTGATATAGAGGTTTTAATCAGTGCTAATACAGGGAACAGTGATTTTGATTTCCAGTACATATACCCTTCATAAATACAAACTTTTATAATGGGAGTCAGGACACAGCTTTGTAAGCTTGATATCCGTGAGATTATTTATTTTAGCTCAATTTAATAATGAAGACAAGGGACATAATTCAACTTCGCTCTATAGAGTTGCTGCTAAAGACGACAAGCTTTTTTAAAAAGCTTTACTTGTATACAACATGTAGGTGTCACCATGATTCCTAGCATATAGATGGGTGCAAATACGAAACTAAGACACGTGGTCAGTTGCTGAAGAAATTCCGGTGAAAACATGCAGGGTTCAGCAAAAGGTCTGTAGCTGTGAGGGAAGGTGGATGGCCCCATATGAGAGGTAGATTTTTGAGAAGGGCAGATAGGGTTCTTGATTGTACACAGTGTCTAAATCCCCATGTTTGGTACTGTGATGGTGTGGGGGTGGTGCGGATTAGTCCAAATGAGAGAAAATCGAAGCAAAAAAGAGGAACCTGCTCAGAGCATGTTATGTGCACCAGCACCAGTATTTATAGATGACATGTAATTTAGGGTCATAATTTATTAACTACACTAATATGAAATACAAGTATTGACATAAAAGGGAAATATGATTTTTAATTAGTCTGTCATAATCTGACTTCGGTGTATACCCCCTATCCACATGTTTCAAAACCAAAGAAACTGCCCCCTGTCACCTAAAGCGAAAGTGAAATCGAGGTAGCTCGTGCGATTTCTTTGTTGTGTATCAGCGGCCAATATCAGAAAATGATGGTGTCCAAGGAACCAATCAGATTAACGAATTTTGCTAAGTTATCTTTTTTTTTAAGGGTGAAATTTAGACCCATTTGTTCATATTGATATATTTTCAGCAATGCAGGGGAAACGTTTTATAAAGTTTACGAATACGCTACACATTTTAGAAAATTTTATCATTTGTATTACGAAATAAGAAATGCGCCATTGCTCTGTCGACGACCGTAGCATTTGTTCAAGAATTCAAATTCCTCTACCCCGTAATCTTGAAAATAAGAATGAAACTATGTACGATGAAGGTATGAACTCTAAGAACATCTTTCAACGGAATATAATTGTACCCATGCTTCTGTGTCATTTCATGTTATATTTCGCCAATCTATCATTATAAAAAAAATAATGCACATTGTGCTTTAAGAACGCTTTACAGAATCGATTATCAATAAAAGCATTTAGTATATATACAATGACATGTAAGATTTTGATTGCAGAAGGATTTGAACGTATGATAAACAAGTACTTATAATAAAAGAATACTAAGATGCCTATCAAAAGATTGAAAACTTACCATGAGAATGGTATCAAAAATGAATGTTTGAATACGTTTAGAGAGCATTGAAGTCGGAGATCAGTGGGCAGGTTGTTCCATTATGATGCAGCTGCAAAATCAAGCCATCTTGTGTCATATGTCATAATGCTTACACAAGGTTTCACTAGAAGTAAAAACTCCCTTGAACCGAGATCTAGCCGGCCGGTATATATCAACGAGATCTCTGAGAGATGATGGAACTATTCTGATATCATTTAGAAATTTAAACGTTTAAAGGAAGATTTTTATAGTGTATTCAATTCATAATAGGAGCTAATGCAACGATGAAAAGTGAAAGTAACGAAGAGTGATCAGTCAGACAAACACGGACCCATGGAAACACCAAAGGTGGGATCAGGGGCCTAGGAGGAATAAGCATACCTTATTGACCGGTCATATCCGCTGTGAGCCCGATATCTTTATCAGGTAAATGGAGTAATCCATGGTCAAAATCAGTATGTAAAGAACGGCCTAATAACTGACCTAATAGCAGGTTTTATTTGCAAATTGTATCATAAAAAGGACCATAGAATTCACAAAACGCTGGCTTTGAATGAGACTGTTGAAACCCCTGTAGCATCAACTTATTTTTCAGTTATTTCTTTCCATACATTACACGGCGATTGATAATAAACTTTATAAAAGTTTCACATTTTACTGCGTAGATTTTGCAATTCTTTCTACAAATAAAGATTGTTTCAACATGATCTACAGGCCGCGACTTGAGTGTTCAGTATCTTCAGACCCTCGTGAGGATCATCTTTAGTGTTCGTTCGACTGATAACAAGTTCAATGTATTCTCTTAGACCTTTTAAAATGTATTGTTACAATGTATACTAGCGGAAAAAAGAAACGCAAATTTATTTTCGATAGTTATTATTTTACATGATTTATTGGTGATTTGTTCATTGTTTGGGTTTCTCTATTATTTCCTCATTACTGAATACGTTTTGATGATTTTTGTTGTCTTATCACTGACGGCGTTTGCTTGAATAGCTTTGAAACAAGGGTACAATACGCCGTTACCTAATCCAAATCAGTAGAGTGTGTGCCACCCCTGGCTTCAGTCGCTGTTCTTATTCACCTTAACATAAATCCCATCAAAGTGTTAATTGTCCTTTTGGGGGATACTATTCCACTCCTGAATAAGGGTCTGCGTGAGTTGAACGAGATTATATGACATCGACGCAATTCCTAACCCTCCTGTCCAGGTCCTCCAACAAATGCTCGATTGGGGACAAATCTGGACTGCATGGTGGCCAATCAAGAACTGGGACGTTCTATTGAGCCAGAAAGTCACGACAAACCCTAGCAACATGGGCCTTGCGTTATGGAGGTGCGAGAGACATATGCCTCTGCCTTGATGTCGCGACGTAACACGCGAACATCCGCTCCTCGGGAAGGTCACCCTATCTCGCTGTGGCTCTGAGGCGCCCAACTAAGCAGGATATAATTGTTGTCTCATGTACACCATATTGCTGGGCTACATGATGTTGCTAATGTCCCTGCATTATCAGAGCAGACTTCATTCAATCGCGGCATTTCGCTCTACAATCGCTTCGAAAATAAATGTTGTGTAGCTGATCTGTACTGTTCCAATGTTCGATGTTTAACGAATTACGTAAGGGTTAATGTACGAGTATCGCTCCATTGCTTAAAAGTAATGGACCGGGGCCCCGAAGGGGCCGAGGTCCATTGCTTTTAAGGAATGGAGTGATACGAGTACATTGACCCACTTAAAGTCAACCTTAATAAAAACTAAACTTTGTGCATTTTAATCATGTCTTACGTTTTTCATTCTTTTGTTGCATGCATTTATATCTACTTGTATAAAGGTTGGCCTACTTTCCGAACACTCCATTCCTGAAAAATAATGGAGTGTTCGAACAAAAGAATGACGTCATAGGTGGATTTTACCGACTCATATGGTGCAGGAGTCTCCCTGATGCACGCTTTCTTGAAAAATCTGATAAAAGCATGCAGCACGAGGGAGGGGCACGGTCGGCTGAATTTTTACTGAAATTTTCACAGTGCACAGAGGTACATGTAGCTCAGTGTCAAATGTAATTAGAGTTCGTCCACGTTTCTTACAGTCATACCACAAACACCGAACTTGCGGTTCTTTTCACGGTAGTACTATATATGAGGACACATGAAAAGGTGAAGATAACGAACAGTGATCAATCTCATAGCAGTGATCAATCTCATAACTCCTATAAAGGTGAAGATAGCGAACAGTGATCAATCTCATAACTCCTATAAAGGTGAAGATAACGAACAGTGATCAATCTCATAACTCTTATAAAGGTGAAGATAACGAACAGTGATCAATCTCATAACTCCTATAAAAGTGAAGATACCGAACAGTGATCGATCTCATAACTCCTATAAAGGATACAGATTAAGAGTAGGGCAAACAGGGACCCCTGGATATACCAGAGGTGGGATCAAATGCCTAGGAGGTGTAAGCATCGGTTTAATTTTTTTTATGTATAGAAATGTATAAGAAAGAACATAGGTAAAACATACATACATGTATGTAGTAAATCTTATGGCTATACAAAATTTTCATTACGGAGGACATATTTTCAAAATACGTATACAAAGTATGATCACATTTGGATCTCATTTGGACTTTAACAATATTAGCAATGCTGATGTCTAAATATTGCTTCCTAACATCACAGCTGTATCATGCTCTGATGTATAGCGTCTGTGAAATTACATCTATTACAGAGACTACAGATTCATTCACATGGTGTAACACCAGGCCATCTTCTATTGCGTTCTACAATTATAATATTGAAACGAAATTCGTCTGTGAAATAAGCTCTATTACAAATACTACAGATTCTTCACACAGTAGAATACTAGACCATCTCTTTACGGAGAAGATGATCTGTGCTACAAAATTTCATAAATTCAGATTCAATATTTTATATGTAGATGACCTTTGCATGACTTACTAACTCCAGTGGACCCTGTATTTTTAAACTAGACCTTTAGCCTCTATTTGATAGGAGCAATATCCATTTTGCATTATCAAATTTTTGCCGTTACCTAATATTTTATATTTTCTGCACATGGTACCCGTCTTTTTTTTTTTACATTTTTAAGACAATACATGGATTGTGTAAATGAATATTATTACACAATATTTACGATTCTATTTTGTGGGCATGACACAATTTGGTTCATGATCATTCTATTGTGTAGAGTATGCAATAAATATATATATGGTGGGGTAGAAGAATGTTTTCAAACTGATTTGTTTCAAATTTTATTTTTACAAAATATGCTATCTATGACACTTCATATCCCCGCACCTCGCACCCATCCAGTAAAATGTACAAGTCAAGCTGGCAATCAGTTATGAACTACATGCAAATTATCTAATCACACCATACTTGGTTATCTCTGCGTCTGTTTGTTTCGCTTTACTAAAGGATCGTGGATGTCGAACTATATCACCTGAATATTTGATTTCAGTAATAATGATAATTATATTAAAAAAGAATAAACTTTTTGTTATTGAACCTTTAGTACATGTATATGCTAAATTTTTCATTTTTTTTTTTTTACCAGAATATGCAAAACTCATACAGTGTTTTTGTAGATCATCAGCGGATTCAGCCGTGGTAAGCGTATGATCCGCGCAAAACATGACGTCAAATAGATTCATACGCGGCAATAATTCATTTTCATGACAAAATCTGTTTAAATATTATGTTGTAACATGATTCGGTACACATTAAGCTTTTTCTAAACTGCGAGGCATTTTACTGAAAGCCTTAAGATATTTTGTAGATAAATAATCAATAAGTTTGTGCCAATGAAATTGTTTATAAAATCTGTTGACTTAATGACAATGGAACAAACTGCAAATGCTTGGAAACATATTGTTGTTTTATGCATCCCAAAAACATTTTACAACTAAAATACTTATGAAATTCATTTCACTATTTCTTGCAATATAATGAATATAATATTGGTGACAATGCATCACCCTGATGAGACCAAACTTGAAAATCACAGTGACTGAGACGGTGAAAAAGTTGCAATTTAGACCAAAAAATAGTGATCCGCCATTCGATGTTACTTTACGGCAATTAAACTTATATTTGTCAGTATGAGCAAGCTTTGGGTTTAAAAATTCGCAAGGTTGCAGACCCTATTTTTTTCATGAAAAATTGGCATTCAGTAATGGACCAGATATTGCACATTAAAACTCTAGAATTTAAGGTATCTGATCCATGAAATAATTAACCTTTTAAAAAATACAATATCTGTAGCACAATATATTTTGTAAAAACAAAATGTCAAATGTTTTGTGTGACAGAGATTTTATATATAGTAGATGATGTCGGATTTATCTACCCTCTCCCTACTTTATATGGTGACCAATAGTTTGAAAAATCATACTATTATGAATATTTTCACCAGGGCTTTTCTTTGGAAATCATATTCTAATTGACAATGTGTCCGAAGTTTTTTTTTTCTTACGGGAACTAATGTTGATACTCATCATAGAATTTGTAAATGAAGGTTTTTCCTTCACGATCAGACACATAATTTTCTTGTTTATGACAAAACCTCCCGCTTTTCAGACTTGGTAGTCCAATTTGGATTCGATCTTTTTATTATAATGGCAACAAGAGTAGTATTCTCGCATAAAATAATGATCGAGGATACAGGCCTATTTGTCATGTTGCATAACCGTTATTTTTCGAATGGAATATGTTGATTTTTCGGTAAGAATTTGTTCATTTTTCGATTAAGATACCAACTTTTATTCGCGGCTACTTTATTTCGCGATTCACCTGAAGTAAACTGGTTTGCGGTGAGTAATTTTCTTGATTGAACCTTTTTTCGAGCCTATTACAGGCATTCAAGGACTGGTTAGCAACAAAAACATATTCGCGACGACGAGGTTCACGCGAATCTCGAGAAAAAAAGTTGGTTTACAGTATTTCAATGTAATTTGTTACAGTGCAGAAGTTCTTATTCTTTTATAAACATGATTTAATAGAATTAAAATCAGATTAATATTTTTCAAAAAAGAAGCTATAATTACCTGTTTAAATACTTTAAAATGACTGTTGTTATGTTTTATGTCACATTTCTGTTATCTAGTTATATCAAGGTAAGGTGCAGACATTTCCCAATAGATCGTCGTTTTATTTACTTGTTCCTTTGAACGATAAAGATGTGTGATATCTCTGTTGTTTAACCGATTAGTACTAAGGGTAATCAAGGTCAAACGGGATCGTGTAAAGGAAACCTGGCAAGGAGAGGCAAAGTAAACAATCGATAAGTTTTTCTTGATTGCTTTCTGAATGTAACTGAATATGTACATAATTACAAATATAATCCACAACTTTTAAGCTTGATATGGAGAAATTCTAATTAGATTTCGAAATAAATGATAAGATATTTGTTTGCACTGATTCAATGATTTCGTTAAATACCTAAATATCAGAAGTATATAGCTTTACAAGGGGGCGTGGGTTCAAAACTTAGTTTGCATAAAATCTGAAAAGTGTTATTTTCCTAATATTTAGTAGGGATTCATTTTCTATCATAAAGTCCTTCAAAGTTGTTCATTTATTAAATTTCAGAAGTTTTATTTATTCAATTTGTGAAATATTTGAAGTTCGAGGATATGATATTCGGAATAATAACACATATTTCAGCTTGTCTGTAAATATGTGTCTTTATCTAAGCATTATTTACGATAGTATTCGCATCAACGTATGATTTACTATATGTATATATATAATAATAGTAAGCCCATCTCTGTTATGTTGCAATCCGGAAACTTTGTTCCGGAATTATAACTCATCACGGGTGCACTCGGCAATTACGCAGCCCAGCTTCCTTCTTTTCCATTCAGCAGCCAACCAAGAAGGTCGGTCAAATTTTGGGGAAGAAAAACATTTTAAATATCTTTTACTAAATAAGGAATAAGTTGTTTCCAATTTCAAAATCATTAAGATTAATCATGTCAGATGATAATTTTACAATGTAATAACTACGATGGCTTTTAGAATTTGAGGATTTGAGCAGATTTTAATGTTAGCACACGTGGAAGGTTTATACTGGCGGCTTGTAACTGCGTCAATTATACTTGAATTCTCATATGTGTAATTAGAAATTACATAGATTCTTTTTATTTCAAATTGATGTAAGCATGCCGCCGGTACGACAAAAACGAGGTAGCAGAAAACCAACAAGGGGGGGGGGGGGTGCCCAATCCCAGGTACAAACGGAGCCGCCGGTCCCGCAGGGTGGAATAACCAGCGACGAAATACCGTCTAGTAATGCCGTCCAGCCCTTTCAGACAGGTACAAATACACTTCTGTCACAGGATTGGGGTTTTACCCCATACCAGTAAATTCAGTGCAATTTTCATTGGGGCATAACGTTAATGAAATGATCAGGCAGAAAATTGTAGAGGGAAAATATGTAGACCTGGCTCTCTTGTTAAAAAATTCAAATATTGAAGACTCGGCTAGCGAGAGAATTTTTCTGATTGGAAATGATGGTCAGATGCAGAGTAAGCTAAAGAATACTCTTAAAATTACATCTATTGAAAAATGGACGGACGCTTTTCTCATTTATTTGAGTGTGTTCACGTCTGTCCATACAAGTAAATACCAGGACATGCTCAAGTACATGCATGATGTACGTACGGGAACTGGCAGGTCCTCTGGGTGGAAAATATATGATGAGCAGTTTCGGCTCAAATTAGCAATGGATCCCACCAAATCGTGGTCAGCCATAGACACAGAATTGTGGGTTATGTATATGGTTGGGGGGCATAACATGGCACCTGCAGGAGTTCAGGGGGTACATAAATGTTACATGTTTAACTTTCAGGGGTTTTGTGGTAGGAAACATTGCAAGTATGCTCACCTTTGTATTAAATGTAGCCAAAAGCATGCAATGACAAATTGCCCCCTTGCTGTCAATGTTAACAAACAAGCTCCTTCTTTCAGTCCCAAACAACCTTTACGACATGGGCCCCAACAAGGGAGTCGACCAGCACACCACATCCCGCAAAAGTCCCCTCGATTTGCCGCACCCAAGCCTCTGGGAGCTCGGTTCAACTCCTATTAGGGTCTCTAATTTAGCACAGTATCTGCACCAATATCCAATCAGGCATGTGGCAAAGGAAATATTACATGGGTTTACTTATGGCTTTAAGTTGAATTATACAGGTCCTCGAATTTTCACGTTTTCCGACAATTTGAGGTCAGCTAGTCAATTTAAAAATCAGTTACAGGAAAAAATCCTTAAAGAAGTTAAAGAGCGAAGGATAATGGGCCCCTTTTTACAATCTCCTATGCCTAATATGCATATTTCACCTATAGGGCTTGTTCCAAAGTCAAGTGGTGGTTGGAGGATGATTACACATATGTCGTACCCTCCATCCCTTGGCATCAATTCATTTATTGACCCGGAATTGTGTACTGTGAGATACACAGCTTTTGATACAGTTGTTGACATGATCACTCGGATAGGTCCTGGTGCAGAGTTGGGTAAGGTGGATATTAAAAGTGCATTTAGGTTACTTCCAGTATACCCGGGTGATTTTGAGCTGTTAGGATTTAGATTTAGGCTTTGTGCGACAAATACCACAGGCCAGAAAACTGCAAATATGACTGTACCACGTATAAATGAAGAAATTTGGCCATGTTTGAAGAAAAAATCACAGTCGGTAGATTTCAAAATTCAGAAATCGCAAAACATTGCTTTTTCCTCTGTTGGTCTTACTTGGAAGTTTGAATTTATTACTTTCGCAAGTTCAGTGCTAAGGGCCGGTCCTGTGCAGTCATCTTTGATCATAAACTCCTCTAGAGATCCTAGAAAATTATCTTCTAGATCGTCTTCCTCCTTTCCTTTTTCCTTTTGTACATTAGATATCAAGTCATCCAGTGTGTCTTCCGCATCACTATCTGACATAATTTCTTCAGAGGCATTAAACTTCTCCAGATCATAAGCAGCCTGAAAACAAATTTACCCATGTTAAAATCTCAGAATTAAGCAATAATCAGTATATTACACGTAGCAGAAAGTATGATTATTCTGCCTTTATATTTACAACATTTTAAAATCAAATATAGCATGTTCTCATACGTTTCAGTAACTAGTCTAGATATAAGTTCAGTTTCTCAACTGATGCATATCAAACTATAATCTTATGCAACTATAAAATACATGCCTTGTTTCTTAGAAACAGGCTGTTCAGCGACTAATGGTCTTTTCATCATGAGTTGATTAATAATCTGTTGATTCTTACCCCCTTCCCCCGTTTTTTTCCCCATTGCACATGATCTTCGTCGTCTTCGTCTTCGTCAGCCATATTTGTGTTTCGCATTGGACTCTGGGATGGCGCAGCAATTTTTGTTTTCCGCATTGGACTCTGGGATGGCGCAACATCCATCAACCCTGGTGGCGGGAAAGATGGCGAAGCTCCGCCCACTTCACTAACATGTCAATAGTAAGACCGACGATTTCCTCACGTGCAGCCTCAGGAACATCAACAGACAACAACTGACATCTGTCATAATGGGATTGTAGTCCCGCAACCAAACTGTCGGAGACAGCATCGCTATTTGAACGATTTGGTTTTTTGGTCATGTTCGCCATTGTTCGTAAACAAAGCCCTCGATAAAGGTCAAAGAATTTGACCCAAAAACACAACTAAACGAGGGGAAAAACACGAAGTGTCACAGCAAACAGAATTTGCGTTCAGCTATCGATGAAAAACATCGTGAGCAGTTTGAAACGAACTCTGAAATCCAAAATGTAGTAAATTTCATTGTAGAAAATAAGCGTGTCTGGTTGGAATCGCGTTACACTAAGCAATGTTTGGTTGAATGGAATCACGTGACAGTCATCTCATATTATCCCTAAGTACTTTGATTTGATAGAATACAATTTTTTTCGAGCAAGAATTCGGAACAACACACAAATGATATGATCCGAAATCCAAAGGCCGAACCGAAGCCAGACAAGCCGTGCCCGAACCGCAGCCCCAAAAGACAGAAATACGTGAAGAGATTCAATACTGGTACGATTTAGAAACACAAGGTCGATACTCAAGGCTGAAACGAAGTAAACTAAGTTACACGTTAAACACGGTTTTGGAAGACAAATTTGCGTGAAAAAGTCTGGAATATTACAATAATGGTACAATTATAAAACTCAAGGTCGACACCTATGACGAAAACGAAAGAAGATAAGTTGTACGTTTGATTATGTTATAACAAGCATTAAATAAATTGAATTAAGGCGAGTCAACCAACAGATACGACTCGTACACGAAAACAATGACAAACAAATGAAGTGTTATCAATTTGAATAGGTGATACATGTATCACTAAATGACAACGATTAATACCAAAACGGTGCCTCGGCTGCTGTCTTGCCGTAAATACATGTGGATACTCACCATCATGATAACACAAGTACAAGGTTAGTTAACATGATGACCATGCAATGAACTGTATCTACATAACACAATTAGTATACAAAGAACAAAAATGTAGCAACACACGTTTAATAATTCGTTATAGCAATGTATCTGATCACCAGTATTTTCTCTGTTTCTTTTCAGATGTGGACGACCCACATTTATCTCCTCAAAAGAATCGATAGCTTTCGTTTTAACTATGTAAATGTCATCTACTTCCAATGTTTAGTTACCTGATAGGTATGGATGGATTTACTTTATTAGGTTGTTGTGAATATTGTAGGATCTCAGGGGCGGATCCAGGTATTGAAGTTAGAAGGTGCAACTTGATTCATGAGGGAGGGAGTCTGGGGGCCGCCTTAAGAAGGCTGCTGGATTTTATACGACTTGAAATATTTCTCCTATGTAGTCAAATGCTTTTACTATTTTTTGTCATTTTTAATAGGTGAAATTAATAAAATGACACAAATTTTAAGGTTTTCTTCCAATAAAAGTAACGACAAATCAAAAGATTTTGTCATTTATTTCTCTGAGAATGGAAAAAAAATATTTCTTCTTTTATCGTTTATTTTTTTAAAAACAAAAATACTATGATTTTTTTTAACAAAAGACCAAAAATTAAACATTTTAGGAGGGGGGGGGGGTCTCCTTACATTTGCCACTGGGATATGTTATTCTGCCCACACTTTGGTTAAACTGGAGAAAAGGATATATACTGCTTCAACGGTTCAGGTATAGCTAAGCGTTAAGGGCGTCCGTGTCGCATTTGGTTACGATCGTGGTGCTGTGCCACACCTGCCTAGGACGTGTATCATTGGTTGTGACTGTTCCTTCGTCAAGTGTCCGGCATTAGAGGTAAAATTCACGGGTCTTTTGGGTATGACATTCCAAAACATTGGCACGATAACGAATCAACGCTGGTACAGCCCTGAAGGTCATGTATAGGTCAAACTTTGAGACACTTCACCTAGAGTCGGTGACGTCTGTACTAGAGTAAACATTTCTCGAATGGAGCGTAAAAAAACCCCATATTATATGTGTTGTCTTTTACAGAACTTTGTCCACTTAGATGCGTTAGCAGTACACGTGTATGGAAGAATGTACATGTAATATACCGCTTTATGTCTCCAATCTGGTCTGCTCAAACTCCATTAATTACCGTCTTCCTTGGAAGACGGTATACAGAGTTGAAGTGTTTTACAGTCTTCGGACTTTGCACTTCCTCTCTTTTTTCATTGGTAGAAAGTGCATGAAGTGAAAATTTTCAATTATTTCATTGGTTGAAATGCTCTTCAAGGCAAGGGAGATAATTTTCTGGTGTTCTAATTTTCGTACGACTTAACAATTTTTCAAGATTTTCAATCTTTAAAAAATCGACAAAACGAACAAAAGAAAAATGCAATTCATGAAATTGACACATTACTTTTTTAAAAGCAACTAATACAAAGCATTTCTATGGTTACTTCATTTACAGCAATGTTTTCATTTTTGCATACAAACAGAAAAACTCGCCGTTTTTGTTGTTGTTTTGATTGCTTATGTTTTGGGAATTGTCTATTCGGTAGGGCTAATCCCTACAAAACATTTTTAATGATACCTTAAACTAAGAATTACATAAGAATAAATAAGGCTTGACTTCAAAATGAGGATCACTGTTTTTTAAAGCATGCAAAAGAATAATCCATCCACCTGTTATTACAATTTAGGTAAACGAGTCTGATTTATGCATTTTCAGGGACTTCCAGAAGTATAGTTAATTATGTGTGATTGTTTCTTATTTTTTCTTACATATCATAGAGTGACGTTTTTTCATGATATAAATCAGAGACACAATGGTATTTATGTCTGTGAAGTAACGTTGAATCACAAGAATTTTTATTCAATTTAACTTAGAATTTTGATGAATTCACTCTTGATTGCTGATATGTATTTTATGATATAATTTTTGGCAAAACCATTACAATATTCTCAGGTCTTTATCCTGGTTAATTTCTAAAGCACTTGTACTGTACAATATGCAAGAATAATTTTTATGCAAATTTGAGCAATTTAAATCTTTTTACTTTGTTTTGTTTCATAACTTTGTTAAAAAATGAATATTTTGATATACACACTGAAAATCTCAGTTTCATTTGATATAGAGGCTTTAATCAGTGCTAATACAGAGAACAGTGATTTTGATTTCCAGTACATATACCATTCATAAATACAAACTTTTACAATGGGAGTCAGGACACAGCTTTGTAGGCATGATGTCCGTGAGATTATCTATTTTAGCTCAATTCAACAATGAAGACAAGGGACATAATTCAACTTCGCTCTATAGAGTTGCTGCTAAAGACGTCAAGCTTTTTTAAAAAGCTTTACTTGTTGTTCTAAGCGTGTTAACAAGAATTAAAATCATACGAAACAGTGCGAGGAAGTGTGATAAATAAACCGAATAGAAGTACGTTATTATGTTCCCCAAACAAAGTTTGGGAACATATTGTTTTTACTCTGTTTCTTATTATTATTAATAGTGATTCTACTAGTGATTCTACTGTTTATTATTATTATTTTTTTCCCTTTCGTCTCCTAGACCGTTGGATGGATTTTCCTGAAACTTTCACAGGTTATAGACAACGATGGTACCTCGAGGCTTTTTTTTCATTTTTTCAAAATTCACTTCCGGTCGCAAGATATGTCCAATTTTCGTCTTTTTACAAGATATCTTGTCCAGCGTTTTTCTCAGAAACGGTAAAAAATAGAGTCACCAAATTTTCAGAGTTAATAGATCTCACTTCGTAGGCGTGCAGTAGGGGGTTAAGAATGTCGGCCGTCACTTCCGGTCGTCACCGGAAGTGATTAAAGGAATCATGAATTTCAAACTTTTTTCTTTCAAATTGAAACCTATTTCGGTTTACTAGGTCTTGTTGTAATTTTCAAAAAATGTTGACCCCACCGGAAGTTGAAACTCCAACTTCCGGTTATATCAAAGAAAGATTATTCATTCTCTCATTTTTCAGTGCCATAAATCTCGGTCATAAAACAAGTTAATGATTTGAATTTTATGTATGTTAGAGACAATATAATTGTCTAGATTATATTTAAATATTTTTGTAAAATTCACTTCCGGTCGTGAGATATGGGGTGGACATATTCAAACCTTGTTTTTTCAGTTTCTCAATAATGAATATAGATAGACGTTTGAAACTTGTAGAGTTGATCAACTAGCATTAGTCCATTGTACACATGCATTCAATTTTTTCGTCCGTCACTTCCGGTCTATACCGGAAGTATTTGAAAAAATGTCGATTTTCCAATTTCTTCTAGTGATTTCTCAGAGATGGCTGGATATATTTTCTTGAAATTTTCAGGAATAATGTCTGATGAAATGACCTTGCTATAGGTATTTTTGTTTTACAAAATTCACTTCCGGTCGGAAAATAGGGCCGATTTTCTGTTTCTCAAAAGGAATTTTGTCCAGCACTTTTCTTGGAAAAGGTAAAATATAGGTTCATCATATATTCAGGAATGATCAATCTCCGTTTGTAAGCGTGCAGTAGGGGGTTGAACATGTCGACCGTCACTTCCTGTCGTCACCGGAAGTGATGGAAAGAATCGCAAATTTCAAACTTTTTCTTTTAAATTGAAACCTATACTAGTTTATCAACTCTCTTTCAAAGTGTCAAAATAATATTGAGTCTGTCGGTGGTCAAAACGACTACTTCCGGTTTCTTGATAAAATATCTTTTTACTTTTCGTCTCTTTGTCCCCATAAATCTCGCTTATATTTGAAGTCTTTCATATGATTTTCACATGTCTTAATAAAAGTATCAACTTCTAGAGTTTTGATAATTTTGTTTTTCAAAATTGACTTCCGGTCGGTAGTAACCTGCTACTTTTTCTTTCTTTAGTCTACTTGTTTTTGTTGAGAACTCTTTCAGATAGAGACGTGAAATTTTCAGGGAATATAGACAGTAAAGAATCGATGTCATTTATAGGAAAACGCATCTGAATAGTACTTCCGGTCGTCACCGGAAGTTACGAGAAAGGAGTAAAAAATTCGATAATACATTTCTCATTCATTGTTAAGGCACATTTTCTGATACATTTAAATGGTTTTCGTAGGAATAGAAAGCTCTTTACCGGAAGTGGTCTAACGGAAGACCTACTCATTACTAGTAATGAGTGTCTACTATTATTGTTCGCGTTCTTCTTCTTCATTATTATTATTATTATTTTCCTTGGTAGTACACGCGTTTTTCTCAGCCATTTCTCGATCGATTTTCACGAAATTTTCAGGAAAGATGTCTTTTGGTGACGAGACTTTGCTTGCAAAATTTCGTACTTGACGTCACTTCCGGTCAGGAGTTATCTCTCTTTTAGTGACTTTTTGAAGGGCCTTGTTGTCCACACATCTCCTCCGTTAGTTTTGAAGCTAGAGTCTTGAAATTTCTACACAAGATAGAGTAAACATTTTAGAAGATTTGTGGGGGATTCGATTTTACCGGAGGCGATTTGCCTAAACGCTCGCCTGGACCTGAAAAAATGGATGCCAAAATTTTTCGCCGATTTCGGCGATTTTTGACCTTTGATCTCCAATATCTTTTTTCTTGCAAATATTTTGTTAAGACATGTAGAACAAAAGTTGTGCACATTTACGAGATCTTTTCGAAAATATCAAGATTTAGGGGCTAGCCCCTTAAATTAGGGATCTAGAAGGGCTCAAAGTCTAGATCAAATATCTCAAAAATCGTTAATATTTTGGTATAAGTCAAAGAACAAAAAATGTTCATCTCAACAATCCAAATCTATTCAGATAAAAATTGAGGTCATATGTTACGTAATAAGGAATTTTAAGGGCCAAAACCATAAATTTTTTACCCCTTGTATCTCGAAAACGACAAATATTTTGAAAAGCAATAAAGAACAAAAGTTGTTCAGAATAATGATCTGAACAATATGCATATTTCGTTTTTACCCTATGTGGCCCCGTTAGGGAGCTACAGTTTGGCCCCTAAAAATTACTTCTAGAAATAACTCGAGAACGGTAAAGAATTTCTAAATACTTGTTGAACAAAAAATGTTTGAAATGTCATGACCTTTCTTACGATATCAAGCAAAAGGGGCTGACCCTTTAAATTAGGGGCCCAGAAGGGTCCAAAGGTTTATGAGAATATCTCAGAAACTATTAATATTTTGTATTAAGTCATTGAAGCGGAAATGTTCATCTAAACGAGCTTGTTCTTATCAAATCAAAAAGTAGGTCATATGTTACGTAATAAGGGATTTTAAGGGCCAAAATCATAAATAATTGACGCCTCATATCTTGAAAACGACAAATATTTTGAAAAGCATTATTGAACAAAAGTTGTTCAGAATGATAATCTAAACAATATGTACATTTCGTTTTTTCCCTATGTGGCCCCGTTAGGAAGCTACAGTTTGGCCCCTAAATATTTCTTGTAGAGACAACTCGAGAACGGTAAAGAATTTCTAAATACTTGTTGAGCAAAAAATGTTTAAAATGACAAGGCCTTTCTTACGATATCAAGCAAAACGGGCTGGCCCTTTAAATTAGGGGTTCAGAAGGGTCTAAATGTTTTTGAGAATATCTCAGAAACTATTAATATTTTATAATAAGTTGCAGAAGCGGAAATGTTCATCTCAACGAGCTTGATCTTATCAAATCAAAAAGTAGGTCATATGTTACGTAATTAGAGATTTTAAGGGCCAAAATCGTAAATATTTCACGCCTCATATCTTTAAAACGACATATTTTTTGAAAAGGATTATTGAACAAAAGTTGTTCAATGTGTCATAACCTATCGATCGATATCAAAAAATGGGTCTGTGGGCCTCATGGCTCGCCTGTAGAGTCGATTTTTGTCGATATCAGTCGATTTGAAAAACTTGTAACTGGTAAATATTTTTTAAGGACATATTGAACAAAAGTTGTTCAGTTTATCGAGATCTATCGATTGATATCAAGAAATAGGCCTATGGTCCTAATGGCTCGCCTGTAGAGTCGATTTTTTGTCGATATCGGTCGATCTCAATAACTTTTTACAGGTAAATATTTTGTAAAGACATATAGAACTAAAGTTGTTGAGTCTATAGAGGGCTAACAAATGACATCAAGAAATAGGCCCGCGGGCCTTATGGCTCGCCTGGAGAGTCGAATTTCAAACGAATTTCACCGCAACTTTGCTTCAGAAGCTTATGATATGAAAAATTGATTATATCTAAAGTGTCTTAAAGTCGGAAACTAAATTGGGACTCATTTGTCTTTTTTTTTTTTTTTTTTTTAACTCCGAGTGCATCAACAAATCGGACGGAAGACCTACTCGTTGCCCGCAACGAGATCGTGTCTAGTTATTATTCTTTTTCTCCGGTACTTTTTTGTCCGGTAGTGTTCTCAGGAACTACAAAAGGGATCGATATGAAACTTTCCAGGATGATAGTATAGCGTTTGTAGATGTGCATAGTGATAGTCATTTTGTTTGCACGTGCATGCACGCTAGCGCACGTGCATTGCAATTTTGGTACAAAAAATGGAAAATCAGAATATTGAAGGAAGCGATATAAAACCTAAATAGGATGATAGTATATCATTTGTACATATGAAAAATAATAGTTATTTTGCCAGCACGCGCACGCATGCGCGTGCACGCGCATTACAAAATTTGTACGCTAACTTTGGAATCAGTCTAACTTTTTTGTTGTTCATTGAAATGGCTTGAAATTCATATCATAGGTAGATATTGAGACCCTTAACTGATTTACATGGTCAAAATTACCAATTTGCACGCGCATGCACGTGCGCTTCATTTTGATTGGATAATGCTAAAACGTTTGTAACTATCTTATTTATGAAGCGAATGAGATGATATTCACAGCATACGTAGACAATATGTGTATCTATATGTTGGTGTAACAAAAAATGCCAACACACACGCGCATGCGCGTGCAACGTTTTTTAAATATTCAATTTTTAAAGGACGATAACGTTTTTGTTTTTCATCAAATTCTATTCATATTAGGGGTTTAGATGTATCTTGGTACTCCTTACAAATTGCTGTGGTTAGAATTACTGCTCAGCACGTGCATGCACGTGTGCTGATTTCTGATTGGACGATTTTAAAATCGCTATAACTTCCTTCTATTTGGTGGAAACGTTATGAAATTCATACTGTGGGTATATGATACAAATGCCCGTTGAACGACATCAACAAAAATTCGGAATCATACACGCGTGCGCGTGTATGCACGTGCAACGCTTTCTTTCATTTCTTGGTACTGAAATGACCATATTGAACGTACTACATGTAATTAAAGGCTAAAATAAAATGACTTTTTCCTATAGATTCACAAGGACATCACTTTTTAATTGGGGGAGGTTTGGGGAACATCTGTAACGGTCCCCGTTACAATTAGAACTAGTTTTTTTTTGAAAAATAAGATGTTACCAGTTCCGTGGTACATGTACGGTAACAGTTACATTGAATAATGCTGAAAGATATTGCGTCATTTCTGAATCCTTCATCCAAGATAGGTGATGAGGCACATGTTCAAGTATTGGGGAAAGCCTTTTATCAAATATTTCAACCATAATTATTTATCTATATCTTTGGAGCATCTAGAGGTAAGGGAATTTCCTATATATTCTTTGATTTGTCGTGAGGATGTTGGTGAAGTTTTGTATATATTCTTTGATTTGTCGTGAGGATGTTGGTGAAGTTTTGTATATATTCTTTGATTTGTCGTGAGGATGTTGGTGAAGTTTTGGCATCCAGTATAAGTTCGATAACTCTAACTTATTCATCCCATTGACTGAGATGTTTAAAACTAAAACGTGAATCTGAAGAAGTTCGTCCTTTGAAATAGGAATTTGAGTATTAGTTGGATTACCAAATGTGGAATTAAAGCCAGTACGTAAATGTATTACTAGTATATGTAGTGAGTGTAACCTTTGTGCACTGATTTACGTCAGCGAAACCAAGATATCACCAGATAAAAGAATATCGGGGCATATATTTAAAGTCTTTGTCTAGTGAGGGTGATACTGCAGCTGTATTTCTAAAGACATTTCTACAATGATGAAAATTTCTCAGGTTTTACAGTTTTTGACAAGACATGTAAAGATGGAGGGCATGTCCGGCAGAGAATAAAAATATACCTTTGCATTCTTTAAGTTTGGCGTATGAATTATGGTTAATTTTGCATCATTTGATTCCAAATATTGTGACAAACAGGACAAACAGTTGTGAAGTGAAAGTCAGTTGATGCTTTCTAATTTCATCGGGTCTAAAGAAACTTGTATTATAGGCACTGGTTGTAGATGTCATTTTTCCATTTAAAAGAAATTATCTATCCTGGTCAGAAGTATGATGGGAATCTTATTGCGAAAGCTTTGGTACCCAGAGTTGACTATTTCAGGTGATTGAAATATATGAATTTGTAGCTACCAACGTTCATCCTCGAATTCTTTTTTCTTATCCCGTGGGGATCCGGGTTAGAATAGGTCCTCAGTACCCCTTGCTTGTCGTAAGAGGCGACTAAATGGGGCGATCCTTCGGATGAGACCACAAAAACGGAGGCCTCGTGTCACAGCAGGTTTAGCACGATAAAGATCCCTCCCTGCTCAAAGGCCATAAGCGCCGAGCATAGGCCGAAATTTTGCAGCCCTTCACCGGCAGTTGTGACGTCTCCATATGAGTGAAATATTCTCGAGAGGGACGTTAAACAAAATACAATCAATCAATCCTCGAATTCTTCAAGTAAAAGCAGCTAATCTGCAACTACATTGTCTTCATTGTAGATTTTCAATCGATTACATTAAGTTGAATGTCATCTTTGCGAATCTATATTATTAAAAGAAACTTCGTAGACAAAGTCGATTAGAAACATGGATTATTTAACACCACTGTAATTTCAACATTTGACAACACTTGAAAAGATATTTTCTTTAAGTTCTGCTTAACAATAAAAGAAAAAAGAAATTAATATTCATACATGAAAGATACCTGGAAAAAACATATTCATATTTGAAAACATAGAAAACATATTCATGTTTGCTTTTAGGATTATCGTAAAATTTGACACCTTGATATCAAATCACCAAAATATACATGTACAAAGTATATTGTTAACATAATTTCAGATCACATTAGGCATTTGAACGGTTTTTGAAACACTTTAGCAAAAGAATACATATGTGGAAAAGCACACTTCGGCGGGAATTCCTTTCTTTGTAGGATAATGCAAATGTCTTCATTGCTTCCTCAAAATATCCACTTTCGTAAAGGCTACAGCCCAACAAATTTAAGTGATGATACTTGTGAACAGTTTCTTGGAGCACTTGTGTTTCCAGCTCACGTAGAGCTACACAAGACTCAATGTTTCTCTCCAAAAATCGACTGCATTTATATCTCATATAATGTGCGTACACGAGAGGACTAACTACCACGAAACACTCGGACGAAATCCCATCTGTTTGTTCACAGTCCAATAGGTATGAATTTACTTCTATTCTGAGATGTTCAGTCAGAATGGATTCCTCCAATTTAAAGAATGTCAGGCTGCAAATAGGTCGCCTCGGGGAATTGAAGGACATATTTGCCATATTCAACAAGAAAGATGATAAAACTTGAAAATACGATTTCGTACTGTTCATTCGAATGCATGGACAAACTTTTAATTCTTGAAGCATCGGGGACACAATGTGTAATGTATTTTCATAAAACGAGTTTGTAAAAAATACATGGGCAATTTGTACAATCTCATTGACACCAAACGTTTCTGTCCCTAAATTTGCAGACATTAAGAGTTCTTTGATAATTGAAAAGCGCTTTACAGGGCTCGGTAAATCCCGGCAAATTACAACATTCATTAATCTAATTTGTGCGCATGAAAGAAGTCTAATGAACAAATTCTGGAGAGAAGGATTATGCATATGCAAATCTGAAGGAGTTTTACGAAGAGTTCTGAGAAAGGTACGCAACTCTGTGACTGCATCGTTCCAATTGCTGTTACTTGGTGTAGACAAACATGAATTCATACCATCCCACAAATTTTCTTCAATGGACCTTTGAGAAATCTGTTCCCACAAGTTCAACGCCCACTTACTGTTGCTGATTCTTTTTAATAGTGGAGTGAATCCTGAAGAGTAATACTTCATTCCGGATATGATCGGAATGTTTTTTATATTGTCTATGAAATGTTGTTCTCTTGTAAAATTTTCAAGTACATTGCACACAAGAAACTTTTCGTGGTCATTTAGTTTTTTATGCAAAAGATTGCATTCTTTCATAAAATAATTCGGACAATACTCTTCTTTCACAAAACTGAGTATTTTTCTTAAGCATAACCAAGTATATTTCAAACACAGCCCCTCCTTCCAATCATTAGCATTGTGTTGTTCCGAAATCCATGAAAACGATGTTTTGGCAATGTAAGAACTGATTTTTTCGTGAAACAGTTCCCCGAGTAATTTGCTCTTGAAAACAACTTTCAATAACACAAATGTCTTTAGCTGCGCATTATTTAGTGAGTGTATAAGATATCGCTCTGCCCTTGCAAATGAAATTCGCCACTGTAGATCCTCCATTTCACTTCCAGGAACTCCCACTGGTACAAGATCACAACCCATTTCTATAATTTTCGCCATCTGATCACCAGAAGGCCAATTAAAAGGACGATATCTTTCAATCCATTCATCAGCAATAGATGGCCATTCATGGCAATGAATTCCCATGACGAAATCCATTGATTCAAATAAACCTAACGGCGAGTTAAAAATATCTCCAGTAGAAAAAACAAACATATTTGCCGGTCCGTGATTACGACCACCAGTAACTATTATATTCGTCATATTAGAAATGGAATGGTGCAGTGAAGCTATACTTGAAAAGTCTTTGTAATTCGCAGCAGAATGAAAAGAGCATGTATCTAAGTTGCCGTTGAGGTTCCTTAACAGGACATAACCTGGCAAACAATAGCCGTGTTCCAGTTTCACTATGTCCACCTGGTGTGGCTGTAGAGTGAAATGTCTTTCCACGGCAATTGTGTTTTTCAATATGAACATACCATCTACATCAGATTTTTCCTGTGTAAGTATAGATACTCCTGTCATTCCTTCTGCAACAGAACCAACTATAACAATTTCACCTAACAGTGTGTCCATTGTTTTCCGTTTTAACAAATGTTGGAAACACATTTCTATCCACGTCACCGTTGATACTTGTTTTCTCCATAGAACTGGATTGCACATCGCTTCGTATATGTCTGATAATTCTTCTTCTTCTACGTCCATTTTAATACTTGTATCTTGAAATATGAAAAAAAGAACAAATGAATGTGAAAGAGCGAATGAATGATTGGTATAGGTATTTCAGAGGCTAACATGGAATGATGCAATGTGTAATTGCCTTTATTTACATTTCACAACCATATATGAATGGCAACATAAATACACCCATTGGCAGTTCAATATTCATGGCTTTAAAAATAAACCGTTAAGCAAGACATGTTGAATAAGCAGCTATATAATGTAGTCATGTCTAAATTATTTGTCTGCATTCTGATATTTTTTGGGACAGATTAACAGTCATAATTACTGCATCAGTTGCCATACCCCCGATAATAAATTAAGCCATGACAAATATGTTTCATTAGCAATGAATGTGTGAGTCTAATAAGCTTTTCTGCAGTTCATCTTAGCTCAATGAGAAATAATCACCGGTTTCAAAGTTTCTTTTGCGTTCGGCAAACAGCAAGCAAAGTCCGTATTCATATCATCACAAAAAGAAACACAGTTGTACAAAAAGAATTTTATTAAGAATTGGTAGAAACACATACTAGATTAAATTCAATAATTTGTTCCCAAATCAGTGGCGTAGCTTCCATTGAGGCAACCGAGGCAGCTGCCTCGGTAAAAACAAAACAAACAACAACACCTTTTACGTTGTTAAAATGTCGATAGCTTCTGGGGGGCGCAGCCCCCCAGACCCCCTGCCTCGGTAATATTCGAACCCAACCTACGCCTATGCAAATAGATTTAAACTTTAAAATTACATTTTCTTAAAGACATGAAAATGCTGACAAAATGAATATGATATAATATACTTTTCAGTAAAAGGTCAAAAGGGTTTCTTAAACTATGCAAGAAATTGTAATTGGTACAGTGAATTTGGAATGTGTGCAACTTAGATATTGCATAAAGCAAACATATAATTTAAGGAGGACATAAAGTCGACTGAAAACATGTATGCTTTGGGGATGGAGGTTAAAGTTTGATTCATTATCTTAAGAGAGTTTTTACAGGGCTTTCAACACTTGCACATGTACTCTAAAGGGTCAAATCATCATCATGATGCAATGCATATATTTGTGCAAACATGTAATGGCGCAGGAAAGTTTTGTGGTAATTCAAAATCATTTTCAAGTCATTGACTCCCTTGGCCTCCGCCTACACGTCTGTATGATACTTTTTGCCGAATGTCACACATCACAATTTTCATGGCATAGTGGCCTGTCCTCCATTTTCAGATGGCAGTCTTTAAGGACATAGTGGCCTGTCCTCCATTTTCAGATGGCAGTCTTTAAGGACATAGTGGCTTGTCCTCCATTTTCAGAAATGCCATGTAGAGTCTCCATCTATGAAAAAAAGATAACTATAGGTCATTACAATGCAAACAGTGTGAAATATTGAAAACATACCATCTATCCGATAAAATATACATCTTGCAAAGGACAAAATGCAACGGACGAGACCGAGATTCGAACACGGCCCCCTAGCAGCTGAATACCTAGTCAGGTGCTCTAGCATTTGAGCTATCTAACAACCGGTGATCGAATCCGGCTGACTGCTATACTCCCCCTTCTTCACACCTGAAGACATCAACCCAGATTCGTTTTGCCCCAGGCAGGACTTTCACCTGCAAATCTAGGGGTGGTCTACGGCACCAAATGTAACAGGAAGGGAGACAGACCGGGACTCTAACCCGGGCCCCCTGAATCAGTTCCTGAAAAATTCTTCATTGATTCGAAAATCAATATAAAGAGCATCTCGTGAACATTTCAAGAATTGAATATTTTGTGGATCTATCTTTAATAAGTTCAATTGAGATATCATAAAGAATTAATTGATCGAGAACGGTTTGAATTCTTTTCCCAAACTTGTTCAAAAACAGATTATAGATAATGTTGTGATGGATATATTTAACATTCTGGTGGAATAGCTGTTTTGATTCTAAATATCCAAGGAAAAGTCGTAAACTTTTGGTTTTAATTCTAAAATTTCAAGAAAAAGTTGTGGTGAACTTCTGCCACAGTTTCAATTATAGATAAAAAATAAAATAAAAAAAGGTTGTGGAGCTCTTTTGGCACAGTGTACCACTGACGTCATTAGCTCCACATTCTGGCAAACAGTTCTGACACACCCATCATGCTAATTTGTTTACCACATTAGCGGCACATTTGCAAAAAACTTTGAATTTTGGCAAGGGAAACCTACGTTACGAGTAAAATGGGTGTTGTTTTTTTTTAAATAGTGTTTTAGGCTTACTCGTTCACAATGAATACGATATAGAGTAGATTTAATACTTGATACTGTAATTATTAATGCTTATATGTTGTATGACCATGAAAACTACATACCGTGATTGCTTCCCGTGATAATCAGCTTCCGTATCTTCTTTTCTCCTGTCATTGGACCATAGTACTATTTTCTAGACATCCACGTGGTGTCAACTAACACTTCATGATATTAACTTTTTTTCAGAATTTCATAATCGAGAATACATGTATATTTTATCAAAATGATATGGCATACATATTTGAATGTTTATTTCAAAAAATGCATTCCATTAATCGTAAGCAATCATTTCCACACATTCATCTGCGATTCGCAAACTGAACGTAAACGTGAGGAACAGGGTTTAAGCCCGTTTTGACCCAAAACTCCTCGTAACCATAAATAAAGAAAAGATCGAAGTCTGACTTAGCTAACTCACATTTAGGTATTTTTACTCGAACATTTACCGGTTCAGGTTCAGGTCACCCAATGATGGCAGCTTATCTCAAATTTCAATAAAGTTCTCTATATGTACTAGTATGCTATATAATAATGATAATATAAAAAATCATATAGCTGGGTCTGTAGTCTGCACTAACAACATCAACTGCTAACAAAATCAAGCAAACGGTTAATATTGTTAGCAGTCAATGTTGTTGCGGAATATAGCATTCTTAGAGAACTCTATTGAAATATGAGTAAGTAGCATAGATTTGAAGTGAAATTCCGTACAATAGATGCAAAATGTGTCCCCCACTTGTCTGAATTTCGTAAGCCAGGCAGGACCATTGTACCACAAACATTGTAGAATGTTCACTAAATGTATCCTTTATGAACATCAACTATGTCTAAATGTAGAAGTGACCCCCACTCTTTATTTAAAATGGGTGTAAAATTAATGCACACTGTACAATGTTTTGAAGTGGGTTGAGCCTCGCAATTTTCTAAAGACATTGCTCATCTTATATTTGTATGCATCTTTTGAAAATTGATTTTTGCCGATTTGCATATGTACTTGAAACGACGAAATTTATGTGGGAATATATACAATCAATGTGTAAAAACCTGGACTGGGAACCCAATCCAGTGCCCCTGTCTTACTGGTCACGTGCTCTACTGGCTGACTCCCACCTCAATAAATTCAGTGAGAATTGGAGCGGGAATTCAAACCTTCAAAATGAAGGGGTTGTCTGTCGCCAGCATTAGGATAGCTTGTTTAAAATTCCTATGTATGAAAATGCTTGTTTCATCACAGGGGCTCGTCACGAATTGACCCTCTCTATTCTAGATATTTACACAAGAGAGGAATCCGCAATCCCAAAAACGCTACTTCAAATTTTCATTCGTCTCCTTTTTGTATTCCAAGGACGTTCAATCTAACAAGCCCGGTCTCGATCGATCGAGGAAAGATCATAGTTTGTAGTAAAAACAACAACAACAACAAAAACCCACCCTAATATCTTATTGCACCGGCAATACACATGAAGAACCAATGCATTTTCTGTCGTTTTTGAACCACAGGAACTTTTCCTCAATCACCCAAAATAGAAGACGCGTTCTCATTGGTCAATTCAAATATAGTATAAATATAGAATAGAAGATGTCAAATTTTTTAGATAAGACAAAAATTTCGTGACGAGACCCTGTGGTCTCATTTCATGAACTCAAAAACAAGCATCTGATTTATGAAACTCAAATTCAAATAATATCCACATTTTCGAGAGATGCAATAATTTTTCTAAATGATTGAAGACCCGATTAAAATATTTTCTCTAAACATCAATAGGGGGTATGTTGGACTTGTATTTCTTCATGAAGGGATGTACACGTTTATATCAAAGCGAAAATTTAACGTTAACTGAAATTGAAAGTAGAACGACAGGACCCTCTTTAATTTATATTTTTGCTTAAACACTGTTAAATGCAAACATGTACAGTGTATTGATCCTACTGAAGAGAAACAAGCTCGACATCTGCCCTCCACTGAGGATTAAAGCTTGCTGTGTCTAAAAGCATCCAGATCTTAATAAGAAATTGTACCACATCATTGTCACTTATAATTTAGATGGGTGGCAAGGTTCTGTTTTGGGTGTAAAATCACAGGGGTTCGTCACGAAATTTTTGTCTTATTGAAATTTGACATCGTCTATTCTATATTGTAAATATAGAATAGAGAGGGTCAATTCGGGACGAGCCCCTGTGGTAAAATTAATATTGATATCTGGTTAAAATCAGAGAATTTAGATACATGTGGGTAATTGATATGAAATCGAAAGTAAATTAAATCAATTCTATTTTTCTTTAGTTATCAGAAAAAGTAAAATAGAATATTTCTATGCGATTTTAACATTGCAAGACGTAGTCGGATAGTTCAACAACTTACGGTTTGAGAGAAAATATAGGCGATCAAGATTTGATGTACATTGTAGGCTTGAAGGGCGACGCTCACGAGTTATCTATAATATATCGTGGCTATCTCGTTAAACTCACCACTTGATCTGTGTATGCAGCAAGGTAAGTTCCTCGATGTAGTAAACAGCGAATCAATAGCTTGAGTCGATTAATTCCAAGGTGGCAGGGGACAGTTTCTTTGGTTTTGAAACATGTGGATAGGGGGTATACACCAAAGTCAGATTATGACAGACTAATGAAAAATCATATTTCCCTTTTATGTCAATACTTGTATTTCATATTAGTGTAGTTAATAAATTATGACCCTAAATTACATGTCATCTATAAATACTGGTGCTGGTGCACAAAACATGCTCTGAGCAGGTTCCTCTTTTTTGCTTCGATTTTCTCTCATTTGGGCTAATCCGCACCACCCCCACACCATCACAGTACCAAACATGGGGATTTAGACACTGTGCACAATCAAGAACCCTATCTGCCCTTCTCAAAAATCTACCTCTCATATGGGGCCATCCACCTTCCCTCACAGCTATAGACCTTTTGCTGAACCCTGCATGTTTTCACCGGAATTTCTTCAGCAACTGACCACGTGTCTTAGTTTCGTATTTGCACCCATCTATATGCTAGGAATCATGGTGACATCTACATGTTGTATATCAACATTTTTACTAAGCACTCAGCTACATTTGACATGCATCCTAAAATTATTGTATACATTTTTACACATGTAATATCACTTCAAATACAGGGTAATTCCATTTTTTGAAAAAGTTGACCGGGCCTATAGTGCGAAACTGTCCCCTGCTACCCAAGGGCAGCGGCGTATTAGGAACTGGTCCGTGGAACACGTCTGCTCTGGCAATCTCTCACTAGAGGGCGTTACGCTACGCTCCACAACACCTCTGTTATCGTCTAATTTACAAGAATTTTGTAAAACAGAGCGTCTTTGAAAATAAAATAAATCTGCATCATTTTCATAAATAAAACATACATTTATGAGTTAAAAACACATTGGTAGGTATCGAAACGCTGTATTACGTTAGTGCAACCTCCATCTTTATGGAACTATTTTGTCTTGTCAAATGTATTATTTCACTTTCACTTCGTAACTATGGACTCTACATTAAAAAAAACAAATTCAACTTTCGGCAGCTCCCTGCTACAGACTTGCGCATGCGCATTGTAACTTTTTCTTTCGCTTTGAATCCTGAACGGTAAACAAATTCAGTCATGATTGCGCTAGCTATTTTCTGTGTGGTATGTTCCTTTTTAATCATTTGTTAAATTAATATGGTGATGGTGCTACCGTTTGAGCGAGCGCAGCTTCATGTATGTACAGATTAAATTTTGTAATGTTCATGCTTTGATCAGGTTCAATTTAAACCCCGGGCACTGGAAGTTAATGTAAATATATAGTATGTGCATGTATAAAAATATATCCACATTTGGTATGGACCCCCCCCCCCTCCTTTTTTATACATGCACATACTATATATTTACATTAACTTCCAGTGCCCGTGATTTAAACAATATATCTATTGTAATGTTCATGCTTTGATCAGGTTCAATTTAAACAATATCTATTTGCCAAATAATCACATATATGGCAAGGAATAAGGACTCTGTTTTTAAGTGCTTCTTTTGTACCCAAGGTTACATGCTCTATATTCCTTTATACAAAAGTTACAGAAAGGGTACAACACAAATCATGGAAATTGAAAGTAAGAATTACATGAGGTGGCTCTACATAACCTAGGGTACAATGGGTACAGAAGTTAAAATGGTCTGTTGGATGCAGCTGATTGGTCAAGAATGTAACATGTCCACGCCTCCGATTACCTGTAGCTATTGCTACCTGTGATTATGACCTCGTCCTATCTGAACAATCAATTACAATTGATTCTATCTATTATTTCTGCTGTGTGTACAGCATCTTTCATATCTATAACTGGATTTAATTCCATGATGTGTCAGTTCAATCATTATATCATCTAAGATTTTGGTGATGAAGAAATAATGTTAAATCAGGTTTATTTTATTTATGATTCAAAAGTAAAATAAAAGAAATATGGATTTATAAACATGATAAATGCTTTATTTTGGTGTAATCATAGTCAAATAATTGAAAGATATAATGACCAATTTGAAAATTAAAACAAATTAAATATATAGAAAGAAATATTATAAAACATTCATAAATGTTAATTGGGTTCAGGACTTAATTGTGCTCATGCAGAAGTATATGAGTGAATAATATTTTAAATATATGCATTGTATTGTAAAAAAAAAAATTGTGAATGGGGTTGCTTCAAAATGAATATTCATATTATAATATAGTATTTTCTATATATAAGCTATCTTTAGCACTGTACTTTGACAAACTTAGATTTATCTTTCCAAACATGTCGTCATGCATATATAATATATCAATTGTCTTAGTTTAGCTTATATCACTTTGGCTAGCAATGATTTGGATGCTCACATTTGAATAATGAAAAAGAGTTCAGCTTATAAGTACCTTTATTTCAAATGCAATACTTATTTAAGGTGCAATCATATAATCATGCAGTCATCAGACACTTTGCACTGCAAATTATCTTATAAAAAGTCATTTACATTTTTCTTTGATAATATAAATTGGCACGTGATGTATAATTGCTTTTATTGATAAAGTACTACTTTGCAGTGACACAGATTAAAAATTTAATTATAACCATTATTCAGATCAATAGTTATAATTATCATTCAGTGCTCTGTAAATAGCTGTACAAGATAGGGGTGTGTCTAGTGCAAGCTTATTTAGGGTTCTTCTTTCACATCTTTCCTACTTCAAAGAGCACACCTGTGGTAGAAGGAATGTAGGAAAAAAAGTCACCGATAAGAGAAAACATTTTGTAAATGTCAATGTTTTTAATTTAAATCGCTTCCACAAGGAACCTCCTATCAGAAATATGCCTTGACCCAGTATGAAGGTCATTTTTGACAAGGTCACAGGGTACTACATGTAAGTAACGTATTAAAATATGGTTTTAGCCATATACTTTGAAATGAAAAAAAAAATCAAAGCTTATACTTTAGATAAAGGGTACTTTAGACTTAAAGGTATGTCCTGACCCTAAACCAGAGTAATTCAGATAAGGTCAAGGTCACCAGTTTTATAAGAATAAAATTCTTGCCATAACCATAACTTTGTTGTGGAAAAAACCCAGAAGATTATACAAGACATGAATGATACTTGTGATTTTGAGAGGTGTAACAACCCTGCACTATGATTGTTTTAACAAGGTTAGAAAGAAATATCATTAATACAAAAGTCAAGGTCTCAGAGTTCAAGATATATCTTAGAAATTTAAAATTTGAAAGGACAAAACCTTGGATTGGAAGAGTCACGGTCGTAGAACTGAGAATTTAAATATTTTTGGTCCATGACAATTTGATGCTTGGACTGTTGATAGATTTTGATACTCACTGCAATTTTTGCTCTCAACATGCATTCATTCCTTATAACATTTCCATTAGAATTTGGACAAAATAGCAGAGTTCTTTAAGCTATTTTAAAGTGAACCTTTTCTGTTTACCTTGCAGGGTCATCAGTCCTTAATCCTTGAGACAGCTCTAGTTAGTGTTATTTTGACATTTTATGATTGCAGCAATTGCAAGATATTGAACTATTGTTACATTTTTGTGACAGATGATTGAACAATCTAATTAAAATCAGACCCTAAGATACGCTCACAATCGCTTATACAGAGTATACAGCATGAATTTAAGAAGTCTGATTTTAATTATATTGATGATTGAAATACCGATTTTAGGTGAAGATGTTTTAATTTATTTCAGGTTTATGAAGAAGGGGACATGGGTTTGATTCTCAGAATAGCAGTTTATATATACATTAGCATGCCTTAGATGAATATATATTTAGTTTGCTTTGCACATATTTTTATTTTTTATGCACATTTTCCTTTATATTTCTCATGATATATTTAAAATATTATGTATGGATGGTGATGGCTGGGGTTGAGTTATATATAATTTAGTATGAAAACAACCTAATTTTTCCCAATTTCGTGTATATAAAGATCTTTATAACACAATTGAAGCTCTTTCTCTCTGCTTGCTGAAATCTTTACTACTTTTCTAACACTTCTACTGCACCAATCTAACACCATTATAGGTAGTGTACGGACAGTCTAAGACATGGGTTCAATTCCCATCACTACCAGAGTTGAATACATTTTTGTAATAAATTATAACACACTGCATGGCTTAATTTAACCTCACTGTTACATTGTTGTTTTTCTCTATTGAAAGAATTTATTTTATAGTTTTAGTAATGAAGTAATGATGATTTATTTTATAGTACCGTTGTAATCGTATTTACTTTCTTGAATTTAATGAAAACAAAAAGAATATAAGAATATTTCTATTTTAAGAATATTCATTGCAGTATTTTTATAATATAGATTTTGTACACTGTTTGAAAAGATCTTTTTCGTGCTGTATTCATTTCTTAATTGTTCATATAGAGGACCAGTTCCTTTCCAAGGGGAAATAATCAAGAAAAGGCAAAATATATAGTGGGGTCATTAAAAAAAATTCTTTTGAAGAACCATCGTGGCAGATAAGGTGAAACTTTTGTGAAAGCTTCCTGATATAATGTTGATTCTAAATAATTGAAAGCATCACCCCAGGAGTAGGGTGGGGCTACAATAGGGAATCAAAGTTTTACATTGGAATATGTTGGAACAAATCTTAAACAATCTCCTTCCCAAAAGCAACTGGACCAAAAAATGGTAAATCTTATGTGAAAGCTTCTTGACATAATACATGATACTCTAAATTGTTCAAATAATGACCCCTTGGTAGGGTTAATTGGGACACAATAGGGGATCAATGTCTTAATTGGACTATTTAAAAAAAAAAAATCAAAATCTTCCCCAAAAGCACTATCGATCTGCAAATCAAAGTTGTGTTGACTAAATTATTTTGCATTTTAAAATATGGACCCTGGGTTAGAGTTGGCTAAAATCAGGATTGAATTTTAAGTAATACTTGTATACAAAAAAAAAAAGGAATCTTCTCCATAACTGTTAAGGCCATGTTTGTCATATTGATACTAAAGCATTCCTATCTTGTGTGGATTCAGAGACCCCCTATAGTTATGGTAGGGTCATAATAATGGAGTCTCAAATTTTCTTGGGAATATAAAGGAGAAAATTCTTTTAAAAATCTTAAGAACAGCAGGGCTCAAGTACTCAGGTGAGCTTTGTGGCACATACACCTCTTGTTTCAAGAATAAACATTATAACTTAAGTTGCTCCTGACCTGAGGGTGTGTCAATACCCTATCATAAGGTAATTGACTGAGGTTAAGGTCACAACATTTTGTGCATAGTTTTGATCCAATAAAAACCCCCATGGTGGGTATTAGTCCTTCTATGACATCTCTGGATAGGATGATGATCTTAAAAGATCAATCTGCTTCATTTTTCTGTATTTTAAGTCATTAGCTTTAGAAGTTTTGTGTTAGTGTTTGTGTTACTGTTATTCAGTGGTAAGGTTGAGTTTACCTAAAAAAACAAACACATTCTAATGCAACTGTTTTGTAAAATGCATTTTGATTGCCTAATGCACTGTAGTTTGCGGCAATAAAACGAGCATTTACGAGACGGAGAGTATTTGATTAATGCGTCAATTTACTGCCTAGATTTTCCATGAAGACCCTATTGGAAAATGCACATTTCTGGTATATACCCATGTTAAATCAGGCCATGTGTTGAGCAAAACATTTGGAAAACAATACGGTATGGATTTTTATAATGCAATACTTAGCAAGAAACTGCTTGAATGGTACCTGTTATGAGTTGATGTATCAGTATGATACACAGTTAGATACATGTACATGTACTTGAACATGTCCAATATCGATCAATAAATTTATATTGATGTCATAAGTTGATTCAGCCTAAATGGTAACACAGGATCCACATAATAATAATAAAAGATTTCAGTTACATTTTTATTGCAATTAATTTATAGGCATCGGGTTTATTAACACATGGCATAGTTTGGTCAAATTGATATGCAAATAATTCTTAATTTGGTTATTTATTGCATGCTTTCTTACCTGAAACCTTTGATAGGCCCTTTTTAGACAAATATTTTTTCAAAGGTTTTAGTGTAATTTTTTTTAAATGTTGACACTATGTATTAATGTTGCATATCTATATTTTGTTTTGATTAAAATGTAAACTACTTTATAAAATACCTGTGGATGTTTAAATGTGTGTTTTAAATTAGGTGAATTAGTAGGAAAAACACATATAGTATAAAATTATAACTATTCCTTCAACACTGTTCAAGACAATGTTGTTTTAAAAGCTAAATCACTTCGTGTTGGAATGTTTACATGAAAACTTCTCTTGTTTGATGTATTGAATGTATTGTATATTAAACTTAATTTTACTTGATAATCTTCCAAACCATAGACTTCTGATGATAAAATTATGAAAACACTGTTCACGCTTTTATTTATGAGGGCCGAAACCTTCTTGGTGCTTTGCCTTTAAACTTCATTTTATAAAACTTGCTTTTTTTTTTTTTTTAAAACATGCTTTTTTCGAAGAAAAGTTATAACCATGTATTATAAATTATTTTGCACCAAGAAGGTCTCAGGAATAAATCTGTTCTCTTACCTGACTGATGAGGCCCAAAGAGAACATTTAAATATCAGCATTTTCAAAAGTATATTTCTTATTTCAAAACAAGCATTAAGAAGCCAAAGAGGCACATCAGATTTGATGTATAGATGCACCTTTTTAAAAAACTTCTTTCTACTACAATACTCAGTATCAGTGAGTGAATGGAAGCATTAACTGAGAAGAAGATTCATTAAAATATTCAATATGATGTGGGTGTTGCAGTTGGGGTGGGAAAAGTTGTGATGTAGCTGGAGGGGGGAAGCCCAACTCAATCATTTGAATTAAATATTGGTTATTAATCATCACAATGTTCGTTAAAATAGTGATTTTTTTTATTTGAATCATTCAAATAACAAAGAGGAAAGAAAAAGTGTTAATAAACCTTGCACATCTACTTCCAATTCATGTGTACTTACTGACCTATAGCTTTCAGTTACTACATGTATTAAACTGTTAAAGTACTTATAATATTCTTATTTTGTAATTCCTATTTACCATATTGACATTATTGTGGTGATAACCCTTACTACAATATGTCCACTGTCGTATGTATTTACATATGTGTGTAGAACATTTCTTTTCCACCTATATTTTAGAACTTTTCATTCTCACAGGGGTCCAACACAAAACTAATTTTATCCACTTCATTAAAATACATATGTGGTCATTATTGTGTTTATACATGTATGTCTTAATTTACCAAAATATTACAGGCACTTAACATATTTTTCTTATCTAAATTTCGGTGTACTCTGCAACGTAAAGCTGGCCGGGGGGGGGGGGGGGGGGGGGGGGTGTGTTAAATACCACTGTGCTTAATTTGTCAAGGTATCTTAAACCATTTATACATTGGGTTAAAATTCCAAGCAAGTTAATACCTTTGTTACCTTGAGTAACACATTAAATATCATAACATTAAACTAACACGTAAAAGAGACGACTGATACGGGATTTGACCGTTTTCTTACTTGATTCTAGGCCTACTTTCACTTTGTGTGTGACGTCACAATTATGGTCACATGGTGTGCAGGGAGCTGCCTTTAGACTCGTTCAAAAAAAACTAGCGAGATTATAATGATGAAAATCTGACATTGCACAAAGAACAGAAACGTGCCTTTCTGTTGGAGTTAAAGACGTCATTTTGTCCATGCGAGATCATGTGGTTAGCCGAACTATATTTATCAGACGATAACAGAGGTGAAAGTGAAGCTTGCGTAGCGCGCCCTCTGGTGAGAGAATGCTGCTCTGGTAGGGAAATCACAATCAACTGGGGTACTAACAGTTCACATTGTACTTCCGGTTGGTATAGACAGCTCAACCTAAGTTGAGTCGCCCAGAATTACTACACTCTTCCCTCTCCCATTGTGAAGATATAACCTCATTAAATAAAATCAAAATTATCAATCTGGATGAAGGTACCAAATAAATATCTTCGATCCACCAATAAAAACATAAAACAATGTATGGTTGAAGGTACCACTATAGTATCTCAAACCATGTGAAGACGCCATGCTAACATCTTCCTATAAAAATATGCATCTCGGCTCAATGAAATGGCACGAGGATAACAGAACTATTTGTACAATACTTTGTCATTGTTCAGAGTGATCAGCAGTAGCAGTAGCAGATCTATTAACTGTACCATCAGTCAGAACTAAGACCTACGGTGAACGCAGATTCGACAAGGCTGCATCCACACTCTGGAACAATCTGCCTAGCCAGCTCAGAAAGCCAAAAATCTTGAATGTTTTAAATGTCTGCTAAAAACTCATCTTTTCTGTCAATCCTATAACCTTTAAATAGCTATGTACTGTTGAATTTAATGATCTTTGGGCACATTTGTGTTTTAGATTCCTTTGAGTGGTTTTACTTGTTTGTTTTTCATATATTTAGGACGTTGTATGCTTGCATCATATTTTATACTTTAAATTGTCTTGATTTGTACTTTTTATCCATTATGACATAATGTTGCATTCATGCTTATATGTGTAAGGATTATTCGTTGTGTATTCTATGGTTTTTCTTTTAATTATCAATTGTAAATTTTAGTATGTTGTACAGCGCTTTAGAGTATTTTTAGATAAGGCGCTATATAAGTGTACTTTTATTATTATTATTATAGTTGTCTTAAAATATACAATATAAAAAACAAAATAGTAATCACCTAAACACTCCATCGAAATATAATTACTAATGATGTGCACTTATGTGAGGTACAGTAATCCTTAAATAAATTACAATTATAAACTAGTTTCAAAATCATGCAATTTCATAAATAAAAAACCGGAGGTGATGAACAATTATCAATCTCAGAATTCCTATAAGGAATACAAAAATACATTTGCATACATCTGCGTTTGGTAATTATATTGTTTATCTAATATTGCATTCTAAAGATGGATTTCAGATAGCCTGTTAAATCACAATATCTATGATAAACAATTGATCCTGTTCTTATACTAGTATTGCATTGCAAGAATTTCTAGGAAAGCTCTCTTAAAAGATTGACTAAATTGTTGAAACTTCAAATAATACCAACATCACTCACACTCATGAACAACATAATTGAAACAATAAAAATCTTATTATGTTCATTATTTTATAACCTTGTGCATTTTCTACATATACACTTCATTCACATGATGTGTGCCTGAATAGACCACAAATAATTGATAACTATAAAATCTTATTAATTTCAACGCTTTACAACCTTGTGCATTTTCTACATGCACACTTCAGTCACATGATGTGTGCCTGAATACAACAAAAGATTATCATGGTCAAATAAACCTTACCATTTCATATCAATCTACTCTCACCACTCACATTCAGAGCTAGCATGTCTACCACAGTTCACTCAGTTAAAAATGGCACAATATGTACATCATGGATCTGACCTCTCCAACATGGTTTACTCGCTTACTTACATGTATCATGCATAATTATTTCAAATTAGCATAATGACTTATTTCATATAATGAATTGTACAATAATGAACGACAATAAATGTACACTGTACAGTATTTACATACGACAACTCGTTGCAAAATAGTAAGTCAAATGCACAATTTCACATTTAATTTATATCATAGTTGCAATTCCATTTCCATAATAAACCATTAAAATCGTATCCTTACATGTAGGTTACCTATCATTTGTGCATGTAAATTTTGCATTTATGCATAAATGCAAAATACTTCAATGCCCAACCATTTAGTTTGAGTCTATGTATTTTACAATGGAAAGTCAGCATATTTTAATCACACAAAATATCAACAGTGATTCTCCAAATAAAACACAATGCAGTGCAATTACACATGCAAAAAACACGCAGAAAGTTTAACCTACATTTACGTCACTGCATCAGTATACTTACTAACTGCTTTTGCACAGCAAAAGTACAATACCATTTCAAAATATCAACTGAAAATCTCCAAATAAAACACACTGTGCAATTGCACATAGAAAAACATTCAAGTGTAACCTACATTAATGTCAAGTGCATAAGTATATCATTCACAATACATTTATGTGTTATAGCTAATAAAGTTATGAGAAACATGATGCGAATTTATGCGATTATTTTTGCTATAATACTGAACATTCTCCTTGTGCTCACAATTACTTGCCTACATTTAAATTTCAAAAACAAATAGTAAACAAACCAACATATACATTAAGTTTAACATTACAGATGATAATTACATAATTCCTACATGTACTATTAAATGTTCTTTAGTAAAATATGAAACACCAGTCGATACAAGAAAACGGTATTAATGCTGTAGATGTATGACACTTGCTTAATAGCTGAATCTCTTTAGTCGGGTTGGATTCGGAAAGACGCTGGTTGACGGAGGTGTCCTGGAATGCCTCGGGGGCTAACACACAATCCTTTCCTGGAAGTTTGTCCTTTCCGTCATAACAACCCAGACCAAACAGAAGGGGGTGGTCACATAGGCAATATCTGGTGTTGTCATGGTGACCTTGACTATGTCAGGAGGTGACTGTTGGTTTCCATTGGACGTCATGAAAAAAAAACAGGTCTCCATCTGTTTCGTAGACGATTCAGTAGCTTTAAATACTCCACTGATAAGATAGGAAGAGAACTCAAGTATTATTGCAAAGCTGAATTTGCTCAAGAGATTGTCACTGATTCCAAATAGACTCAGTACGTAATTAGAGCAATTATATAACTGATCACGACTTGGTATCTCTCTCTTTCCACTGACATTACAATGTAGTGATTTGGAGACAACAGACTTGTCATCTCCAAGGAACTGACCATTCCATTTGGTGTTGCTCAACAAATCGCCACTGATTCCAAATAGACTCAGTAACCCACTGTAGCAACTGTATGGCTGGTAATGCATTGGTTTCTCTCTCTTTTCACTGACATTAAAATGCTGTGATTTGAAGACAACAGATTTGTCATCTTCAAAAAACGGATCACACCATTTGGTATTGCTCAACAATTTGCCACTGATTCCAAATAGACTCAGTAGGTCATTATAACAAATATATGGCTGATAATAAATTGGGTTCTCTTTCTCTTTACCAACATTAATATTCTGCGACTTGAAGACAACATACTTGTCATCTTCAAGACATGTAGCACTCCATTTGGTGTTGCTGTCATATCTGAAAAAACATTTCCCTTGTCGGGAGTTTGTACTTAGCGATTGAAAGTTGTTGCGGGAACAAGGACTTTATGGGACACTTCAGTTCTTCGTTTTCTAAATTGCCATAAATATCCGATTCAAGAGTCCCATTGTTTACCGCGATTCCATAACGGCCAGATTGCAATTCTAGATAACGTTCCACTGTATCATTTGCTAACGGGATGACTGGTTCAAATTAGCACATCTAATTCGCAGGCATTGATGACGTATATCCTGTTCTTCTGTGGTTCTTCGATGTACTTCAACTGCATTTTCTCGGTATAATCTGGTTCACCACTGATATTTGGGTTATGCACTCCTCCATTTACACAGGCCTTCACCACTTCTATATCATAGACATAATTAGGGTCCACATATTTCAACATCAATCTAGCCTGCTCTGTATTGAAGGTGGTGCCCTGCTACTCTGAGAATTTAACATTACTAAAGGTTTTGATTAATGAGTTTGATGACTGGAAGTCTACAGACTGAAGGGCTCCTCCAAAGCTAGAGTCTAAGGAACTGTATATAGCACCATACACAATGGTAGAATGGGAATTCTTGGTCCCTAGATGTCTCTTTTCAAACTCTTCATTACCATTATTTACAGCTAGACAGTTTCCTGGCTCTTTAGGTTTCAGACCATTAAATATTGGGGTTTCAAATGCCAGAAAACCTGCATTATCTGGTTCAGATGCCAGAACAAAAGCTGTATAATGCTGGTGAATTAGTTTAGGAGGAAGAGAGTCTGATTGTGCAAAACTATACAAGACCTGTATATTTGGTAACTGAATATTGTTGTTTTGGTCAACCTGATGGCCCAAAGAGAAGCACCCCGGGTGAGGAGATGGTATACTGGCCAGAGAGTGAGAAAGTCTGTCTCTGTCTTTTACGGGTTGGAACAGATATCTAAACGTTTGTTTAATTCGTCTCTGACTAGAGCTGTGTTCTGGCACAGCCAAGAGATTGCTGGACCTGGCCCAAGCTGAGTGTAAACTGGGGTAGGCTTAGGCGGAGACAAAGACATCCCATTAGAGTCACTTTGTTGAGAAGAGTCCTCCTCAAAATACATATGGTTGTAGTTTGATAGTTTCTCTGGCTTTCGGTTGACCTCGACCCCAGGGAGTGGGGGGAGGGACAGCTTCTGCACCATCCTCTGCCTCTAGGTCCTGTCCAAATTGTGAAAGCTCACTTGGACTACGGCGACGTTCAGCAGTCTTGATGTACCCAGCATCTCCAGACATCATAGAGGTCAAGTCTGTAACACTGCATGCATCGTACTGATCAAATTCAGATAAAGGTTACTTGTCCTCCGGGTCACTAATGAGTACATTTGTACTACAAGTATCACTGGTTGTGTCTGATATCTCGGATGCATGGTCTTGCCGTGGAATGAAACTGCTACTCATGAATTCCTGCAGCCTGCCATACTGATTCGATTCTGTTGAATGTACTGAATCAATGGCCAGTCCATTAGTACTCCCTGTATCACTTACTGTAGACAGTGTTTCCATTCTTTCAATTTCTGCTTTGACTTCAGAATTTCCCAATATATTAGTGACATCATCACCATTAGGTTTTGAAATTGTATACAGGCAAGGAATTTTCTTGGAAAGGCCTCTGAGGAGGAGGGGCCTCCTCAACAATTCCTGTCTGTAAGAGTGACGTATTCCTACCACTGATGTAGGGTGTATCATGCCCACTGACTTTCACAGAGATCATGTCAGACATATTGTTCTCCTGATCCATGGACAGCATTTTCTGTTTTGACATCAACCCCGAACACTTTGAGTTCACAGTCAGTGCTTCTTGAGGTGGTATCTGGTTACCAGTGATTGACAGCCAGTTACCTACCTGTTGTTGTGGTTGTTGCTGAAGTTTATGTTTTGATGGTTGTGGTAATTGATGAAGCTGCTGTTGTGGTGGTTGTAATTGTGATAATTGCTGGGGTTGCTGTTGTAGTTGGTCACCTCGGTTCAATGACTCAGGTTGTTGAGTCTGGCATAATACGTTACCAATATGTGACGGCCCATTATTAGCTGGATTTTGCTGCACCATATTACTAGGAATTGGTTGCACTTGATTACCCAGATTCTGTTGCAATGGGTAACCATGATATGGAACCAGACCAGGTGGATGCATGTTAGATTGAGGCGTCGGATACGGCATCCAACCAAATGGTGTCCATTGGTTAGCATACATAGGTGGCATATGCGAGTATTGCTGTTCAACTGATTGATATGGTGTATTAGGGTATACCGGTTGGAGCATGCCGAACTGAGTTGTGTCAGGTAGAATGTACTGATTTGACATAACCTCACCGAATGTTGACTAATTTTGAATAGGTTGACCTGGCATATACATGTGACCTTGCATGTTATTAATTCTAATAGTGACCCTGTATAGATTGACTTGGCAAAATATGACTATACAACTAATTTACTAGATGATGCTTTCTCATAGGTACTACATGTAGGTAGGCTTGCTACAAATTATCCAATGGTTGGCTGACTTGAGACAAGTTTACCTTTGTTCTTCTGGATAGTACCTTGTGATTAAAGTTCAAGGTCAAGTGTATCTAAATTTACACCAGGTACAGGTTGACTTTCTTTCTTAAATCCCAATTGTTCAATTGAGACGTCACCATTGACAGTGAAGGGTTGCAAAATTTAGGCCTATACTCGGCGCTAAAGGCCTTCCAGCAGGGAGGGTTTTTTATCATGCCACACCTGGTGTGACACGGGGGCTCGGTATTTGCGGTCTCACCCGAAGAACCACCCCATGTAGTCGCCTCTTCCGACTAGCAAAGCGTACTGAGGACCTATTCTATCCCGAATATTCACGGTGTATTTCCTTATGAGGGAATGTGTACACACGTTTATATAAGCAAAAATGTAACGATAACTGAAAATGAAAGTTACGGAAGCATATTAGGGCCGCAGCAATATCTTTTTTAGTTTGTTATAACAAATTAGTAATTTGTTATAACAGATTAGTAGTTTTTGTACCGGTAGTATTTCACATTTTTTCTTTAAGAATATTTATGAATAAATATACCTCCCCTTCCCAGAAAGGGGACATATTGTTTTAGTGTGAATTCTTCCATCTTCTTCCGTTTCTCATACTAAGTTTGTCCGGGCCATAGCTTTTTTGTCTTTTGACATAGACCTTTGATATGTGGAGACTATGGAGAGAAAATTCACGATTGTCTATTATGATGTCTTGTCGTTGATATTGATAATCTGTTAAATTTGTTATAACAGATTAATAATTTGTTATAACAAATTAATAATCTGTTATAATGTAAAACTTATACGGTACCAATTTTGATGCACCAGATGCGCATTTCGACAAATAATGTCTCTTCAGTGATGCTCAACCGAAATGTTTGAAATGCGAAATAACTATGAAGTTTTAGTGCTAAATATAGCCAAAAACAGCGTGCCAAAAAGTGGAGCCAAATTCGTTCAAGGATAAGAGCTATGCACGAGGGAGATAATCCTTAATTTTGAAATGAATTTCTAAATTTTATAACAGCAATTAAATATACATCCGTATTTTCAAGCTAGTAACGAAGTACTAAGCTACTGTACAAATTACTAATTTGTTATAACAAACTAAAAAAAGATTCTTCTGCGGCCCTGATATGCTTCCGTAGTAAGTAGAATAACAAGGCCCTCTTCAATTTACATTTTTGCTTAAATGTAAACATGTATGGACCCTACTGTAGTAAACAGTGGCAGATTGCCGCCCCCCCCCCCCCCCCTAAAATTTTCAAGTCCAACTAGTTTCTTTCTGGAAAAATCTACAGACCCATCATTTTCTATAATAGTCTCAAGAAACCCTTGTCGTTTAGGGGAATTGTCAAAGAAAATAAACACTGAATTAAGGACATCTATCATATTCCTCACAAGGGGTAATTTGCAGGCTGAAGCGATGCTCAGATTCAATACATGACTCCGACAGTGTGTGTACAAAGCTAATTGGTTTAGAGACTTGATTCGTCCCTGACACCCCCGTTTTTCCGATGCCATTGCTGCTGCACCATCGTATACTTGCCCTCGCATGTTCTCAATCGGAATTGCAAGCAAGCGGAGGATTTCAAGAAGTTTATCAGCAATTGCTTCCCCAGTAGTTCTGCCTATGTTTGCAAAGTCAAGAAATTCCTCCTTAATGATGGCAGGGTGTTCTCTAGTATCTAGAAATCTGAGACACAAGACTAAAACTTCTTAGCGTACTTGTCAGTTACCTCATCGGCTATGATGGAATAAAAACCCCTCCCTTGTAAACCCTTCAAAATTTTACCTGTGATGTGATTTCCAATGAGTTGGATAACCTCATTCTGAATGGTTTTGCTGGTATATAAGGCATTCTTTTTTGCTTTTTGTAGATGAGACCAGAGCTGTTCATCATGCTTTGCCAACAGCTGTAATATTGCCAGGAAATTACCTTTATTTGAGGAATCACTTGTGGTATCATCTCTGTGTCCTCGGAGAGGAATATTTTGTTTCCCACAAAGAATGATCGCATCTACTATTTTCTCAAGAAACTTTATGTTGTGCTGATACTGTGCCTGATTTTGCTGATTGAGTTTATACGGAATAGACGAAGATGGCACTTCGGATGTCATCTTGGTTGTGTGATAAACAGATTTGGCACTCTTGTGATGTTCTGAATTTTGATGCTTTAAAAGGGCAGATGTTTTTCCAAGGGCTTTCTTATACGCAGTAAAAGGTTGCCGCAACGTAACAAATGTTTTTGATGTTGGACATCTGACTGAGGGAACATGACACAAAACTTACACAGACCGCCATTTAACAGTTTGCTGAAGGTCAACCATGAAAACTGATTCATCCAAGAAGATTGAAATGATAAAGTCTTTTTGAGTTCACCCGTATTCGTTGTTTGAGCACGACCTGTTTTTAACTTGGCGACATCGTCTGACAAGGGTTGATTCTGAATATAACTTATCTTTTTAGCTGAGGATATTGTGTTCAACTTTACTGCACCTGTTACAATTTTACCAAGATCAGAAAAATCCGAATCGTCAAAAGATGTTTTATCTTTAGTATGTTCTGTTGTCTTAATAAATTCATTGTCATCAGATTTAATATCCGTCTTTTCATTTTGTGAGTCCATGGTGATTTCCGGGGTATCATCTGAATCAATACAAAGTTTTGACTTTTTATGGGCAGGCTCCTTCATTTCATTGGATTCAGTAGGTAAAACTGGGAAACAAACCACAAAATGATTTGGTGACCAATTGTTTGGGTTGCTATTTTCAGTGTGACCACATGATGTAGATGGGGGAACCCTGACGTACCTTTTCATCTGAAAATGGCTTTATTTCTTGATGAAGAAAATGTCTGTTTACAGCAACATTTTGTATTGTTGGATAAATGCTATATATTGGATGATTCAGGGCATTTGCCGCTGCGAAAAAATGAATCAAAGAACAATATTCCCCCTGATTTGATTGAATTTAGAGTTTCATTCTGAATCGATTTGAGAAATTCCCCAGTACAAGTGATCTGTCCGATACTGACGTTTCCACAACTTATTGTACACTTGTGGGATGAGAACACATCTTGTCGTAAGTTGCCTGTGACGCATACTTTCTCGAATTTTTTTTTTTACAAGTTCTAATATGGTCATGACACGAAGTTCGATATGTCTCTCTTCATGACCAAAAAATGGCTTTAGAGAGGGTCCTATAGAAGCAATTGCCATCCCCGTACACTTTCACAGGACAAATATCTACTGGGCCATCTTCTGGATAAAGCGCCTCGGCAATTTTGTCCAGATTACCATCTCTGGGCAATATATCGGACCTCATTACACTCAGATCATAGGTGTAGTCTTTCTTGCAACTTGCGTATCTTAAAGATACATTGAGCTGCAATGCTTGCCAGCCTTTTGCTGCTGCTTTCAGTAAAGAGGCATGTAAAAGATCAATGTCCCTTTCACCCATGATATCTTTTGCTTCTATTACTAAGCAAGAGGAAAGGATAATCGGATTACTGTGAGATAATTCTATTAATAGAGGGCGAAGCCCTCTCGCGGCCCGAAGGGCCATGAGAGCGGAGCTCTCCCTATACGTAACACGTATATACATGTTTAAAAGGAAAATATAGGAAAATAATGAAAAATTAAACCATACCTATGGAACTTGAAAAGTTTGGTACCATTCCAATGGCGTCGATTCGAATATTAGCGCGTGGGCATGTATTCCTCCATTTTGAATCTCGTCTACCCTAGTTCACGTCGTTCTGAGATGTTACATGAAATCCGTAAAAGCATGTAAACCTTATTTTCCTAATCATATATAATCACTCCACAATTAACACCATGTTTTTTGTTGTGGTTCAAACGCTATGTTTGTAAATTTGCTAAATAACGACGCTGAATATGACGTCACAATGTACTGTTTACATCGATTGCGTTATATTTCCCGCGTTCAATATATAGGCTGATTAAATGCTCGGTTTTTACGTTTATTTTCAAATCACTAAGTACACTTTGAAGTTTATCACATAATTTATATACTATTAAATTTCATTGAAAATGATTACATTAACAATGGCTGTATATACATGTATATATCTGTTAAAAACAGATGTCTAAGAAGGGGAGTAAATCAGCGGGAGCTCAGTCTCATAAGGAAACTAAGGCAGAAAAAGTAAGTACATGTATTATGATAAGAAAAAGGTTTAACATGACGCAAACTTTTCAAATGTACGTAAAAGACCGTGTTTATTTATTAAATTTATCTCTTCAGAAATCTCGTAAAAGACAAAGATTCACCGACCCAGTTGAGACATCGAAGAGGACAAAACCTGAATGCAACACTAGTTCTAACCTAGTGGATGAGCTTGTCCTTCGATTTTCTAGGATAACACTAAAACCCTGAGGATGACTCTTGTTTTGATGGATCTGGACTCTTGTTCTGATGGATCTGGACTCTTGTTTTGATGGATCTGGACTCTTGTTCTGATGGATCTGGACTCTTGTTTTGATGGATCTGGACTCTTGTTTTGATGGATCTGAACTCTTATTTAATATTTAGTTAAATTCATCGTCAGAATATTTTTTTCAGTATTTTTTTTAAATAAAAGAATAAATATCAATGTACTTTTAATGTTTTTCCTGTGATTGCTCGGATCTTTTTTTCTGGTATGTCATAATTTCATACTGATTTTCAAAATTCTTAATTGCGGCAGTTTTGGACCCCAATTCTACCACAACCTCCGAAGAGGGATTTGAATGTATAATTTAACTGTTTACATCGCCAAGCGTCGCATCTTCTGGGTAGTTTTTGCTGACTGGAACCCAAGAAATTGGAAAACGAAATTGAAATATTTACCTAACCAGAACTTTAAAAACCAGAAGTTCTTCGCCTGGATATAAAGCAAATACCACAATTGAATAAATTCATTTTTGTAGGAGAGAATAAAAATGTCTAATCGATGTTACATTTTATAAAGACTATCTTAAACTTGTGAATGATCTACGTAAGATTTCAGAATTTAATACAATATATGATTGTATAACACAATTGACCAATGCAGTAATGAATATACACATGTATAAGCTGCCTGTTTGTTTGGGGATATCAAAGAAATGGAAGTGGAAATAATCCAGTATTGTAATAAATCTGACCTTGAACTTGTTGAATATGACCTACGGACAAGGGGATTCTAATTTACCCCACCCCACCCCAAATTCGTTTGCAAGGGATAATCCGATGTAATCATATTTACAGACAGACAAACTGACACACTGATTCCATTATACTCTGTCCTAAACTTATTTTGTTGTCTCAGTGAGAGAACAGGTCATTACAAAAGTCCATACAGCTAAAGAAATACCTGTCAAAAGAAGGGGGGACTCTGTCAAATCAAAATGTCAATGTGAAATGTACACGTACATCTTGATATGGTGAGTAAAGAGTACAAATTTTCAGAAAAATTCATGCATTAGTCTATGAGAGCAAGTCTTTAACAAGAGGTCCATGGTCCACATCGCTCATCTAAGCATTAGTTCCTAGCAAGAAACAAGCTTGGGCAAAATTATCATTATACACGCAGTTTGGTTTAGGAAAAAACTTTTCAAAAATTACGACTGAAAATTCATTAAATATCGAATTTAATTATTAAACTTGACTACAAATTCATTTAAAATTATCATATGCCCTTGCAGACGGGTATGACTTTTCATATCTAAGGATGCTTTGTGCCAAGTTTGGTTCCCTATACATTCGCATGTAAAACTTTGATCCCCTATTGTGGTCCCACCCTAACCAGGGGTCATGGTTTTTTAAAAAAAAACCTTGAATCTCCACTTTGTCCGAAAGATTCCTTGTAAATTTCAGCTTTTCTGGCCCAGTAGTTCTTGAGAAGCTTTTTAAATGCCCCCCCCCCCCCATTTTAGCATTTTTATGATTATCTCCCCTTTGGAGGGGGCATGGCGCTTCATTTGAACAAACTTGAATTTCCTTTCACCCAAGGATGCTTTGTACCAAGTTTGGTTGAAATTGACCCGGTGGTTCTGGAGAAGATGAAAATGTAAAAAGTTTACGACGACGACGACAGACAACGGGCAAAAGAAAAGCTCACCTGAGCCTTCGGTTCAAGTGAGTTAAAACGGCAACCAGAAATGAAACATTTTGAAAACTCAAAATTTAAGATAAATGATTATCATAGAAAATAGTTTTTTGTCTTCAAATTTTTAATTTTACATAATTAAAGTAAATCTATATTACACTTGTACGAAGATGAAAATGTGAAAAGTTTAAGACAGACAGTCAACGGACAAATTTCGATCAGAAATGCTTACTTGGGCCTTCGGCTCAGGTGAGCTGAAACGGCAATCATAAATGAAACTTTAAAAAAAAACCCAAATTTATAATAAAATAATGATCATAGAAAATAGATTTTTTATTGTATATGTATAACACAACTCCATTAATGAGAGGTGAAGATAACGAACAGTGATCAATCTCTTAACTCCTATAAGCAATACAAAATAGAGAGTTGGGCAAACACGGACCCCTGGACACACCAGGGATGAAATCAGGTGCCTATGACGAGTAAGCACCCCCTGTCGACCGGTCACACCCGCCGTGAGCTCTATAACTTGACCAGGTAAACGGAGTTATTCGTAGTTAAAACCAGTGTGCCAAGAACGACCTAGCACTCGGTATGAAACACGCCAGACATCATTTGACCCAATGATAAGTTGTAATGGCCTTAAAAACGGATGTCCCGTGTCATAGTAGGTGTGACACGCTAATGATAAACGATAAATCCCACACTGAAGTGTTGTAAAATCTTATTTACAAGTTTATTAATGACTCAAGTATCATGGAAAATTATTTAACCATACTAAACTGACTTGGAGAACTAAAAACTTGATTGTAATACACGAGGTCCCTACTTGAAATTCGGTCACGGCCTCCCGGGAAGCTGAGTTCACACTTTTACGCATGTAAATGTGTTGCAAAATTGTTGTACATATACAGTGTATCTCCAATTCTTCTGTTTTGTAAATTAGTTATTGACCACACAATTAGCTGTGCGTCAATTTTCAATTCAAGGACATAGGATACCCAACAACATTTGCTGTGGAATTTTGTAATACTATTTGTAAGGGTTTAAAATATTCTATTCTCTCTCTCTCTCTCTCTCTCTCTCTCTCTCTCTCTCTCTCTCTCGATTCTCCTTTCTAGCCGACCAAACCTATTAAGTGAGGACGTCCTCACAATGTGTAGAAGATAATACACACATATTATTCCAAAGCCAAACATTTACTATGTTAGGTATAACTATAGGGATACCTATAAAGTTTATCTAATACTCTCTTTCAAATTATAAAAAAAAAATTGAGAGAGAATATTAGTAAGGACATGTCCTCACACCACTTGTCCTCACTAAGCTAATATTCTGTATTTACATCTTTCATATGCTGTAGGTCACATTTTTATGAGGACATAATTGTGAGGACATTTTTTTTGGGGGGGGGGGGGGGTGTCTCATGGTGCAATTTTGTCCTCACAACTTCTGCCCATTGGTTGAAATTTGTCCTCACTTTACACCTTTTACTGCCCCCCCTCACTCTCTCTCTCTCGCGCGTTGCATCTAAATTAAAAATGATTCAATATAGAAATTAGAAAAATGTTAATGATCGATATCGTTTATGAAACCATCGTCGCAAACCACGGGTTATTGTTTCATTCTATTTCACAAACGTTTGTGAAATAGAATAAAACAATAACCCGTGGTTTGCGATGATGATATGAAACAAATAAAATGCAAACTACCAAGTTAAGTTTTGTCTTAAAAAGAATTTTGAGAGAGAGAGAGAGAGAGAGAGAGAGAGAGAGTCATTAAAATATTTGTGCCATAAAAATAGCTGCATCATATGGTACCGGTTTATAATTTAATCAGCATCATAATGTGCTATGTTCATAACAAATATATTATATTTGTTTTGGCATTTTTGCTTTTAAAATACAAGCTTATGTAATCTGTAAATGGCATATCATTTTCTTTGATGGTGTGGACTTCCTTGTTTACACCATAGACATATATAACAGTTTACACAACAAAGAAATATCAATTTTGATATAGTAAGATGAGAAAAAAGACTTAATTTTTTGGTATTACAAAGGTATTTAAAAGTGAGACCGAAACGACTAGGGCCGAAACTACTAACGGCCGAAAAAACTTGGGGCCGAACTGAAAAAAGGCCGAAACGACCAGAAATCGTTGCGGAGGGGCCATGCTGCGGAAGATTTCGTAAGTGAAACCAACGCTCACTTCTCATAGGACACTGTTGCTGGAAGCAACACTAAATTAATCCGCTGGAGAGATATATATTATTACTACAGTAACTTGATCCGAAGAGTCGGATTACGTCGAGTTGACAGGCGCGGATCATCAGATCACACGAGACGCGAAGCGTCGAGTTTGATCTGACACTGATGACCCGCGCCTGTCAACGAGAAGTGATCCAACATTAAAATAATGGTATTTTCATATTATAGATATTTTAAATTGAAATTTTTCAATATATAAAATGAAAGAAGTCAAACATGTAATCATTTAATGAGATTAACAAAAAGGCGATCACGGCCTCCATTGAAAATGGTATTGGAAACGTACAAGAATTCCAAGTATTCATTCGCATTAAACAATTCAGCATTTAACCACAGCTAAATATTCTCTACAAATCTTACCCCCTCCCCCTTCCCATCTATTGCGGCCGGTGTTGTTGAGTGAGCCCAGGGCCGTAAATTAACCTTCAATTTGGAGGAGGCAAGAAATTAGGCGGGGGTCTGGGGGCCGCCCAGGCCCCCAGACGCTGAGCACATTTTGTGCACACTGAACACGTTTCGTGCAAAATCCTTGATTCTAGGGCCTTCTAAGATGTTACTTGACTAACTCATTCTAAAAGAAAGATTTGGAATGCTTTTTAAGGGAGGTATCATGTTCTTAGTTATTGGAAACAACATAAATTCTAATGAACTTTAAATTTTAATTTTTTTTGGCTCAAAAGTTGGAGGAGGCAGCTGCCTCCTCCGCCTCCATGTAATTTACGGCCCTGGAGCCTTTCCCCATAATGAGACCCCCCCCCCCCCCCCGGAAGCCTGGCTCTAGAGTGAGCCTTCCCCCTGGGGAAGGCTCTCTCTAGAGCAGGAGAACCCCCGGGGAAGTCTCACTCTAGACCTAGACTTTCCGTGGGAAGACCTACTCTATCACTAGTTGTAGAGTCAGACCCCCCCCCCCCCCCCCCCCCCATAGCAGGACTTCCCCCTTCATTTATTCCTGGTAAACTACTATCACTTTATGGAGATTGTTTAGATACCAAGACCTTTTTCAGCAGGGCATTAAATGATTTTGCTTAAGTCGTAAAATTTAATTGATTTAATTAATTGATAGCGCAGAAACCTACAATGACAAATCGCCGTTTTCTTTCCTTTGTACTTTAAATGCATGAATAAACTTTCGTTCGGTAAGTTAACTTTCTAAAAATTCTATTGGTCTACTTGGCATGCTTTGAATGGAAAGTGATTTCTTATATTTAAAACAACATCCAAAACACACTAACAGAATGAGGAGAGGAGAGCTCATATAAAGAAAGATATAGATACAGTGTGTGAGTGAGGAAGATAAGATTTCACTGTGATTGTACTGATTATGTCATTTTGATTGATTGATTGAATTTTGCTCGAGAATATTTCACTCATATGGAGAAGTCACCAATGCTGGTGAAGGGCTGCAAAATTTAGGCCTATGCTCGGCGCTTACGACCTTTGAGCAGGGAGGGATCTTTATTGTGCCACACCTGCGCTGTGACACGGGGTCTCGGTTTTTATAGTCTCATCCGATCACCACCCCCCCCCCCCCGCCCCATTTAGTCGCCTCTTGCAATAAACAAGGGGTACTAAGGACCTATTGTAACCCGGGTCCCCACGGGGTATGTCATTTTGAATACTGATTTACGAATAATGAATTGTGAATAATGGGCACCAATACATTAAAAACAACAATTTTCTTTTGCAGTAGTAAAGTTTTGTAATTTCACTACTTTATCATTTGCAAGAACATTGTCTAAATTATTAATATACAGAGAAAATAACAATTGACATAGATTTTTCTCCCTAGCAGACTACGACATTACAAAAAAAACACCCCCGTTTTTTTATTCAGCTTTTTGAGATACTGGATTCCTCGATACATATTTGAAACATTTACCATTGATGCCAAACATTAAAAGTTTACTCCACAGACCACTCTCCAAACAATGGCAACGGTTTATTTTAAGGCAATAAAAGCACAAAAAACTTTTCTCTTATATTTCATCAAAGTGTTGGATAAATAAAAATAGTAAAGTAAGGATATGATCTAAAGAATGTAGGACAGAAAGTCACAGGACAAAAAGTCACGGACAAAATGACCATGAACAAAAAGTCACAATAAGAAATTTTATGAAAGTAGGACAAAAAGTCACAGGACAAAAATTCACAGGACAAAAAGGTCACAATTAAAAATTTGATGACAGTAGGTCAAAATGTCACAGGACAAAAAAGTCAGTTTATAAGAACGTCAGAAAATAATGAATTTGATATATATTTGAAAACATATCTGTTCTTTTTGTAAAGTTTAAGAATATATATGTAAAATTTATATTTTCTATGACAATCTATATCAATTTCAAACTTTAGATTTTGATAATAATTATTATGAAATTGTTAATCCTTTAATCATATTTATTGTAAAAATATATTAATTCGATTTTTATAAAGAGAGATATTTTTATTGATATAAAATAAAAATAAGCTTTGTGATCATTTGGTTTACTATACTACATATTAATGGTTGTCAAAACAAAATCTGAGGGCAGAATTATGGTTGGGTTCCTTTCACTCCAGATTATTGTCAAAACAAGAGGGAAGTGAACTGTCATTAAACAAATTAAGGATTTTTTTGTTTCTTATTAGTTAGTAATGAACTGAAAGTACTATATGTGTCAAACCAAATAACAATAAGAATGATGACATACATTCCCTTCTACCTCCCATCCACTGTAAGAAATATCAGGTGTCTGAACAATGGCTTTAGTGAGCATTTGGGTACCATCAGGTGAAAAAACCAACTTCATTATCTGTGGATATTAAATAAATGGTGATGTCTGAGGTAAAAAAAAAAAAAAAACAACAAGAAAAAGAAATTTTATTTATGCACAAAATACAAATATTGGTATGAATATCCGCATTCTATATTTGATAACAGAATGGGTGTATATATATAATTCTGCTTTTTAATCAAAAGTCATGTTTGTGACTTTTTGTCCTGTGACTCTTTGTACTGTCTTTTTGTCCTGTAACTTTTTGTCCTATCTGATTTAAAATCATCATTCTGACTTTTTGTCCTGTGATTTTTTGTCCTACCGATTTTGTGACTTTTGGTCCTGTGTCTTTTTGTCCTGTGACTTTCTGTCCGTATACCGATCTAAAGCATAGAAAGGTAGAGGTTTAGGAAACATAATTCTGAGGTGAGAGGAGATAGTTGGAAATAACAATTGACACGAGGTACAAAATTGAGCGCCAAAACGACTAGAGGGACCATAATTACAAAGGAATTGAGAAAATACATGCAAATATTCATACAAATATACAATATGATGACCATCAAAAGTGTGAAATACGAGTAGATAATTGATTAAATGTTTTGATAAGATATGATTGAGTTCCTGGGCTCCCCCTGGCGCTGTCCCTTTGTAGCCTGTCCAACAATAAAGCTTCACTCAGCAATTAGTCATTAATCTCATTGATGCCTGATCGATTTCAGAAAATAAGCATCGACAAAGTTTGGAGAAAAATATTGTGAAAATATAATTCATAGCTAATCCAAAATGCTTAGCAAATGAACTGTGCATTATATGATAAAGATATTTGACAAGTAATTTGTTGAAAAAACCAAAATACATATATGTGAAATAGAAATTTATAACATTATTTAGTTTTGTTTTCAATCATACAAAAATGTACAGGTAATGCAGGTAACACAGATAACATCCTGTGTATTTGGGACGGTATATACAAGCTAGCAGGGTTTCCTCTGGCTCAGGTCTTCACACCTACCTTAAATTGTCTCCGCCCCTCGCTTAACTTACCTGTGGAAAACCGACCGGTTGAAAACCTCAGCCTTTAAAAATTTCATTTATATCTTACTATAAATATTTTATAGAGCATTCATGAAAATACTTTGTTGTTACAGAAAGTGCACATCATAGTTGCAGGTGTAAATGTAGAGAATTGTTGTATGTATGAAAATAAATGTTATATATATATATATATATATATATATATATATATATATATATATATATATATATATATTATATCTATTCAGGGAATTACTCAAGATTACTGAAAACAGTGCACGCTGTTCTTGGAATTGAGCATCTGAGAAGTAGGCGTGGTCAAATCTGAATAGGTGTTACCTAAATCTTTACCAAAGAATTATGTAATTAGCACATAGGGAGTAGTGCCAGCAATAATTACCCGATGAGCAGGGAACGATTCATCCACTACCGACATTATGTGTTTGACTCTATTACCAGGGTGTAAACTAATTTGATTATAATTATGGCACAAATCGTGGTTCTCATTTGAAAATCATTGTAGTCGATCACAGTTTTATGAAAGGGGTAAATATACTCACGTTTATGTGAGGTTTCATAGTTCACGTTTCTGAACAATTAGTAAAAACAAACATAACAAGAATAAACACACCATGGCGACACCTCACGGTGTCTTTCTCTTCCGTGGAGTGTCTCCATGGACTATCAAAGATGGAACAAATAAAGTTATTTCTATTTTATAAAGATATCGTGGAACAATGCCAAATGAATATGTTAGCACTAATTTAAAAGAGTATCAGATCCTAATTCTTTATACAGCACTAATCTGGAAGAAGTTATGATTTGAACATACCTTATTCCATAAATATACAAAGGGATTGGTTACAGGTTCTAGCAACTTAGAAAACCTTTCCCGTATACAAAATATGTTATGCTATACATGTACAAATCAAGATGACTTGGAGAGGCAAAAAGTGTTTTTACAATAAAGATCATTATTTAGAATGCAAGAATATCTTGATATGGTAAGAATAGTAATAAGATATCGTTTATCATAGGAATAATTTAAAGGTGATTTCGAGGGCGTTGTTTTAATTTATCAATTGAAGTCATCCCCCTAAGCTATCCCCCCCCCCCTTTTCTGACTGTATCGGAAATAAATGATTTTTCATATACATGTACTTCAAATCTAAATCGTAAGAATTGTGAGTATTATATTCTGATAAATTCCTGCGGATATTTGGACAAATTTCTTTCAAATATTGGGGAACTAATTAAAATCATTGTGAATTTTTAACATATTTGTTAATTTAGCTGTTTGCCTTCTATTAGAAGCTATCGTAATGTCAGCGTTTATTCTTTCTGCAGAAACTTTTGCAAATCATCTCCTATAATTTGGGATTCTTGTTCCATACGGTATTGCCATATTTCAAGAACAGGACAATGACTTTTCACTAGGAATCCACACAGTAGAGTGTGTTTCTGATAGAGGATGTGAGATAATCGAGAACATTATTGAATTATCAATTCCAGCTGCTTTATGAGTTGGTTAACGACTCCCCATATATCCGAACAATACAACAAAATAGACTTGATCGTACAATGAAAAACATGTACCCGGTATACAATTTTGTACTTAGCGGATATTTATTTTGCATAATTTGTGGTATGCTATGAGAACCTTGTTGTATAATTTGTTTTGGGTAAACGAACAAAAATCAGAATCAGAAGCACTCAATTTTCTGCTTAAGTACATTATTTACATCATTGCCTTTTTTTAAAAAAAAAATTCAGATTGGTTTTAACAGGAAAAAATATACGCCTTTGTTAGATATTAGAACTTTTTCTTAGTAGGATTAACTTTCAAACACTAATCCTTACAGCAGGTGCTTAATTAAGTTTTATATGGATTTCTTTTGCTGTCGTAGACAAAAGAAATATCACCAGCATGTAATAAGAAGTATTAAAACAAGTGAGTCAGAAATGTCAATAGATATCTTAAAATAAGTATGGACTCAGAGTATCACCTTGTTTAACTCCAACTTTAGGTTTTAAAACTTCATACGAACATAAGATTTATTCTGGTCATATATACTCTTAACAATGTTATAAAGATTAATGATTGCTTCAATATTCAGTATTTAAGTTTTGATCCTATAGTGTATTACAATATGAAAGACTTTGTGAAAATCCTGTTATGTCTTGAGGATGAAGATTTGATAAGATGTACATTACCCTTAGGAAAACTCAGTGTTTGGCTTTCATGCTTAATGGCTTAAAATCATAATTAATGTCCACAAATTCCCAATGTTCCAAATGAATTATAAGGTGAACAATAAAATGCTTTATTTCAATTTCATATTGCCGTTAAACCAGCCATGTACTCGTGATGCATGTACTGTAATATACAGCCCTCGATATGGAGTCATACCTAGCGGCACTTGAAAGGTTAGGGCGTCGGTATGGGTCACTGTAAAAACACACATATCCCGCGGTTGGCAGGTAGTGCTTGGACCCTCACGTCATCTAATTAGGGGCTATCATCTTCTTATTGATTGACAGGTATCATATGATCAATCTCAAGAGAACTGGATTTTGTGGGCGTTAACCAAAAAAATTAGATCTTTAAATATCGCCCGAGAAGCCATTTACAAAACACATGCTCTGTAAATCCACTCAGCGTTAGAATCAGACAAAGGGACGTAAAAATTGTTAATGAAGATGAATATTGTTATGAACGACCAGTCTCAGGATGGCCCGAGCAGGTCAAAACAAAGTAAGATCGTGAGAGACCCGGCCTATTATTGTGCAAAAGACATGACTATCCAGATCGGAACAGCAAATTCGTTAGCACAGACAGGGTGGTATTACGAACATTTCACACGTATGGACGCAGTACGTTTACTACAGAAGGAACCAGAAGGGACTTTTCTAATCAGGGACAGCTCCGATTCTAGGTATTTATATTCTCTAAGTGTCAAAACAGGTAGGGATGCTACCAGTGCGAGGATTCTTTACCACAAAGGCAAGTTTCAGATGGACTGTAACGAAAATATTCGTGCAAAGATGCCGACATTCGACAGTGCAGTTGGTTTGGTGGACTTCTACGCTCGTATGACACAGATGGGGAAAAGTAATGCAGGTAGATGGCTAGAAAACTCGGGGAAAAGTGACTTGCCGATAGTATTGCAGAAACCCAAGCTGAATTGCGTCTCGGGTCTAAGACATCTGTGTCGTTTGTCAATAAACAGAAATCTACCGAAAACCCTGAGCAAGACAAAAGTATTGAACAGCATGGATAAGTTACCCATCCCTAGGCCCCTCAAAAGCTACCTGAAGGAATATCCGTACATTAATTAACTTCTGGTGTCCAAACACCGCATATTCCCAATGTGAAAACTACATCATATTTGGGATTGACATAGTGAAAACGACCTCATATTTGGGATTGACATTGTGAAAACGAACTCATATTTGGGATTGACATTGTGAAAACGAACTCATATCTGGGATTGACATTGTGAAAACTAACTCATCTGGGATGGACAGAATGTTAACTACCTCACCTTGGGGTCAATGTTTATCATGTATTATAATACCCATGTAAAAAAAAAAAAACCTCTTGTTTAGTATGTGTTGCTTTACTACTATTTTCAATTTGAATTAATGCTTGAAATGGAATAATAAAAATGTTTTTCTTATTTAAGTTTCGTTAGACCTTTCTTTATACAATGATTTTGACTATGGATTACTGCGTTAAATTTACCTGATCAAGATATAGGGCTGGCTCACGGCGGCTTCCCAGACACCTGATCCGTGTTTCACTCTGTTTTTGTCCAACTTTTAATTTTGTATTTCTTATAAGAGTTATGATATTGATCGCGGTTCTTTATTTTCACATTAGAAGGTACTATGATTCAAGTTTTGTTTTTTCAAAAAAGAACAACCCAATAATCCGTGGTCTTCTACAAAATAACAGATAAAATGTAGATACAGGAAGAAATTCGTCGTTAGGGGATACTTTTGTACCCAATTGCAAGGTTTAATAGCAATGTTATATAAAAGGTACACTAATCAACTCGGCACCAGATAAACTCGGCAATTTGTGAATTCGGCACCTAATAGCTCGGCACCTGTTTATGAATTTTGAATGATAATATGAGTAATGCAAAATATTTCTAGATCTTTATCTTCATAACTAACGGCCTTCAAGATAGACAAGCTCACTCTATAAGGGGAAATGAAACTTAGGTCAAAACTGAGCTGGTCCTACACATTAACAAAATTTATCTTGATTTATAGTCATTGATACAATATTTAGATTCTATCATATACATGTATATAGAGTGTTGATGTCAGATGTGTAAAAGACATACACATCTATTTCACATGTTCAGTATGTTTTTTACCTTTGTCACTCGGCAATTTAAGGAGGTATATTACATCGTCATAATGGCGGACTTCCTTTTAAAATTTTAATAAAAATATTAATAACTATTGTAACTTGAATAAAAATAAAACTTTGTTCTAATTCTTGATAGAACGGGTAAACAGGAATAAAATGATATTCCTTATTATCATAATTTTTTTTAGAATTATTATTCATTAACACTACCGGATTATTATCATGATTAAATGATTCATTAACCGGATGTCAGATACTGTCTTGTTTGTCTATGCTAGACGATCCCTTTCTATGCACAAATTGTGTGCAGATTGGCGAAATATGGTGATGTATTTTTTTTTATAAACATGATTTGTCGTTTTTTAAAGTTTTAAAATATACACAAATATTCCCAATAAGACGCTGATACACAGGTCATTTACAAAGTGTCGATAATTTTGCTAAACATTCCAAATATTGTATAAAAATCCAAAAATTACCTAAACCTAACAAATGTAATCCATGCTTTATATAGATTGTCCAGCTGTCATTATTCTCAACTGTGTAGTCATAACAAGATTGTAATTATTCGATTTTTGATAAAAATGTTTTTCATTTTTGATGTTAAACATTAAAAATATAACTCATTTAATGCAAAATTTTGACCTTCTGAATGCAAGAATGAAAGCAATATTTTAGCCTTAAATCTGTATTATGTATTATGACTCGAGTCTTTTTATGTAAACAAACAAACAAATGAAACATTGATTTTGTAATATAATTCATCTTAATTTTGCAGTCACAAATTTTAACTTTTAGATGACACATTTTACCCCCAAAATGCTTGAAATGTGAAAGATATAATAAACTTAGATCGATATCCATTTCTTTTGAAAATTTCGTAAACAATAGCATACCACAATCTTTGTTTACAAAACAAATAATAAACTCTCTCTAAAATTAGCTTCTGTGATGATGTATAACCTTAATTTTATTTGAAATCTTTCCAACACTTTAGACAGTAGATTTTGATCATTAAAAGTGAAAATTTTGGGTAAAATCGTGAATCAGTCCCTTTAAGTCAGTATTTTTAAATTCATAATGATCTTGTAATACACCAAGGGAACCTACCAAGCTCTATACACACCATATTGTAGCATACAAATTCCTTAACACCAAGGCTTGATTGTGATTTTCAAATGAACCTTTTCGACATCTTGTGCTTTACGAAATCGCCATTTCAGCAACATTTGTGAATACACTATTACAGTTAGTGTAAAAAATCATAATGTTTCCATGTAGGGATCCGGGTTAGAATAGGTCTTCAGTATCCCTTGCTTGTCATCAGAGGCGACTAAATGGGGCGGTCCTTCGGATGAGACCGCAGAAACCGAGGCCCCATGTCACAGAAGGTGTGGCACGTTAAAGACCCCCCCCCCCCCCCTGCTCAAAGGCTGTAAGCGCCGAGCATAGGGTAAGGCGTGAATTTTACAGCCCTTTACCGACAGTGGTGACGTCTATATATGAGAGAAAGGGGGACGTAAAAGAATATACAACCAACCAATTAATCGCACAGTGTTTAAGAAAGAAATTCAATTAAAAAGACGTTCCGGACGGCATGCAGCCGTCAAAAATATGCTAAGTACCACCTAAAATTTGTTTTGCCTCGGACTAGAATGACGCTCAAACTTCCGCCAGAGTACGTTTACTCACAAACGATATCTAAATATGGCCTCGACGAGGAGTTTGGAATGACGCTGTGTTATTGGATGAAACACGTCCCGTGACTTTCTTTACAGGGCAGCCGTTATATCTTTTTAGTATCAGGGGCGGATCCAGGAATTGCGGTTACGGGGGGCGCCACTTTATGAGGCAGTGGGTCTAGGACGAAGCCCTGGTGGGGGCCCAGGAGGTGAAGCCCCCGGAAACTCCTGGATTTTACAGATTTTATAGGGCTTGAAATATGTCTCCTATTTAGTCATTTGTATTATTTTCTATCATTTTTTATAACGTGAATTAATAAAATGACGCAAATATTAAGGGTTTTTGGAAAAAATTAAGTTTTCCCAACAAAGTAATTCAAGAAATCAAAAGATTTTGTCATTTATTTCTCCGGGGGTGGAAGAAATTATTGCTTCTTATATCGTTTAATACATTTTTCTAAACAAGATACCACGATTTACCTTAAATTCGAAAATTTTGGGGGGCGCTGGCTGAGCCCCCCCCCCCCCCCCCCTAAATCCGCCACTGAGTATTGACACTAACTTTTACCAATTGCTCTGTTACCATAAATAACTTTACCAGTAACCAAAAAGTAAGCTACGGAAGCCGATAGGTGCCAGGGTATAGAATTAATTTATTTAACTGGCGGCCGCCACTTAATTTGCCAATTGCAAAAACAATGTAATTCGTATCGCTGAGTGATTATTTTGGAAAGCTTTAGAATAGTATGGAAACACGCAGCATCGTTTTTCAAAGTGTATAAGGAGTCAGGGACAGTCGGAGAAGAAATTGTCTTCTATAATTGTTGACAAGCAGAAAAGGAACCTAAAATGTCCCTTTTGTCCAAACTTCGTATTCCTAAATTAGAGGGAGGGGGTTCCGTTCATCCTTGAATTGATCAGTTCATTCATTATTACATTTTTACCATTCATTACTACCACCAAAAGAGTGGGATGGGGGCCAGTCCGCCAATTAATCTTATTTCACAAGTGAAAATAATTTAGTTTGCATGTGAAAATAATAGAAATTGAACGTTAAAAAAAATGGAGGGTCAGCCCCGTGGTTCTACGTATTTAACAGTGCAATCGAAAAACAATAATTTAATGCTCTTAATTGTATATATACATGTATATCACATACATATTACTAAGCATTGGAGAGGGATTGCACCCCTTACATTTTGAGAGAGAGAAAGAGAGGAATTGAATAACTGGTGACAGCCATATAAATGATTTAAATTGAGTGGCGGCCGCCATATGACGGCTACCAGTTAATTTATGTGGTACCCGCCAGTTAATTTATATGGCGGCCGACATATAATTAATTGGCGGCCGCCACATAAATTAAGTGGCGGTTACCAGATAATAAGTGGCAGCCGCCATTTAAATTAAGTGGCGACCGCCAGTTAAATTTATATTAATTCTATATACCCTGGCACCTAACGGTTTCCGTAGTAAGGGGTTATTGTTGTCCCACTTGAATATTGAAATGAAAATATTGAAATTTAAAAAAAAAAAAAGATATAAATTTATTAAACATTATGTTCATATATGATGAAATTATTTCAATTCAGTTCTTGTTGACTGTTAAGGTAACTTCAAACTCGCAGTTTTATCTGATACAAGTTAAAAAAAACGTATTTATCTATATCTATTAGAGTTAAAACTGATAAATTATCAAATAAAATATATAGGTCATCACACTTTTTCAGATGCGAGACATACATAAACAGAGTCATATATCACCGTCAGAAAATTGCAATTTTCCTTCAACAGCATTATCAAACCTATCATTTAGTAGACTAGGTCAGTCGGATGTGTCTTAGTATCAAACACTGCAGGGCAATGAATTCATGTGTCAAAAAGTAGAAAAAAAATTCCATCTTATCTTAACGATAGGACGATTGCAAACTTTGAGCACCGAACGGAAGAATAATGGCAAAGAGTACTACCTTTACAACTGTTTGATGTTCGATACATTTCACCATTCGAAATACGCCATGCACCGCTTAGGTAGATTCATATTGCCTAAACCAACAATACGCATTTACACTGGTTATCAAGAAGACAGAAAATCAACAATACGCATGTACACAGGCTGGCGAGATGACAGAAAATCAACAATACGCATTTACACTGGTTAGCGAGATGACAGAAAATCAACAATACGCATTTACACAGGCTGGCGAGATGACAGAAAATCAACAATACGCATTTACACTGGTTAGCGAGATGACAGAAAATCAACAATACGCATTTACACAGGCTGGCGAGATGACAGAAAATCAACAATACGCATTTACACTGGTTAGCGAGATGACAGAAAATCAACAATACGCATTTACACAGGCTGGCGAGATGACAGAAAATCAACAATACGCATTTACACTGGTTAGCGAGATGACAGAAAATCAACAATACGCATTTACACAGGCTGGCGAGAAGACAGAAAATCAACAATACGCATTTACACAGGCTGGCGAGATAAAAGAAAGGAAGTGACAAGAAGCCGTTAATATTAAGAGGAATTGTAGCGGTTGCTGTAAGTTCCAGGGTTAAAGAAATAGAGGCCATAAAGAGTAATATATCCTGATGGAAATACGTACAGTATCGCATTCAACCATCACAAGAAAAATGATTCGCCGTCGAGACATTCTAAACTCCAAAAGATCAAAGGATCATGTTAGGGAGAATCGTGTTGTGTTATCATGTTTCGGAGGATCGTGTTGCGATAATAATGTTTAGGAGGATCGTGTTGCGGAGGATTGTGTTGCAGAGATCATGACATTGTGTTAATCATGTTACGGAGGATCATGTTGCGATAATAATGTTTTGGAGGATCGTGTTGCGGAGGATTGTGTTGCAGAGATCATGACATTGTGTTAATCATGTTACGGAGGATCATGTTGCGATAATAATGTTTCGGAGGATCGTGTTGCGGAGGATTGTGTTGCAGAGATCATGACATTGTGTTAATCATGTTACGGAGGATCATGTTGCGATAATAATGTTTCGGAGGATTGTGTTGCAGAGATCATGACATTGTGTTAATCATGTTACGGAGGATCATGTTGCGATAATAATGTTTCGGAGGATCGTGTTGCGGAGGATTGTGTTGCAGATATTATGACATTGTGGTAATCATGTAACGGAGGATTGTGATGTGGTAATCATGTTACAGAGGATCGTGGTAATCATGTTACAGAGGATCGTGTTGCGGTAATCATATTACGGAGGATCGTGTTGCGGTAATCATGTTACGGAGGATCGTGTTGCGGTAATCATGTTACGGAGGATCGTGTTGCGGCAATCATGATAACGGAGGATCGTGCTGTGTGTTGCGGAGGGGCATGCTGCGGAAGATTTCGTAAGTGAAACCAACGCTCACTTCTCATAGGACACTGTTGCTGGAAGCAATACTGAATTAATCCGCTGGAGAAATGTCGGTTATCGCTGGAGAGGAAAGCGATAATCGCTGGAGAGGAAAGCGATAATTGCTGGAGAGGAAAGCGATAATCGCTGGACATGAGGCAGGAGGATGCTGTTTCAGAAAAAAAAATAGGAAAGGAAACCTTGGGCGTACACTACTAAGACGTTTAATATCGAAGCACTGCGTGAAATGATTCAACGTATAAAATTTACATGCCTTCATCAGGTGTCTCCATTATTATACCTCAATTCTTCTGCACGTTTATCTTGTCATATCCTCTTCAAGACTTGAAGATATACTTTCAAGCACGTCATTAAGTTAACATAAACAAATACATATACTCGCTTTTAATCAAATAAACACGGTTTAGTTAGGAAATAAGATTTTACACGAACTACTGTTTCGTTAACTTCTCATTTGATCAATCTTACCGCTATACAGAGTTTTCGTATCATTCAGCTGAGGGCACGATTTCTTTCCCCATATTACGAACGTGGTTCCTAAGCAACGAAATAAAAAAAATCTTCAGATTTAGAAAACAACCAATACCATGATGAATTCTTTAAAAAACAAGAGGCCCATGGGCCACATCGCTCACCTGAGTCACCTTGGCTCAAATCTAAAGATTTTCCCTACTATATAACGGCTTATAAAATTTTGATCCCTATTATGGCCCCAACCTACTCCCGGGGGCCATGATTTTACTAAACTTGAATCTGCACTATGTCAGGAAGCTTTCATGTAAATGTAAACTTTTCTGGCCCAGTGATTCTTCAGAAGATTTTTAATAATTTTCCATATATATTTGTATGTAAAAACTTTGATCCCCTTCTGTGGCCCCATCTTACCCCCGAAGACCATGAATTTTACAAACTTGAAATTGCACTATGTCAGGAAGCTCTCGTGCAAATGTACTTCTTTGGCCCAATGGTTCTTAAGGAGAAGATTTAAAAAAAAATTAAAAATTATTGGTATGTAAAACTTTATACATACTCTCAATGTGGTTTGTAGTGCTGATGGTGCATGCAGGCACATAGCAGCTGTACTGTATGAAATAGAGGCGTATGGTGAGAAGTCATCCACTGACGGGGAGAATAAATGGATCAAAAGACCAAGACATCATGATTGTCCAGTTCCAATTAAAAGATTAAAAATTATGAAGGCAAAGTAAGACCTAGTGTACAGATGTAAATACTTGATTTCATTGCAGTGGATGCAATATTAAAACTTAAGTTTATGATTTAAAAAATTATGTAATTAAAAAAAGGAATGGGGTCTTAGACTCGCAGAATAAAGTAAGATTTTTATGCATCATAGATTATAACTTCCAATATCAATTTCCTTCATGAAAGATCTTACAAGGGGCTGATTAAATTCAGGAATTTCTTCACATTTACTTTGGTTTATAATCCATTTTATCTTGTCATATATAGGTATCACCAGAATCCAGCTGCAGCAGATGTCAATAATAACTACACAAACGACGAGTTTGATCCTCGTGCTGTTGTTGAGGAAATGAATGATGAAAAACTGGATTCTTTTTATGCATCTTTACAAAAGGTATTCTTTCAGTAAATGGCAAAATTCAACACTGTATCGCTGTTGTATACCTGTACCAATTAATGTTAATAAGGAACATGAGTACCATAAGATATTGAATGTGTAAAACTTACTTTGTTTGTATATTCAGTGGTATTTTACTTCATTATTCTAAAATCTATAAGATTTTAGATGATTTTAAAACAAAGAATATTCTGAAATTCCTTTTTTAAATAACAGATTGACCCAAATACACAGGCTTTGGATTTGCTGGAAAGTAAATTTGATGAGTCGGATGTACGAAAAACAAATGATGATCAGTGTGCCATGTGGTCCATTTGTGAGAAATCAGTGAATTTTCTTGATGAAAAAAAGCTAAACTATCAGTCTGTTGATGAAGTACCAGATTCTTTATGTGATACCTTTCTAGAAAATATCCATGCCAGTGAAGAAGACATCCAGTATGTTGAGTCGCACACATATGGACAATCTGATAATTCCAACTGGCATGTAGCACGTAAAGGAATGATTACTGCATCAAATTTTAAAAAGGTGTGTGATTGTGTGGCTCATAAAAGAAATCCCAATTACTTGAAGAAACTGTTATTGGGTGCATATAGTGATGCAAAATCAGCTTCCCTTGCATGGGGTGTAAAGAAAGAAAGATGTGCAATGAACTTGTATAAGAGAGTGGCAGGAAAGAAGCATATTGGCATGGATATTAAATTTCCTGGATTGCGCATATTCAAAGATAAACCTTACCTAGGTTGCAGTGTTGATGGACTGTTAACATGCAAATGCAAACATCACGGTGAGACAAAAATTATTGAAATAAAATGTCCATATAGTGACAGGGAAAAGCTACCGAAGGAAGTGACTCTTCTAAAAGGATGCGTTATGAATTCTAATGGAAATTTACAATTAACTCAGAGTTCAGACTACTATCCCCAAATACAGGGTCAAATGGGTATCTATAACTGTCAATTTGCTGACTTGGTCATATATACCAAACAGGGAATCCATGTTGTTGAAGATATTGTGTATGACGAAAAATATTTCAGTGATATGATTGAAAAATTAGAAATGTACTTGAAGAATATTTTGCTTAAAACTATGTTTGTCAATTGCAACAAAACTACATTTGTAGAATAGTAAAATTGTATACTATCTGGATTTATCTGTTTGTATTACAAAATATTGTCAACCACAGTAAAACATGGTATATAGCGAACCTCAAGGGTCAATGAAAAACAGTTTCTTATAACCAAACTTTGTTTTATCCAATACAATTTTCATTTTTTCCTCTCTCAGAGGAGAATAAATATCACTTCACAATAAGAATGAATTTGTTGTATGCTTGTTTGTTATAAGCATGTTTTACCGAATATTGAATTTTTTTTAGAAGCCTGTAAAAATTGTTTTAAAGTGCTGTTTAATCCAGAATGGGGTCTAATTCAATATTTTGATTGGAATGGAGTCAGTGGTATCTGTACGAGAGTATTCAGATATCCTGAGTGAAAAAATTAAGCAAGACTGGTTATGACATTTCACATTTATTGTAATTTTAGTTGTATGTACAAATTTGATTTATTTCATCCGAAATAGATTGGATTGTCAATAAATCTCTAGAAATTGTAATATCTTATGTATACAGGTGTTTGTTAATTATTTTCATATGTTCAGTGAGTAGAAAACCACACCACCGAAGGACCTGGAAATGACAGTATCCAACAGTGAATGGCTCTCTAGATAGCAAAATCCTGCCAGACCCGCACAATGATGTAGCTTCAACATAATGTCTCTTTCCGCACAATGATGTACCCTCAACATGTCCCTTTAAGAAGTCATGATACTGAATCTGAAATTTAAAGCAAAATCCGCAGCAGAAAAAGTCCTCTTAACCATGCAGGAAATTTACCTATACAAAATTTGGGGAGAGTGGGTGGGGATTTTCATGTGACCAACCCACTGGGAAGTTTCAAGCAAAAAAGGGGGAAGCATGCGTAAAGGAATGCTTGCGTCATTTTGAAAGATTAAATGTAAAAGTAAAACCTAGTACATGTACTACATGCAATAACCGAAATACAAGCAATATTGACTTGATAAATTAGTTCGATTCTTAGTCAATAATTTTGTTTATCTTAAATGGATAAACTTAAATATTTTTAAAATATCAATGCAACAAATCTATGATAGGTAATCACTTAGAGAAACATTTGAGTATTACAAATTATACTCATCAACTCATTTAACAAGTTGCTTGTCTAGATTACAAAGAATACCACAAACTTTAACTACATTGTCAAACTGAGTCTTCATTCTTAATGGTAAGGTACCCTGTAAAATGGCAAAGTTTTTCAGTCTACCTATTGCTCTTTCAACATGAATTCTTGCATGAGCAATTCTCCTTGTTTTCGTTGTTGCTGCGCTACACATTTGTTTTCCCATTGCAAATGGAGGAATGTTTAATGTCGCTCCTTTAAGAGCTAACTCCCCCCTGATCAAGAACCCTCTGTCTGCCATAATGTCATCTCCATATTCCAAATTCTCAAGGAAACCAGATTGCTCAACAATTTTCTTATCCGATATGCTGCCAGTGAATAAGTTGGATATAAAGGAAAATGACCCCTTGGTGTTATTCCAACTAAACATTTGAAAGTGTTATGATGTTTGTAGGAAGAATAAGTTATTCTTTGTGATGATGGAAGACTTGGCTTTTGCACAAAAAACTCTGTACAGTCAATAATACAACGTGTTTTGGGAAAATGTTTGAAACATGCTGGACGTTTAAATCTTACTTGTTCTCTGCTTGGCCAGCAAATCAAGAATCCGAGTTCCTTAGATACCAAAGAAGTCCATGTTACAAAAATTCTGCTTACCAAAGTGTCAGATATTCCAAATATGTTTCCGAGAGAAATGGTGTCATAACCTCTTCACAGTCTCAGAAGCATTAAGATTATCTCCTCCTTTACTGTCAGTATACATTAAATTAGGATAATCTCATTTATAATCATTTCCTATAGTGCAAAAAGAATTCATGCTGATCTGTTACCTGCTTTTTACATTTTAGGATATACATTTAGGACATGATATATAAAATCACTGTATAGTTCATTGTCTGCAAGATTGACTACTGTATTCAGACAAAATCCAGAATCTGTTACCTGTTTTCTTTCATTACTTGTCTCACTGCCTCTCCAGTATGTCATACTCTTTGCCGACTTAGAAAGGAACACAAAGAGAAACCCAAACATTGCCAGGGACAAACCTAAAATGAATGAATTGACATAAAACTAAATACATTTGAAGAGTTTTGTCACCAATTAAAGAACTCTGTAGATATATGTAACATTCAGAACTTATTGTGCAAGTAGTAATAAGATAGTACCTCTAATATGTTACTGATTGATTGATTGTATATTGTTTAACATCCTGCTCGAGAATATTTCACTCATTTGGAAACGTCACTCTGATTTGATATATATATATATATATATTGTAAACTGATATCTTGATTCAAATGACTCTGACCTAGGGATTTATATTGATGTAGAAATGATATCTTGCAAATATTTCACATATATTAGATTGTCTAAGCAACCATTGGTATAGTAAAGTTTAACAATGAACTACCAGTATAAAACTTGCAGCTGTTGTCATCTTTCATGACATCCTTCAAAATGAATTGTCTACGCATGCTTCCTCCATTCATCAAATTATCATCATCATAATCACAGAGATGTTCTTTATTTATTGTGGTTTGCACTGCTTGATCCACCATTACTTTCTTGGATGAATATCCATGCTCTGGGAGATGGTCAGACTTCCCTTTTGAGAAAAAAAACCACAAAACAATTTTCGACATGTCATGGTGGAGTTTTTTCCTCATATAATAATGATTATATCTTATCCGTACACATTGGTATTAGGTTTGTCATTGAAGAGATCATATCACAAAAAAAGCTAACTCTAAAATATACTGTACTTTCAATATTCGTTCTATGTGTGTGATTCAACACATTTATCAAAATTAAAGTGTGGATATTGCATATATCTCCATAATTCTTACCAATATCATCAAAAGAATCAGTTGCAATATCCTCTACGTCATCTATCACAATAAATGCTGCCGGGGTAGGAACGGTTTCGATATCAACATTACGGGAAAGCTTTGTGGTGGTTGCGGTTTCGTGATTGTTAGCCTTTTTAGTTGGGGGTTTTCTCAATGGTTTTCCCTGGGATGACGATCCTGCAATAACCGGGTACGGATATTTCTCTGTAGGCTGACCTTCCACAAAGTGCTTGCTGCATACGTAGGCATGTTTGTTTACGTTTTTCACAGTGAAATTTTTCCTATTGCATGCTTTCACCCACACTAAAGTTTCGCGTAATCTTGTTTTGGGCTTAGGAATTGGCCAGAAAGTAACATCTCTCATATATTCCTTGTCTTTGTAGCGCGAATCACTGTTACAAGTGCCCCATGCACATCGTTTTACCATATTTCTTTGATTTGTACTTTGTATTTACACCGCCGCAAATGTCGGGTATCACGTGATTAGTCGCTTACGTACTTATAAAAAGCCGCTTAAGATATGTATAATTGGAGGAACGACTATTAGGATGCTTTGATACAGCTCTGTCCGCGTGCTAACTTCGGGTTGTTTTTGGATATAGATAATAATGCCAAAACTTTTTTGCTTCGCCCTCAAATACGGTAACGCCGTAAAACATTATTTACTTTGAATAATAAACGAATACTAGTCTGTCACATTGAGTCTGAAGCATTCGGCAAACCTCGGCCGATTCCGGTACCCTACATCTAATGTTAGATGTAGGGTACCGGAATCGGCCGAGGTTTGCCGAATGAGTCTGAAGCAGAGGTGATTATGACGTCAATCACTCGTAATAGGATATTAAACAAATCGTTCCTGTTTAGATTTGTGATTTGATTCTAACTTCATAATGACATTACAATACAAAGAAAGTTAATTCAGAAATATTTATAATAACAGTCAACTCATTTTTCTTATAAATCGTTATATTGTATTTTTTTTTTAATCTTTGCAAATCCGTGCATGCGATCTTCTCCAGCTAAAACTGTCTCTAACCCCCCCCCCCCCCCCCAACCCCCCAAAAAATAGGTGTGGTTTTCGACAATGGGTGCTTGTGGGCTAGCGAATATACAAATCTATTTTTCGGAAAAATTGTGTCCTTTCTAAATTATCATTTATTTATAATGCGTTTCTGTTTATCCGGTTTATTTTACATACATACAAACTGCACAAGTTAGTAAACAAACTTACAAACACCTAAATCTACACACTGACGTAAGCACAGTCACGGTACTGAAGCTGGAGCTGGAGATTACTCGGAAAGGTAAATATAAAAGCTCTGTGATCAGTTCTGGAGAGTGCACGATTTCCATGATAAAATACGCAGTTGATATCACTAGAGTCTGAGATGCAGTCTGAGAAATTACTGATTTATAATTTGATTGTAGCTGCAGGTGTAATGTCATTTTTTGAATAACTAACCATGCGCATATCCAGGATTTTTTTTTTTTTTTTTATTTGCAATAAAGAAAACCAAACCTATTTGAAGCTCAAAATCCGAAATAGGATTAGGAGTGAGGGGATCCTTCAGTCCATGTATTCTCAATTTAAACCACAGGTATCCGAATTTTAATCAGTAAATAGATATAAATAGAAAAAAGAAAGAAAAGAATACCCTATCTATGTATTTATATATATAGATAGTGTTGTGTTTTTTTTTAATTTTTTCTATTTATATCTATTTACTGATTAAAATTCAGATACCTGTGATCAAACTTTGCATGTATCATGTATAGCAGCCCCTGTACGTAAAGATAATATTGTCTAAAACAGTGGGGACAGAACCAGCCTTCTCTCTCTCCCTCCCTCCCCCCTCCCTCCCTCCCTCTAGGTAAACTTGTTTACCTCTTGCTAAGTGCCTGATTTAGATAATAATCCAAAGAGACTTTCAAGGTTTAAACAACCATCAGTTTCTGGGGGTGATAAATGATTGTACAGTTTCTTTTGGATAAATTTTTGATAATGTCAGAATGAAGTAGTGATAGTTCAAACTCTACCAAAGTCAATGACTGTATGATAATGCAGTAGTTAGCATATTCTAATACGCCAGTTTCGAAATACGAACTCTTCTGTATAGGAGGTGCATTTATTGGAACTTGGAATGCCTAAGTGGGACAGAGTGGACCTACAGTCAATGAGGAAGATGATGAAATGTATTAATTAAAAGCGACTTCTCTTTAAATATGTAAATGTAGGAATTTCAAAAATACAAAATAGTATCGAAAGAAATGTTTTACCAAAGTGGAAACATACAAACAATGTCATATTTGCAAGAAATATCTTGGATATGGTACTTATGACCAACAAAATAACGTGACTTACGCAGTGACGAATATTTGTCCCACTCCCGCGTGTGAACAAATTCTTTCGCGCCTTACTATGTACGAGAGTTCTCCAAAGGGAAATAAATCGGATGTATCTCGAAACTGGCATATTCAGGGTTTGAAAAAAGAACTTGTTCACTTGTCCTGCACAAGTTAAATTTGGTTCCGGGTGAATGAATGTCATAATCTCCTCATTGATGAGTAACATTTCTGTAACTGCTGAATCTACTTTCATTTCAAAATTATTTGAAAATTAATTTTTTTTTACCATGTTCAGACTAAAAACTACTTTGCCTGTGTGCACAATACTGGTATAAACTACCTCAGTCATATGTTAACATCTGGGAGGTCTAACAGTGTAACAGACAAACCTCATTTCAAGATAACTCTTGTAAACATTTTTATTGTGTTAAACTTCAGAAGGAAAGTAAATAGAAAAGTAATTGATGTTTGTTTCCTGTTGGTAAATCATATCAACAGTTAATATAATGTCATCTACATGTACTTATATTACAAATAGCGACTGAGAACATGACTAGAAAGAGTTCACTATAAGTGATATTTACATGTATCACAAAATATCCCTTTGCAATCTAAAAAGCTGTTGTCAAAGAAGCAAAAAGGGGTTTGTTGTTGCCAAAATAGTGAAAGGTGTAAATATTAATATGTCAAATCCTAACCTATGGTTAAACATCAAATATGAATAAAATCGTAACATCAATCACCAGTATTGACATTAATCATTCCAGCATACATTCTTTTAACAACACTTTGTATGTCATTATAATATTTTCATGATAGTTTTGTGTTTGACTCTGTCCTCATTACGTAGCACACAAATGTAATAACTCAATATAACCATGATGGTATATATATTAATGGGGGAGAGAGAGAAACACACACACACACAGACCCTGTGTCACAGTGGTGAGGCACATAAAGTTCCTTGCTTAAACGCCCTAAGTGCTGAGCATTATAGGCCTAAATTTTGAAGCCCTTCACCGGCAATGGTGAAGTTAAACAATATACAACCAACCTACCACACACACTGTCCAGGTACAGCTAGCTCCTAAGTGATGGTGTCTCAGTAAAGCTGTTAAAATATTTGCAACTTTTGATTAAACAACATAAACGTCTATATATCTGAAAACGCAGACATTTATTCTCATTTTAATGAAACTCTTGGTATTTAACTTGATATTAATTTCTTAGTTGGTTTCTCTATGTTAATGATATATATGATCCAATGCAGTAGTTAGGGCTATACGGATTGTGGATATCAGCCTGGGTAGTTCAGTGGTTAGAGCACCTGACTAGTAATGCAGGGGTCCCGGGTTCAATTCCCAGTCCAGCCAAAGATTTTCTCCTCTCCTATACACATATATATATATATATATATATATACTACATTTGGTGCCGTTGACCACCCCTGCACTGCAGTTTGTCCTGCCAGGAGCGAAAAAGAACCTGGGGTTGTGTGTGTCTTTGAGGGCGAAGACAAGGAGGGAGGAATGTAGTTAGGACTATACAGACCATGGATATTAGCCTGAGTAGCACCTAACTAGTAATGCAGGGGTCCCGGGTTCGATTCCCAGTCCAGCGACAGATTTTCTTCTCTCTCCTATATATACTACACCATCAAGAAAGAATTACATATGATGTTGTGTTTTTGTATTAAATTTAAGAACTTTATTCAGGGAGCATGGCATTATGAACCACAATTGCTCTGCTGGCTTATTCCATAATGCATAAAATATAGGAAGTTTGACTTAAAAAAAAAACAAAAACGTTTACATTTCGTTTTTCATTCCCATGATGTTTAACTTGAACATTAGACCTTCTCTTGATATTGGGCTTTAGTGTCAGTGCAGGAAAGAAGAGAACAAGGAAACTTATTTATTGAAAAAATTCTAAATAAATAATTACTATTTGAAACAAATTTAGTTGATCAGCTATATTCAAGGGCACTATACAATCCCCTGCAGCTGTTTTACACTCTCAAGTTACCACTTAATACATGGTAGGCCAATTGTAGTGCACATCAATTCAATAGTTGATATCATTAATTCATTTGAAGAGAGCAACAATTCAATTATAGCACTCATCAATTTAACAGAATAATTAATGCTATCAACAATTCAATTAATGGGCGCAATTATTCAGAATTGAAGATATCATTATTTATTTGAAGATATCTTTAATTGAATTGTTGCATGCATCAAATGAATTGATGATATCTTCATATATAATTAAAGATATCTTCAATCATATGAGTTTATGTAAATTTGGTGCTCCATAATAAGTGATCTCCTTTTTATCTGGATTTTTATGCTATGGGTTGGTATATTGATATGATTGTCACATGTATGAAACATTACCTAAAGAACACTATGTTCTGAATTTCAAATGTCTTGATACAGTCTCTGCCTCAGTATATGAATTGTAGTACATGTAGTATGAATTTGCCCAGCATTGCACTATATTTTCAGTTCATCATGAAGTGACAGGAAGCTGAGCATGGCCAGCCTAGAGAGCTCGAATCCCATGTTTGATAGAGAAGTCCCAGAGGATGAGATGCACTCAGCTGTGAAAGCAAATGACTGCAGCAGATTACAGCAGCTGATACAGGCCGGTCACAGTGTCAATAAGGAGAGTATCGACCTGGTCCGACCTCTACACGAGGCCTGCTTCCAAGGCTATATTGACTGTGTAAAAATATTACTAGACAATGATGCTGAGGTAAATGAACTGAAACTCTAGATACCCCAAGCAATAGCTTGTCCAAATTATCTCTGATATAGCTGTAGTTTGTGTAACATGATCTCTGATAGCTTGTTCAATATATCTATGATAGCTTATCCAATATATTTCTTATAGCGTGTCCAATGTATCTCTGATAGCTTGTCCAATGTATCTCTGATAGCGTGTTCAAGATATCTCTGATAGCTTGTCCAATGTATCTCTGATAGCTTGTCCAATGTATCTCTGATAGCTTGTCCAATGTATCTCTGATAGCGTGTTCAAGATATCTCTGATAGCTTGTCCAAGATATCTAGCTTGTATAATATATCTCTGATAGCTTGCCCAATATATATCTGATAGCTTGGCCAATATATCTCTGATAACTTGTCCAATATATATCTGATAACTGGTCCAAAAAATCTTATAGCTTGTCCAATATATATCTGATAGCTTGTCCAAAAAATATTTGATAGCTAGCTTGTCTAATATATTTCTGATATCTTGTCTAATGAATCTCTGATAGCTTGTCTAATATATCTCTGATAACTTGTCTAATATATTTCTGATAGCTTGTCCAAAAAATCTCTGATAGCTTCATGTCCAATATATCTCTGATAGCTTGTCCAATATGGTGTGGTGCAATGCATCTGTCCATCTTTCAGCAACTTGTGGATCAGATAAAATCAATTCTTGTAAGGTGAGGATCATCAAACTTGGCACATATGTTCTCAATGATGAGAGGTAAACGCCTGTTGTTTTTCAAGGTCAAACTTACAGCGGTGATTTTGCAAACAAAATAAATTAGAAACACTACTAATAAGACTAGAATAATCAAACCTGACACTTGTATTCAAACATCGCAGATGCACGTCTGTCTGCATGTATGTCCGTCTGTCAGCATCTAGTCAGTCAAATAAAAGCAGTACTTCTATGGCCAATATCATCAAACTTGGTGCACATGTTCCCAATGATTAGAAGAAGAAGCCAAAGATTTTTCAAGGTCATAGGTCAAACTTACATAGGTTGTTGTATATGCACAAAACAAGAAAAGAAACAATGCTAATAAGGCTAGGATAATCAAACTTAATACACATAATTAACATTCATAGACACATGGTGTATGATGGTATGCTGAAGGTTTTCTGTGTAAATATCTGTTATCTTTCTTTTCATGCATCAGCACTTGTGGCAAGAATAAGGAGAGAACTAGGATAATCAAACCTCATACATATGTTCCCATGGTGAGAGGAAGATGTCTGTTTTTTCTCAGGATCAAAAGTCAAGATCATACTTTCTAGGATAATCATAAAGGAAAAGCAGGATTGATAAGGCTAGGATCAAACTTGGTGTATAATGTTCCCTGTAATGTTGCTATGTATATTTTGAAAAGTAATAATGATGTTTCTTGAGTTATACTTTATCAGAGTGAAATCTTCTCTCAGTTTGATGATTAACAAAGTCTTCTTAGAACTAACATTTCATTAATATTCTTTAGTGCCAGAAGAACATTGTCAGAGCCATTTTGGATCAAAGAATGGTTTATCTGGATGTAGATTTTTGCTTTAATTACTATATTAGATGTGCATATTTTGTAGCGTGAATATTACTCTTGTTAAAATGATTTTTATGATGCTGGAATAGCACACAGAAGATAAAAATCATGAAGAATAACTGGAAAAACATCAGATGGATTTTGGACTTGTCTCTCTCTCCCAATATGTGACTACTCATGATATGTAAATGTCCGGAGGGCCTGTTTTTACACCCTAAATAGCCCATACTATAATACTGGCATATACATGTTCTGTAATTTTAAGTACAGTGATATGTATACCCCCTGGCAGGTGAATGTGAGGAATATTGATGGAGCCACGCCTCTTTGTGATGCAGCCAGCAGTGGTCATGTGGACATAGTCAAGCTTTTGCTGGAGCGAGGGGCATATGTGAACCCCCCTCTTCTTCTATCCTCTCCTCTCCATGAAGCCACTCTCAGAGGTAAATAACAATCATCCTTGTCATCAAAACTACAGAAGCGCCAGGAGACTTTCAGCCATGGTGATTTGTCACAAATCTATCATTTTCGAAGTGACTGCTCTTCTCAGGCATGCAATATTGTGTGATATATTACATCGTAACATGTGCACATTTCAATGCTATGAATTACACTATAAAAGACTTTTGAATTAGCATAATTCATCATTTCTGACCTCATAGTTCATTATTGTAATTCATCACATATATTCTTTAAGAAATAATAACAAATGCTTGCTATCAATGCAGATAATTATGTGAAATATGTCCAACTCCATTTTAACAAACACATTGAATTTACATGACTCTCTTCTTGTGTACTTCTGAAGAGCAGAAATACCTTGTTAATCCATTGATGAAAAAATAATTTCTGAGGTAAAAAAGAATTGTTTTATTTTCAAAAATCTCTAAACCATTGGGGGTAATTCTTCAACAATGGAAACATCCCAGTAATGTCTTCACCACTACTTCTGTAGGAGAAGGATAATTGTTAGAAAATTTGGTAGTGGGTTCCACTATGTTTATGAAATCTAAAATTTATACTGTTTTATGCTTCCCATTAGTCTTGATTATTTCAAAGATTTTCACTTGGATGCTACAGATTTAGTCTACCTACTTTCACTTTCATGCAGGTAAAAATGAGTAGAGGTACTATCATTCACATACTTTCACTCTGATGCAGTTGAGATGTACAGATTATCGGTATATGTGTTCTGTTGTACAGTTGAGATTTTCTCTATTTACATGTACTTTCAGATAAGTGGGAGACAGTGGAGGTGTTGGCAATGGCAGGTGCTAATCTGAACTCCTCTGACTGTCACTTCGGAACTCCTCTTCATGTAGCAGCATGTCAAGGCAGTGTTAATTGTGCCCAGAGTCTGTTACAAGCAGGTCAAACTCTTTTTTCATTTACTTGGTACACAGAAATTAGATTTTTACATGCTAATGGAAATACATGTACATGTATATTCGTTTGGAGTTCTTGGGGCCCAGTATTGTAAGGAGTGGGGATGGGGTCAGTGAATCTCGAGTGCTTCTGCCTGCAATGCTCAACAAGTTGTATTTTAACAAGAATAAATATGGGTTACCCCATATCCAAGAAATTCAACTTTTGATTTACTCGTAGCAAATACTGTGACCAGTCTTGCTTTACTAGCAAACAGTGCGCACACCTGTCCTTGACCTTTTAACCTTGAAAAAAATGTACAATTACATGAACAATATTAAAGAAGGATAATTTAAAATCTTGTCTTTATATTAGCTGAAAAATACATATATAGAGTAATGCAAAAATCCAGAAGGTGAAAATCACTTTGTAGATATTTACTATGATATCCCCCTCCCCATCTAATTTTATTTCCTAGAAAATAAATTGCCCAATTAGGTTATTTCTTTTTTAATTGAAAAAGTGCCCACCCCAGAATCAATTGTGTGTCCCCTTTCTTGATAAAAAAAAAATAGTAGAAATATCTTATTTCCAAACCTTTAATCCACCCCTCCTATTTTTTAAAATTCTCTCTGTTATGGTTATATTTGTATTTTCTAAACCTTATGAATTCATAAATTTTGCACATGAGGATCACAACCTATGCACTTATTCAACAAGAAATGTATACTTTGCCTTAATAAATTTTATCTATATACTGGGAAAAAAAAACCAACAACCTGGGAATCATTTTGAATTGCAGGAAATTTTGTAAACGAGAGACTTAAATAAACTTTTCTGCGTAAACTTTTTTTCCATGCAAAAATACCACCTAGTACCTCATCTACGCAATACCGAGCTGTCTAGTAGAGAATATTGCAGATGTAATTTTTTTTTACATGTGTTTCTTTACTTTGTTCACTGACAACAAGCAGAAATCACATAAACTGCAATATAAATGTTGATAAGTTGAGTACCTTTAAAAAAAAAACCAAAAAACAAAAAAAAAATTCGTCACTCGTACATTTTTTACATGTGTTATATTTTTAAAAGTTGGAAAAATCCACATATATGTATTACTTTAATAAAATGATTTGATAGCCTTTTGTCTTTCAAAACTACCGTTACCAGTGGTAACATGTTTTCCTTTAGATATCACATTTATTCTCTTTTCTGTTCAGTTGTTTTTCTCTGCTCTGATTACATATATTTAATTAATACCAGCGTCTATGAAGCCGTGTTGACAAATCGTCATGCTTATTTATAACGGTCGATAACTCGTAGTCGTACGTATTGTATAAGACAAATGCCGATGTCAAAATCATCGGCATTTACCAGAAGTGCTCTGTTATACTTATAAATCCTTATAAAAAAGAAAACACACACACACACAAATTTAATGATTAACATTCTCTCTCAGAAGAAATTGTATGATAATTAACGAACAATAATCATGAAAGGAAAATAATTGTCAATCGAAGAATGACCTATATATTTTCGTGAAAAACACTGAGGAGGCAGCTAGCGTAGGAATATGAATACTTCTTATTTACGTTTCTGGTGAAAAAGTGATTTTCTTAAAATCATTTGACGTTAATTTTGTTTTCTTCTACGTATTACATACACATCGATATTCTAAACATTTGTTGTGATGTTCTATCTGCTGATCATGAATGGAACTATATTTTTTCAGAGCAATTGTGTGAAGAGTACCTGAATCCAGTAATAAATCTTGAATAGATAGTATGCACTGATCGAATTTATTAAAAACACTATGAAAAGTAATTAACATGAAATTTGATGTATGCACCCCTGTAAATTATAATATGGAACACACAAAACTATCCTAAACCTGTCCCTGGAATGTTGTGATGTGGTATCAGTTATAAAGACTGTCAACGTCTCTCCATCTACATATGTATACAGTGAAACCTGTCTGAGCGGGGAAACATTTTGTGTTGGTTGGATTTCATAGTGGGAAGAACATTTGATTACAAAGTGATACTATGTAGGTGTCAGATTATACAGTTTTAATGAATTATACAGGCATCACGGTCAACAGGTTGTACAGGTGTCAGATTATGCAGCATCAACAGATTGTGTGGATTTAACTGTATGAATTTTAACATAATCCAGGATCCACCCCATACATATGCTGACAGCTGTGTTGTGTATCCACTAGGTGCTTGTGTAAACTCCATTAAGAGTCTGAACACCCCCCTACATGAGGCAGCCCGCAGACAGGACATGGCCTTCATACTCCTCTTGTTGATGTATGGAGCAGACCCGACCGCACGGAATAACAACGGACTGAGGCCGATTGACCTAGTTTCCAGCTCTACACATCCTGCTAAACAAGTCCTGCTCCAGTGGGAGAGTGAGTACTCTATATCGACCAGTAAATTACTGTGACGGAGTTTTTTATGTCACCGGAGTCACTCATGTGACCTATTACTATTGGTCTGCATTCGTCATGCATAAACATATTCCTTTTGATAACTTCCTTTCCAATTCTTCTCAAATTTGGTATGAGGAATCTTTAGGACAAGAATGACATAAAATGCACCCTTTGGGGTCTAAGGGATGGGACAAAAACTGCCAAAAATTGACCAATTTTCGAACATCTTCTCTACAACCATACATCTGTAAGAACAATTAAATGTATTATTGTCATGTAGAGCAGGAAGGCCTCTACCAAAATTGTAAATTTCTTGATCCCTGGGGTAGGTGTCCTAACTACAAGGCAGTGCCAAACTTGGTATATGTATATAGTGTTTATGTGTAAAACATTTCAAAAGCATCTTCTTTAATGCTATTGGTGCTAAATAGAAACGAAAGAGATCTTTAGAAGGAGCGGGTAGTCCTTTACCAAAATTGTAAATTTCTTGATCCCTGGGGTAGATGTTTTGGTTCCAGGGTTGGGTCAAAATCATCATTGTGATTATTGTCTTTATCATTTGAAAGACTTCTATTTTTGATACTGTATCAAAACTAAATGTATGTATAGGAAAAGCAGAAAGGGGTGTACCAAAATTAAAAATGTTGCAACCCCAGGGTTCTGACTCTAAGGTGTGTCCAAAATACTCATATAGTGTTAATATAACGCATGTAAGGTCTTTCATCAGTATGGGCACTTCTAGAGAGATTTACATTTTAAGAACACATCTTGTTTTATACTGCTGCTGAATATTAGAATTTACTAAGATATGCTGAACAGATAGATTATTACAGATTTCATAGCCCTTGGGGCTAAAGACACTTTTGATGTACCAATAAGACCTGTGGGTCTCTTGAATGTTAAATGTAGGAGTTACTCCCCTTTAACTACTTGTGACTGGCTGTATCTGTCTAATAACTACACCACTAACTAGATTAGTAGATAAAGTGTTATTGAGCAGTTACATTGATTGTAATAGTATGAATTTGGATACTTACTTTAAGAAAATAATCTCTTTTGATTCAGATATCTAAGAAACTGAATTTTTTAAAATTATAGATGTTTTTGTAGAATTTTATTTCCTCTCTCATTAATTTAATTTAAACAGTATTTTATTTTGATGATTCATAATAGGATTGGACTCTCTCATTGATCACGTGATGGCAGGCAGAGAAAGCCACATGTATACACAGAGAGTCCTGATTCAAATTCTGGGAACCCTCTAATTAATTGACAAAAAGCTCAAGAACTGCCTTCTTAGATATTTTTCCATAATCAAACTCAGCTCCCCCCCCCCCCCCCCCTAAAAAAATAAAAATAAATTGAGCTGTCCAAAATGAGAACAAAACAGCAATTAAGTTCACTGTAGTATCACCATTTCCATTAAAGTCAAAATGTTGACGGTTTGAGAAGCATTAGAATTTTTTTCATGATGGAAGAGTTGTGGTTCTTTACAGAAGTAACCATCATGAACACATCTACATTAGGGACAGGTTCATTTATTATCTATTATCATGCGTTAGTAAAATTTTGGAGAGAATCATTTTCAAACATGTATATAATTATTTTCATAGTAATGATCTATTTTATCGATATCAAGCTGGATTTTTACCAGCTCATTCTACAGTTTATCAATTATTAGAAACTTATCATAGTATTGTTCAAAGTATTGATGAAGGGAAATCATGTTGTATGATATTTTGTGACCTATCAAAAGCATTTGATAGAGTATGGCATAATGATCTCATTTTTAAATTACAAACTTATGGTACATCTGATAGTCTTTTACATTGGTTCAAAAGCTACTTATGTCACAGATCACAAAAAGTAATGAATAGGGACCTTTTATCGTCAAAACTTGATATATTTGCTGGTGTACCCCAAGGTTCTGTTTTAGGACCTTTACTATTTTTGATTTATGTTAATGATGTTGCTGTAAATATGCTATCAATGTGTAGATTATTTGCGGATGACAACTCACTCCAGCAGTCCTCATATAATATGCTAGAAATTGAATACAAGCTTAATTATGATTTACATATACTAGAAAAATGGTCAAATAAGTGGCTTCTCAAATTCAATCCATCCAAGACTAAAGATGTTTATTTTCGAAAAAAGATAACTCTATTTTACCGAAATTATTTTTCCAAGGTGATAGATTGGAGTGTGTTCCAGTCCATCATCATCTAGGCTTATTATTGTCACATAACCTCAGTTGGTCTTTATACATTGATTCCATAGTTGATAAATCTTTTAAAAAATTAGGGCTTTTAAAAAAGCTTAAGTTCAAAATTGGTAGAAAACATCTGTCAAAATTGTATATAGCTTTTATTAGACCTACTCTTGAATATGCTTCAATTGTTTGGGATGGCTGTTCTGTTCACGATACTGATAAGCTTGAAAAAGTACAATTATGTGCAGTTAGAATTGTTACTGGTCTTCCTATTTTTGCATCTAGAGAATCCCTTTATTTAGAAACAGGCTGGCAAACTTTAAAAAGTAGACGTTATATTGCAAAAATGACTACCATGTTTAAAATTTGCAACGGTAGCGCCCCTGATTATTTAAATGAAATTATTCCACATAAACATGAAAATATATCCCTTTATAATACTAGGGACAATGATAAGTTTTACATTCCAAATTGCAGATTAGAGTTATTCAAAAAATCATTTGTACCTGACTCTGTAAAACAGTGGAATTTATTAAATTTAAGAAGCCATCTCAATCAATTCATTCCGCAAAAATATAACAGACATTACAAGACCACCATCATATTACTCTCTTGGAAAACGATATATCAACATTATTCATACAAAGCTAAGATACAACTATATACTTAATTATGATCTTTATAAACGAAATATTACAAATTGCCCGTTTTGTACATGTGGACATATTAACGAAGATGTATACCATCTCATTTTTGCTTGTAAAAATTACTCTAGGGCTAGAAATAATCTTTTTAATCACCTTTTCGTGCTTGACTTGGTTAATATTGATACAAAATTGTTATTATGCGGTAATGTCAATTTACCTCTGCAAACTAATATAACTATTTTTTCAGTTGTTCATAAATTTATAGAAGAAACTTGTAGATTCGTTTAATCATTGTACATTTTACCTGTTAATTATTACCTTGCATGACATATTGTAATATTTTAGGAGAGGGACTTGTAAGTTGTCAGAACTTGTTCCCAATCCTTTTGATTTCATCAATAAAATATGTTCAAAACAAAACAAACAAAACATCAAAAGATCATTCGGATAAAAATCAAGCATGCATCCCATTAGGTCGGCAAACCTCGTAAAACCCTTTAGATCCGCAACCCCTGTAATTTCCTCTAGATAGGTCTGCATCCTTACAATGCCCTTTAGGTCCACAACCATTGTAATGCCTTTTAGATCTGCAATTCTTGTAATTTCCTCTAACCTCGTCATTGGTTGTATAATTTCCACTGGAATCTGTACTCGCATGTAAAAATAGTGTGGATATACTATAAGAATAGCAAAGTCGTATTCCAAACGTACCTGCTGTCGCCACTGTAACAGAGGAATGACCTTTTTAATCAGTTTCTGAATATACATATATAGTAATATCCTATCTGCTTAGCTTAATGGGTTAAGTTATTAGGCTGGTAATCTCTAGATTATGCACTGGAGTACCGCAAATTTCACTCTAAATTGGACATTTAAAAAAAAAATAACAATGTGCTTGTGGCGAAATATTAACTAAAAATGTTTAAGAGTTATTCCCCTTTAACTACAATCCTCTAGCTATTAGGAAACCATTACCACCCAAGAAAAGAAATTATTCAAAAGTGTAGATAACAGAAATATTAAAAAGTATAGATAAAGGAAATATTTAAAAGTGAAGATAATGCAGATTTTTTTTTTATTCAAGTACCGTCCAAAAGTATTGACATTTATATGGTACAGTCGACATCCGTAATACAACATGTTCTACAACAGTTTCTACGAAAGCTTACCATAATTTTATAGAGACTACAACGGTCTGGTATTGTGCATTGTAGCACATGCGATTTACGGGGAGGTTACTCGATGCAAATTAAGATGGGGGTCACACATATATAAATCAACTGCCTTTGCAGTTATGCCCACAGGGTCCAAAAAGGAATAAAGTTATTTTATTTTATAATGAGATATCAGCTGTCGTCACATGATTCAATTAATCCATTCGACTTACTTTTAACTGAAAAGCTATCTTGTGTATACAAGTCCACGGGAAAGTGGAAAGTCTCCTGAGAATCGAATTGTATATTCCTTTTGAATGTTTAATATAAGAATCATGACGAATTTACACCTCACCATTCGGCTTACGTCAGCCGAGCCGACATCCATGGGGCTTCGTATGATCCGTAACCCCCTACTGTTTCTCTTGGAATTAGTCACGTTGTTTTATTTATAAATGATTATAATCATGATTTTACACGCCATGTAGGTAACCCACGGGATCTTAGACATTGCTGCCGCCTAGTGATCAGACGTTATTTGGGCACCGGAAGACTCAAATTCATAAAGGAACTTCCGGTCCCCAAACTCCTCCATCAGTACTTGGATTTCCGGTGTAACTTTTGATGGACTGAAACCTCTCTCGTGCCAAATACATTGTTAATGTTCTGTTGTTTGTCTAATAAAATGATGTTATAAAATTTTTAATTGTCATTTTCATTGTAAGGCCTATTTACACGACAGGTTCTTCAGTTGTATATGTTGAATAGATAGGTAAAGAATGTGATGTAAGAATGCAAAGTGTATATCAAAAAGTTAACAGATAAACCAATCGCAATCATGATTATTGGTCAAACAGTCCCGCCATACTGTACTGTATCAAAGGCGTTGCCATGGAAAGGAGATCTACAAATTTGGTACAGTACATATCCTTTAAAAGTTTGGGAAATTAGTTACAACCGCGTTTGAATGTAAAATAGTGCCGAGTAGGCGCTTCTCCTCGAGACATTTAGGGTAACCCATCTCATTGGTCGCTTATAGTCTGTTAATTTATTGCCCTTTCTACGACTCCCAAGTTATGAAATTCAACAGTAATTTGGAAATGATTTAAAGAAATATCACAATTTCAATTATCAAAAAAAAAAAAAAAAAATGATAATAATAAAAATCAAAGGTCGTGGTGGCTCAGTGGTAAGAGCGTTCTATTTGTGATACGGAGATGGTCGGTTCGAGTCCCTCTAGTGCCTTGGCCATGTCAAACGTAAGACGCAAATAGGCGATTAGTGCGTTGTCGCCAAATATATCTGCAGTTAGTTGACGTAAGAGTCGCGACTCTTTCGGATGATCTGCAAGATCCGATGTCCCGACAAGCTTTGGCACGATAAAGAAACCCTCACTGCTAAGACCCGGAACATAGGCCTAAATCAGCGACACTTCACCCAAAACTAGTGACGTCTTAATATGAGTGAAAAAGCCTCTAAGTGACGTAAATCAAATAAAACAAACAAAAATTGTGCACTTTAATTCGATGTTCTGATTGTTATCGAATCGGTTTGCCTCATCTGTAATTACATGTATAAGTAATGGGTTATTGGTGTTTGCTGCCAATTTTTGAACACTGGAACAGTCGGTTTCATTCGGGGAAATTAATATTTATTAAGCACTGATTTAAATGTAATATGATGTTGGATTCATTAATTCATTTACCGGTAATCGATAAATATACATGAATGTGCACGTGTACATTATATTCTGTCATTATATTAAAATGTGTTTTATGCCCACCCAAGTAGAACAGATTGTGCCTGTTCTGAATTAGTAATGCTGCCTTGGGTCGTATAAATTTGCATCTATTTCTGTTTATCTTAGGATTGTTAACTTGTGTTTTATTGATCGGTTGTTTTCCCACCAAAATTCCAGGGGGATGTTTCGTCATTATATTTCTACTTTGCTTACAGAGAAGTTGTGTCAATAAGTAAAGACTTGACAAATTTTACTAAACTGACATCTCAATAAATTACGTATAACATTTGTTATGGAGAGGTTGACAATTTATGTGCCACGTCACTTATTCCCATAGAACAATGTTATGGTGTTTGTGATATATTTTATGATTTAAAAAATAAATTTCATGTTTGAAAATACACGAGGGCAGGCACTGCGACGCTTCACGCCAGTATGCTTCATGAAAATTATTCTATTTAGTAGTTAGCAGACCATACTGGGAGATCAACCCGTGCATCTTTTAAAAGAATATTCCGCATGGAATTCCATTTAAGGATATAACACGCTCTTGTCGAACCTATTCTAAAAATAGGGTTCTAGTCTTTTTTGGCGAAAGAATAAAATTTGAAGAATTTCAAAGAGATTCCTAGTAAAGTTGACTCGAAATAAAAAAAAAAAAAAGAAAAAAAAAAAGAAAAAAAAGGCGTGCGTTTTGGAAATTTAATTTTGAGCGTTGTTTGCGATGCACGTGTACAAGTAGGAGGCGTTACCAATACAGCACTATGGGGGTTCTTCTGTTCCCGTTCTCTGCTCTTTTCTCTCTCTCTCCTCTCGTCCTTTTTTCTCTACTTCCATTTCCTTTCACTTCTCTTCCACCCCCCATTTCCCTGTTCACCCCCAATACTTTGGAACTGGAAATAGGTGGTTGCTCCAATGACCTCGCAATGATTATATGAATTTTCTCAGAATTCCTGTAAAATTTTCTCTAATCTTCTGACCAAAGTATTTTGTGATTGATGTCGGTCACCATGACCTTCACCCTCTAAGCGTGGATATGTTTGTGTAGCGCTATTACACCGGATGTTGCAACTTGTAGTTTTGATCCAAGGACTGTGGATTTCAGGCCATTGATACCACACGACAACACAGATATCAACTGATGATCAAATAATGCAGTTCGCTTATCTGTAAATGTGACTTATGATGAATTAGATGTTTAATTTGAAAATGATCTTCCTAGCATGATCTTATCTAGGCCAAGCGAGCGACAGGTGACATCATTTTGTGCCGCAAAGCATTGTCCTAAATGGATTCGTGCAATAGAGGAACATGCGTAATATGCAGACCTGGGTTCATTTTCTGACTGTTCCAATGGATAGATTGGACTATTTGAGGGAAATGAATGAATTTAATGTCAATCTTAAAGAAATACAGAGAAAGGGGTACTGTCTTCTCCAACAATAGTTTGCAAATACTTAGTCCATATTGAAATTTGAAATTGAGCCGATTTGGAAAGAGCGAGGTAGTCAGTTGAGGCAATTGTTTGAATTACAAATGAGATGGAAATCTTATTTTCTGCCAACTCTCTTCTTTTCTCCGACAGTATAATAAGGTTTGAAAACTATGCAAAAGGACAGGGTACCTCGAAATTTACCGTAAAATGAATAATTCACCTGGTTAGACAAATTATGGATATTGATGATACATGGCATATTGTGTTATCTTTCGATCTAATTACCGTTTTAAGAAATGACATAAAAACTACTTTTCTTCTTTTTTTCGTGACAAAACGGTACAAGGGGAGGCAGTGTTGCGAGCCGGTCTGCAATGTACAATGAATTTAGATCGATGAGCAGAACTTTGTATTATTGAGAGACAGGTAATACAGTCTTGGGCAATTATGGTTCAACTTCGGTATATTTATAGGGCTTGTTATGACCAACTATTTTCGCTTGCTCAACTTTTTCAAAACTATTTTTATGAAACAAGCAGGAGACGATCTTTCGTATAATAAGCGAAACACACGATGTTGACATATCTGTATAATCCCATTGTTGTGTAACTGCCTTGAACTGCGCGATGTTTAAATATTTGTGCCATAATAGAGCAGTTGACATTTGATTTATACCAGGTGTACGCATAGGTAAAATTGAATACTTGCCAAATACTGCTGATACCTATACAGTATAAGCAATTCCTTACATACCAACGAGTGTCTGGGCGCCCACGGCACGTGCATGGCACGCGACACCAATGGAGATAAAAATAAGATTTTCCCTCTTACCACGTTTGAATTCATCTCCTCATGTGAAGTTTCAGAAAACACAAATAAGAAGATTTCGATTCAGTAGAGTTTTCTCCATTAGCCTAAGATTAATTTAACTGGTTTGAATTTGGTATGGAGAGCGATTTTGAAAGAAAGGTAAAGACTGAAACAGCGGGACTTTAAGACCGAGGTGCCTGGATTTCAATGACAGGTTTAGTTATCTCTGAGGACATCTTACACTGTGTGTTATCACAAGCGGCTTTTTTTCAGCTGTACAGCAAAGAAGCTTAAAAACAGGTGATGTCAGAAAGATGAAGTCCCCGCCCTCTGAAGAGAGAGAGAGAAAGAGAAGGAAAGAGAGATATTTAACGGTCAAATTTCCTCCAAATAAAATCAAAAGTAAAACTAATGCTAAATGTTGATATTGAGCTTTGATGATGTTCTTTTAGTTCGGGCGATATGACAGGTGACGACTGGTGGCTCCTGTTCCTAGATTTACCGAATCCCAGCTGTGTTCTTACTGGGCCTCAATCACCCGACTGTAGACTGCGCCAATCGGCGCGTGTTCACTGACATCACAAATTCATAAATATTTTAGTTTAGCCCCAACTATAGCTTTCTGTCTGATACTTCGTTAGAAAAGAAAAATATTCTGAAATTGTTTATCTTTGTTATACAAGTTAAAATTGAATTATTTAATTGTTGTTTTTAATTAAAATGAATTCTAAGTTTTTAAAAATACCAGCACACCTAGTTATTTTTTCTCTCTACATGATGGAATAGCCAAGATAATCGGCCAGCATATAAGCAGAAGGATAGAAAATCTACCGCGGTTATGATAGTGACCAAAGAAATGACGCATCCATTATTCTCCGATATATACCGATTAATCAATAGATTATCAGAACATTGATAAATATTAAACTTCCACAAGAAAAACAGATTTATGGGTTTCAAATGTAATACTTATTGAGACCATATCGGTTTTATGTCTTCTGCCCGATTAGAAGTTGTGTATTGCCTTTTAAAAACGGCTGTTAAATGTAGACCAATATTCTATGGCTCTTCCACGATCGTACCTACTGTTTTTATACTTGCTTTTTTGCTTACCATAAAATCGATAACTTATAATTTTATTTTACTATCCTAAAGAATTAATCACTGCATGTTACAAATAAATTTATAAATGACTGAAGGATATTTGACATTCAACAAAAAAGTAAATATCTGAGTTCCTAGATCAATACATGTATAAACAAACATGGCGATGCACAGACAAACTGAACCTTTGTGTGTAATTATGTTGAACCGCGTATTCAGAGCACATCGCATTGATGTAATGTATCAATATCAATTTATATACTTGAAATATCTTTCTACCTTACAATCTCACCCTTTTCGTCAGCAAAAATCAAGTATTTCGTTTGGGAAGAGCCCATGACGTCACGATGTGACCTAATTTGCAGCTGTATAAGAAACTTCTGAGCGTAGTAGAATAGAAATAAAATTCTTGTTTTCGTGGATGGATAACCTCCTCGGTTTGAAATATAACGCATTGGCTTAAATCACATTTGAAATAGAATTTCTCAACTTCGGAGGTTAATTCTCCACGAAAACGTGGATCTTAATTATTTCTTAAATAAATAAATATGTATGCAAGAATAAATAAATGACTAGAAAAATAGAAAGATATCACTGAAATAATTATATTATTGTTCCAATCTAAAACCGTTTCACCATAGGTCAAATAAAATATAGAAAATTGCATACTCGAAATATCATTACTTACAATTTTTAGGGATTTTATTACAAGTTTTTACAATAAGAAACTAGATCGTTTTCATTTAACTCGCGGTTCTGATGAAGAAACATGATATGATGTTTCAGAGTTTTCGCAATTCCCTACCATCATTCTATGATTACACAGGAAGACGGAAGCATGACGTCGAACGAAATGATCCAAATGGATTATTGCAGGCCTCGCAATCTGAGCGCGGTCTGTTTTGATACGGGTTTTTATACTACAGACCATTCTCTCACCAGAGGGCGTGTTACGCAAGTGCGAGTAGCGCACGGAACTCTGGGTTAAGCATATACGTTCATTCTCTCCCAGAGGGCGCATTACGCAAGTTTCACTTCTTACATTTCTGCGGGATTGATGCGAATATGTTCTTCATTGGGATTTGATATTAGCCTTGGAATTGTATAATCTCATGACATAAATCAAGCGTATTAACTATAAACAAGAGGCCCATGAGCCACATCGCTCACCTGAGTCACCTTGGCTCATATTTAAAGATTGTTCCTATATATTCGCATGTAAAACTTTGATCCCTATTCTGACCCCAACCTACTCCTTAGGGCCATGATTTTTTTCAAAATTGAATCTGGATTATGTCAGGAAGTTTGTAAACTTTTCTGGCCCAGTGATTTTTCAGAAGATTTTTAAAGATTGTCCCTATGTATTTGCATGTAAAAATTTATCCCTATTGTCGCCTCATCATACCCCCGGGGGCCATGATATTAACAAACTTGAATCTGCATTATGTCAGACAGCTTTCATGTAAATATCAGCTTTTCTGGCTCAGTGGTTCTTGAGAAGAAGATTTTAAAAGATTTTTCCTATATATTTGTATGTAAAACTTTGATCCCCTATTGTGGCCCCATCCATCCCCCGAGGGCCATGATTTGAACAATCTTGAATCTGCACTATGTCAGGAAGCTTTCATGTAAATTTCAGCTTTTCTGGCTCAGTGGTTTTTTGAGAAGATTTTAAAATATTTTTCCTATATATTTGTATGTAAAACTTTGATCCCCTATTGTGGCCCCATCTATCTCCCGAGGGCCATGATTTGAACAATCTTGAATCTGCACTATGTCAGGAAGCTTTCATGTAAATCTCAGCTTTTCTGGCTCAGTGGTTTTTTGAGAAGATTTTAAAAGATTTTCCCTATATATTTGTATGTAAAACTTTGATCCCATATTGTGGCCCCATCCGACCCCCGGGGGCCATGATTTGAACAATCTTGAATCTGCACTATGTCAGGAAGCTTTCATGTAAATCTCAGCTTTTCTGGCTCAGTGGTTTTTTGAGAAGATTTTAAAAGATTTTCCCTACATATTTGTATGTAAAACTTTGATCCCCTATTGTGGCCCCATCCGACCCCCGGGGGCCATGATTTGAACATACTTGAATCTGCACTATGTCAGGAGGCTTTCATGTAAATTTATGTTTCTTGAGAAGAGGATTTTTAAATGACCCCACCCTATTTTGCATTTTTATACCCCCGAACGAAGTTCTGGGGGGTATATAGGAATCACTGTCTGTCTGTGCAGATTCGTGTCCGGGTCATAACTTCTTTGTTCTTTGACATATGCATACCATATTTGGCACACAGGTGGATCACCATGAGACGATGTGTCGAGTACCTTCATGACCTCTATATGACCTTGACCCTTAACCTTAAGGTCAAAATTAACGGTTTTTTACAATGGATTCGTGTCCGGGCCATAACTTCTTTGTTCTTTGACATAGGCATACCATATTTGACACATGAGTGTATCACTATGAGACGATGTGTCGGGTACCCTCATGACCTCCATATGACCTTGACCACAAGGTCAAAATTAAAGGTTTTTTACAATGGATTCGTGTCCGGGCCATAACTTCTTTGTTCTTTGACATAGGCATACCATATTTGGCACACAGGTGGATCACCATGGGACGATGTGTCGAGTACCTTCATGACCTCTCTATGACCTTGAACTTTGACCTCAAGGTCAAAATTGATTATAGGGTTTTGACATAGTCATACCATAAGACATGGGTGTATCACCATGAAATTATGTGTCATGTACATTTATGACCTCTTTATGACCTTGACCTTTGATCTCAAAGTCAAAATTATAGGTTTATACCATGGATTTGTGTTCGGACTATATCTTCCATTTTCTTCTACAAAGGCATACCATATTTTTACACTCAGGAAAGAGGTAATTTATACCTATTAACAACACCCTTTGGGAGATTGGGGTAAGCGAGGGGTATTCTTAATGAGCATTGCTCACAGTACCTCTTGTTGTGATTATCTCTCCTTTAAAAGCGACATGGCCCTTCATTTGAACAAACTTGAAATCCCTTCACCCAAGGATGCTATTGATTAAGTTTGGTTGAAATTGGCCCTGTGGTTCTGGAGAAAAAGTCGAAAATGTAAAAAGTTTACAGACGGAGAGACGACGGACAACAGGCGATAAGAAAAGCTCACTTGAGCTTTCAGCTCAGGTGAGCTAAAAATGTAATAAACATTAGAATTGTCAATTTGTACATATTTGTTTCGGGTTCAATTTATTTCATTTATTACTTTTTATGCCCCCGATATCGAAGAGGAGGGGGATATTGTTTTTGTCCTGTCTGTCATTCCGTCTGAAACTTTAACCTTGCTAATAACTTTTGAACAGTAAATGCTAGAGCTTTGATATTTCACATGAGTATTCCTTGTGACAAGACCTTTCCGTGGGTACTAAACCTTTTGACATTGGCATTTGACCTACTTTTTAAAAATTGACATTGTTCATAACTTCTAAATGGTAAATATTAGAATTTTCATCTTGCATATGAACATTTCTTGTGACAAGATCTTTCTACTGGTACCAAGATATTTGTCCTTGTCACAAGATCTTTGGAATTGGCCATTATCGGGGGAATTTGTGTATCACAAACACATCTTGTTTTTTATTTATTTATTCATTCATAAAATACAAAAATTGTGTACAGTGTTTTATGGATTTCAGACAAGTGAAAACTCCAAACATATATGTACATGAATATATATGCCTTTTAGAATTGTTATCCAACTGCGTAAAATTGTTTCGACGAACTGCATATATAATTTAGCATTTAAGATATCTTTAATGAAGCATGACTTCACAATAACACTTCGTCCTGAAGAGATGTACAAAATGCTTATCGTCAGTGTGGTCCGATATTTAAAGATTTCTTTCCTTTTCTATGACCTGATATCTTTGATGCTTGTGTTAGTTGTCTTGCCTCGATTGATTGATTGAATATAGTTTTACGTTCCGCTCGAGAATATTTCACTCATATGGAGACGTCACCACTGCCGGTGAAGGGCTGCAAAATTTAGGCCTGTGCTCGGCGCTTATGGCCATTGAGCAGGGAGGGTTCTTTATCGTGTCACACCTTCTGCGACACGGGACCTCGGTTTTTGCGGTCTCATCCGAAGGACCGCCTCATTCAGTCGCCTCTTACTACAAGCAAGGGGGTACTGAGGACCTATTCTAACCCGGATCCCCACGGGATTCTTGCCTCGAATTTACACGGACATGTTTGTTTTCATGAATGCAGACGATTGATTTATATTGAATGGAAAATGTTCCTCAGTCATTTATAAATTCATTTTGCAACATATATTGATTAATGTTTATGATTATCAAACTGAAAGATCAGTTATCGAGTTTATTGTTGTATTAGCAAATCTCAAAGTGCAAGCGAGATGCGTATCAATATTCTCATAATCAGTCATTACGTATGGAGGTACATGTATATCGCAGAATAATTACTGCAGTATTCCTTTGATCTTTGCAATAACCGTGGTAGAATTAACTTTACGCGACGCGCCTTAGCGCGTTCACCCACCTCCGCTTTTGTGTAATGGCACATTGTGTGAAGTTGTGATAGTGAGACGACGTATGATGGCGAGTTGTGTTAATTGTTTTGTTTTTTTTCCCCATTCGAGGATTTTTTTTTCTCCCGTAGAGATGTCACCAGCTTGTGAGCTTTAGGTGAAGTGCCACAAGTTTTGACCTTCTTTATTGGGTTAATACCTTCGTATTTAAGGTCCAATCCGAAAGACCCGCGGTGACTTTTACTTCAAATACCGGGCGTTTGACGAAAGAACAGTCCAGGGACGGATCCAGGAATTTAAAAAAAAAAAGGGGGACCCTTCCATTAATTTTGATTTTCAAAAGGGGGTCCACCCTCAAAATGCGTTATATTTACCCTTTTTTTTAAAATCCTGACGAAAGAGGGGTGTCCAAACCTCGGACCCTCTCCCTCTGGATCCACTGTAGTTACAATCTATGTTAAACGTAGACTTGACGCGGCGCCGGGATTGAAAATCGAACCCGGAACTCCCAGTTTTGAGGTGAGCGCCCAAACCATTAGACTGCCGCCACCGCAAGCCCATTGAGTAAAGTTGTGTTAGCGCGACCACGTGTTGGGCGACAATACCCTCATAGTAATAGTGTTGCGTATTTTGATTTGAAATGTGTTTTGTATCATGTAAAACATTACGATAAATTAAGTTTGTCTGCAGCAAAGATACAAGGTCCGTCCTGTGGTTGTAAGTTCAATGTATGTACCGAGGTCAGGAAGATCAGGAAGTAACACTGATTTAAAATACTTTAGTATGTTCGTTGGACATGATGAAAAACTATATGTAATTTTGCGCTTTATAAATGAATAAAATAATAATAAAAATAATTTTCTCAAGTGATTTATGAAATTGTAAAAATAATGAATTGTAACTACACTATATATACTTTTGTAGCATAACTCTGCAAATTTTCAATAATTGCACTTATTCACAGACGCTTGATGTTAATATATGGGTGGCGGGGAACAGCTTTTTTTGGTTTTGAAACATGTGAGTAGGTGGTATACATCAAAGTCAGATTATGACAGACTAATGAAAAATCATATTTTCTTTGTATGCCAATACTTGTATTTCACACCAATTGATGTAATAAATAAATTATTACCCTAAATTACATGTAGTCTATACATGCTGATACACAAACATGCTCTGAACAGGTGCCCCTTTCTCGCTTTGAATTTCTCTCATTTGGGCTAAATCCGCAACATCCAAACCCCATCGGAGTACCTTCCGATGGGAGTTATACATTGTGCAAAATCAAGAACTATGTCTGCCCTTCTTAAAAATCTACCTTTCATCTGGGGTCATCCACCTTCCCTCTCAGATACAGACCTTTTATTGGACCATGTATATTTTTACCGGAATTTCTTCAGCAACTGAAAACCGCCGTGGTGGTCTAGAGGTAGAGCGCTCGCCCCGTATGCGGAAGGTCGGGGTTCGAATCCCGGCCGCGATAGACCTACGTCGTTAAACAGGTAGTGACAGTTCCATCGCTCGGCATCAGGTGTGAAATGTCACGGGTCCTCGGAGATGACCTTGAAAATAGATGTCCCGTGTCACCGTTGGTGTGACACTCTAAAGAACCCTCACTGCTCAATGGCCTAAACTTGAAGCTCTTCACCGGTCTTGGTGACGTCTCCATATGAGTGAAAATTTTTGAGAGGGACGTTAAACAAGATATAATCAAATCAATCAATCTTCAGCTACTGACCACGTGTCTTTGTTTCGTATTTGCATCCTTGCATACGTTAGGAATCATGGTGACTCGTAAATGTTGCCTGTCACCTTTTCCATTAATCACTCAGCTACCCTTGACATGTACTCTAAAATGAATTTATAATATCACTTCAATATGAGGTATTTCCATTTTGTAAGAAAGTTGTTTGAACCTATAGTGCTGCCCCCTTCTACCTATGCACAAATACAATACATTGAAAAATGCATATCTAGGCTAAGTACTCGAATGTCGATTTTTTTTTTTATTTTTGGTGACACAACTACCCTATTCAGAATGTTTGCAACCTAACTGTAGTAAGAGTATTATTTTTAGCATTTGTTCTCATGAGAAAGCTTTACAAACATTTTCTGATTAAATGCAAATACAAAATCGGGGACTCGTTTCTATCTTCCAGACGGCTGGCATCCAATTACGGTATTTTATTTTTTACTATGCAAGACAATTATATTTTTTTAAATTGCATAAAATGAGTTCTTTTCTTAAAATCGTCAATTCCTCGTAAATATATTCTTCTACAACGTTCTTGTGAACCAGAAAATCTCAGGGTCAGATTTTAGTTCAGTCTGGCGTGTTACAAATATTAACGAACTACAGTGACTGGTAGACTCCTTATCCAATCCGTGGAAATTGGCCATAAAATACACAGACACATAGGATATTGCATAATCATGTTGGTGCATTATTTTCAACTTGACCTTATATCAAGTGCCTGTGGTTATCTCATTTTAAAAAAATTCGTAGAATTATCAAATGTTCTCAGGTGTGAGCCTTTGACTTTATTTACCTATCGCGACGCCGACATGGAGTGTGGCTCCCGCGTGTACCTCGATGGCAATCCCTAAATCTGGGACCGAATTTAAAATAAGAATAGAAAATTCTGCATAGAAATATCTTATTCACCAAACAAAATGAAAGTGATCAGACCGCAGATAGTCTGTTCTGAAAAGCAATTTTCTTGCTAGGTCAAACATCGTGTTTTATAATGATATGCCCGATATTTGATATAATCATTGTAAATTGAAATGTTGACTTACAAAGAACAGAAACGTAAACGAAATACTTAGAAAAAATGTAATAAGAAAACAGAGAAATGTTAATACTTAAAATGTCCAGTGTTCATTATTTATGATAGACAGGTAGATGACCGCGTGTTCCTTGTTCAAAAAGTGAATAGTGTATACATATTAAATTCAGAACTCATGAGAAAACAGTTTTTCGTTTGACAAGGTCAGACGAGGGGTTATGATTTATCATCCTTACCGATTTGAATTTTCCAACCTAATTAATTTCTAAGAAAATTGTCTAGATTTATAATTATAAGCCGTTACTTACGGCATTTTGAATTCACAAGGACTACAAATCATGTCGCGCTGTGTTAGCGTCATCAGTGCAGAATGGCCATGCAGCCGGTGTATTAAGAATCTGACCACCTTATTTGGCTTCAGGGCTGGCGCGTTGAAAAAAAAAACGTATTTGAAGTTTGCTCGATAACTAATTTTCTAAATTATATGTATTTATTGTATTTAAATATTTCTCAGCCCCTATTGCTTGCCGGATTGAACTGATATTCAAAAACGGGGTATAAAAATACCTGAACTGTCAGTCATTTAATAACATTTGTACATTTTAAAGATCAAAGAAATATTTCTATATATCTCTGACAGTAGGTCAGTATCTCTAAAATTTGGAACAGATAGCCACATCGCAGGTAAGTAAGGTCATCACAAAGAGGTCAGTAAGGTCATCACAAAGAGGTCAGTAAGGTCATCACAAAGCAGAACGTGCATTTTGTACAAAACACGAAAAAACAATATAAAATATTTGATTGATTAGCTTTTTTTAAAGTCAGAGTCTAATTCAAAATTTTTACAGAGGATGGGAAGTCTTTTTTTTATTTGAATAAGTTAAATATACAAGATTCAGTCGCTGAAACACCATTATTTTTGCATTTTAAAGGGGCAGTAGTTGTCATTTTGTCACCAAAACTTGAAACCGATGAAAATTGCTCTCTCTCTCTCTCTCTCTCTCTCTCTCTCTCTCTCTCTCTCTCTCTCTCTATATATATATATATCTCTCAGTAATAACACAAGTATTCTCAATTATTTCAAACACTTTTTAACCCCAAAGCAGGCACATGAATATGTGATTTTGGTGATTGAATAAATATTATCGTGCAAGTCAATAATTCTTCCTTACATATTTCTTTACACTAAAAGCGGTTATCTAACGTAATGTTCTAATTAATCATTAATATACATTCCTATGCAATTGAAAGGTTTTGAGAACACAGCTAATGCCCCTTTAGAATGATTTTTAGATAACAGTGTGCTCAAACATAACTTATAGTGTTTCATATATATGATATGATTTATTTTTCCTCTCTTGGGCATATATATATATATATATATATATAACTCTAAACACTTTGTTGAAATATTTCGACCGTGTTACCGGTCTTCTTCAGTCGTGTCGTGTCGTGTCGGTAACACGGTCGAAATATTTCAACAAAGTGTTTAGAGTTTTTTCTATATTTTACTTCCAAAATAGAGACTTTATATATATATATATATATATATAAAGCACTAAATAATCACAACTAGGTACTGAAAATTTTCGCCCCAGCCCGGGGTCGAACCAGCGACCTGCGGCACCCACCGCCTAGCAAGACTGTCAAACCAGTGCGTAAGTCCACTCGGCCACAACGACGCACTAGTTTGACAGTCTTGCTAGGCGGGGTGGGTGCCGCAGGTCGCTGGTTCGACCCCGGGCTGGGGCGAAAATTTTCAGTACCTAGTTGTGATTATCTAGTGCTTTATATATTAATTAATTGATTATCACATGTATCGTTTAGATCCTAGTTGTAAAACGTAAGGTTGGGTGTTATAATTGTTTGTTTGTGCTTTATAATATATATATATATATATATATATATATATATATATATATATATATATATAAACAATTCAATATGTATTTTGTCAAGTCACCGGCCTAAACATCAATGCCAAGAAAACAATGACAATGAGAATGAACTGCAAAACCAATCAAAAAGTGAAAATCGATAACAAGGAAGTAGACGACACCGATTCCTTCTTATACCTTGGAGCTACTATGGACAAAACTGGTGGCACCGAATTTGATATAACCAGAAGACTCGGGCTTGCAAGATCAGCCTTCAGTGCACTAAACAAGATCTGGAAGTCATCTAAATTCAAAACTGATACTAAACTGCGCCTCTTCAACACAAATGTAATATCTGTCCTCCTGTACTGTGCAGAGTTATTGCGAACAACTAAAAAAGACGAGGAAAGATTAGATACCTTCCAGCGCAAATGCCTTCGTAGAATACTCAACACCTACTGGCCAGAGAAGATCTCAAATGATGATCTCTATAGATGGACAAATACCATACCATTGTCAATCAGCATCAAAGTCCGTAGATGGAGATGGATTGGCCATGTTCTGCGAAGGAACAACAACAGAAATATAAAGATTGCACTAACATGGACGCCAGAAGGGAAGAGGAGAACTGGAAGACCAAGGAATACCTGGCGAAGGACAGTCGAAAGCGAAAGGAACAATCTCGGATGGACCACTTGGCAGACAGCTGAAGTCGTGGCAGCAGACAGGTCAAGATGGCGAGGGATGTTGGCCGGCCTCAAGAGTCCATAGGGCCCAGAGAGGATATGTATGTATGTATTTGTCAAGTCATCACTTTCCTCATCTGAAAATTTCTGGAACCCCCCCCCCCTGAGCTGTGGTCAGTGACTGCTATACTGTCGTGTCTGACCACTTGAAATATGACCCGGTCGGAACATTATCTTGCATACACACTGCAGTCAATTATCAATATCTAATTTCACTGATTTTGTTTTTAAATTGTCATTGCTTTCATCCTCGATAATGAATACATTGTTTGTTGCAAACTAGTTCGATCTTGTTTTTAGTACCACCTGTCTTACCAAATATGGAGCTTCGTCAAAGTCAACGATGTGATATTTTAGTACTTAAATCTAGTTCATGTCTCTAAAAAATACATTAAAATATAAATATAAACAACAATATGTCTTTGTTGTTTTTCGGGCGATGAAAGATAGCAATCATTGCAAAAACAAAACAATTAGCCTAACCCGTTAGTGCGGGTTGTGATTTTTTTTCTGCAATGCTTGCTACCAACCTCACCCTATATAACAACAAGGAATTAGTACCACTGTCAAACAGCAGTGGTGGATCTAGAGGGAGTGTTTGCAACCTTCTCTTTTGGTTGAACATTTAAAACAAAAACGTTCATTTTTGCCATTTTGAGGTCTTCACCCCTCCCCCTTTTGGTCGTCACCCCTCCTTTAAAGAATTTATTAATCCACCCTGAACAGAGCGTATATATTGTATTGTATTATGTATTTCCTATCTTAGTTATGATTTTAATTTTTACATGCTATCATTTGTTGTGGTTGCACACGTTGGGTTCATGGTTTTGATAAATGATAAAAAAAAAAAAAAATGTATATAAGGTTTCAGTATCAGAGTGTTTGAAAAATATGAAAGAAATTTAATAAAATTCCGAAATAATTCTCTCAATTTCGACACTGGGAAACATTTCTCTCTTTTTGCCTTCAATTCATCGGAAAACGCAACGTGTCCCGATGCAAATCACAACGTCAATATACAATACCAAAATATTGAAGAAGAAAAAAATAAAAAGTTTAATTGAACCACGAAACCTTATTCTTTATTAAATCGCGTATAACATTGATTCAGGAATACGAGATCTGCTTCATAATTAACAATAGTGCAGGCAAATGCACACACACGAAAGCTGCTAACTAGAAATTTATGCACCGGTGCAATCTGTCGGAATGCGAAGCGGCGAGCAGTATTGACATTCTTTTTAGAGCATGTTAGTGTGAGAGTGCATTATGAGGATCAGCGATGGAAAAGACGCTGTGTCTAAAAGGTGCAGACACTTTATCGTTTTTGAGACTCCTTTCTTGGTGTTTCCAAGAACTGAATGGAAAAAAAAGAAGAAAATTTCAAAGAAACGTGCAGTCCTCCTTTGGAGTTAATACACTCCAGCGATTTGTCAGGTAGAGGACACGGGAGAGTTATTGTCTATGGGCGGGTCCACGGGTACGCGCTGCATCACGACAAGTCGGGCGTGACTGTTGAAATATAGATGATTCGGCTGTCACAGAGCTGATTGGTCGATTAAATTTTTATCCAATTTCTTGAGGTGACGTATAAATAGGGAGATATAGTATTAATCCACTGCACTGCCCCGTCTCCCAGCTGTCCTGTTTTATACTATATCTGTAGCATACGTACGCAGCTCTAATATCGACAAAACGGTGGGGGATGTTTAATCTGTTTATTATAAAACCCCAAGTGTAATGTAAGAAAAGAGCAACGGAAAGCGGTCACATAGAAAATACAATCAGTTTATGGCAGAAATTAATAATTCAAAGAACGATAAAGGAATACAATATTCTGAGCTACAGTCGGGAAGAGTTATGCAGGAACTTGTAAAGATGGAATCGTTTGTGCTGCCCTCCTCCGTCATTCGGGCTATGAATACAGACTCCACTCACAAGTCTACAGTGCCATGCACGCTGATGCTTTCTGTGGGAGAGTGGAATAGTCTTCCTGCGGACGATGCAGACACTGGAAGTTATGGGACCCCTTCTTCGTATCTCCCTAGTGACAGTGACACGCCTCTATCCACCCCCGACACCCCTCTGACTCCACGCCACGGGATACCGCGACCTAACCATTTCTTATTTCCAGGAGACTCTGGATTTAATCCTAATAACATTTTCCCTTCAAACGGAGAAAAGTTTTCATTAAAAAGTACAAGCAGACCTAAAAAGAGATGTTCAGTAGCTCCAAGTAGAGACATTCTGAAGCGCAGACGACTCGCGGCTAATGCACGGGAAAGGAGGCGAATGGAAAGTCTTAACGTGGCGTTTGATCGTCTGCGAGAAGTGATTCCGTCTGCTGGGGAGGACCAGAAACTCTCAAAGTACGAAACTCTGCAAATGGCTCAAAGTTATATTGGAGCGCTGCAGGATCTGCTGGAGAAAAAATGAAATTTACTCTGATAACATTTGCTCGTTCAATCGTAAGTGCCTTTACGTCCATAGAAGACTGTGCCACATGCCTTGCATCGAAAAGACAATCGATGGTGACACATTCCGACCCATCGGTTTAAATGACTGTCTTCTCACCTGTGTTCCTAATTGTACATCACTTTTGTGAAGTATAAGAAAAAGGAGAGAGAGCTAGTGATTATATAGTCTGTGTTTACCTGAAGGGACGAAGAAACGGCAGATTTTATCAGAACTGACACACCGTGCTGGTTCTCCCCGTTTACAGTCCCTGTATTACATATAGTAGTTATACATTCATATTCTATGTTTTCTTTCGACGAGGGTTGAAAAAGAACGGGATAGAGGGTTTCCACTTGAACCTTCTTCGCGTTCTGACCCAACTTGAAGCATGACAATGTCGAGAACATCAAGATATTTAGATTGCTATTTTGATTATTCTGTAACATATTCAATAGTGTGATTTAGTAACTGACAATGAATATGAACACTAAGGTGTAATTATTGGACTTCTTAGTTTCGCCGCATACACAATTATGGTTAAACAGCACGCAATCCGATCTCTCTTGTGCATTCGTTATCCTTTTCTGTGTATTTTATTATTCCGTTTTCTGTTGTGAAATTGTTTTTGCATTTTTTTTTTTTTTTAAAAAGAGACTCTTTTGTATTTTTATACCGACAGTTGAATTTCACCACTACCCAATGAATTTATACTTTATATAGCGTGCTTTTATTGGTGCAATGTTATATCCATTCAGTGTGCCTTTTGTAACTCCGATAACGACGTTATCGTTGGATGCGTTACCGTTTACATTTGCGCATATGTTCGCGAACAATTCTAACCATTTGCAGCTTTAGCAATGTGTTAAATGATTCTAATATAGATATATTTTGTATATTCAATGAATTTTATATATTTTTATAAAAATTAAAATAATTTTATGAACTTTTCTGTGTGTTGTTATGCAGCGTTTATAAGGTCTTTGTCGGTAGCTTTGATATCTGTCGGGAGATTTGTATCTGTTTCAACGGTACATGTACAACAACAGGAGGTCAAAAGTGTTATCTCAAAGATCAACCTTTTTATTCAACACAGGTAGCGTTCGAAATACCTCTGCCATCAGCTTAACACCTTTAGATACACTATTCTAGAATTAAATTGATGAACAGTCTCATAAGCAATTCGAAAGACAGCGAAACTCGATTGAAGACTATATTATTCTGTTTACAATTATTTTAATTTTGATCATGTAAAATCGACGGGAAACTTGCACAGTATTTCATCGTTGTACGTCAGCGCGGACTGATCTAATGGGGGTGGGGAGGAGAGATTAATTTGACATTAAAATGTTTGATTTTGAAAATCTTATTTTCCCGAATTTCAGGGGGTTTTGCTCCCTGATATCCCAAGGTCACAACCTTTATTGGGCCTTATGCGAAAACTCGAGACCCGCCTCTGACAAAACCCACAATAGTGAAATTTATGTTGGTCTACCTTTGTGCAAATAAGCACAATTTAATTTGGGAGTTTGTTGCATAGGTAGATCAGGTAGGTGGGGTAGGGTCTCCGCCCCATTTGAAACTTTTCACAATACGCACATAGTGAAAAAAACCCCGAAGCGTATTGAAGTGAAATAACATCCGTTCGTCTGCTGCCTAGGTAAGTCGGATGAGGAACATTCACTAGCAGGAGTTAATGTATGGTGTAATTAACATTCAGAATGGCGAAATAGTGCCCTATTCTCACAAAGTCACATTTCGTTGAACGCGTCGGCCTCCAAAAGCATTTTGTCTGTTCATCTATGACATGTTTGATGCATCATTTGAGAAATTATGAAAAATTACCGATAGAAAGACGCGAGAAGATAGAAAATGTTTGAAATACAAATCATGTGTAAATTTGAAATCTGATACAATTTAGAGTTTTTTAATCTAATTTACGAAGAAAAAAAAATTATTTGGAGTTAAATTGCATTTTAAAATACAGTCAAAATAGCTGATCGAGTTTCTATTGTTTTTCTTCAAATTAACACCCCAACACCCCCCCCCCCTCCTCCAGTTTTGTGTATGATATATACAGTATGTATAGATAAATAAATAGAAAGATAGAGAAAAATATATTATTTACAAATGGAGGTTGCTGTGAATTGCAATCTTAAAGAATGTTGATTTTAACTACAATAGCATTCCCTTCTGATCACCGGTGGTAAAGAATTCATCTTTAAATCAGAATTTACAGTGCATCCCTAGAATCTACGAATATTAATGAACTCAATAGAACCATCATTTTCGCAGAAGAAGGGTCCTAAGAATTCACCTAGATACCCGGAACATATCCTGGTAACAAAGAGTCGACCGACAAACGAATAAATTATGCATGTTTTGAAGTTTAATATTTTGTGCCGAGTTGCAGAGATCGATGCTATTCAGATGGTGTTCACATTTCTCCTCTGAATAATTAAATTTTCGAGCTATTTTCATTTTCGGGGGGACAAAAAGTATTGACAAACAAATGGGAGCATGTCTCTGAAATACAGCAGTGAAACCTTGGATACTAGTAGACATATTAATACCTGTGAATTATTAATGTAAACCTTAAAAAAAATCAACCGCGGGATATTCCCTGTTCTACCTCCATAAAAATCGATTTTACATTAAAAATTAATATCATTCTGTTGTTGGTGCCATTAGATTTATATGACTATTTCACCGAATTAATGACGGAAGAGGTAAACTAACGTCAACATTCTGAAGTTGAAATACATACATCATTGCATATACCATTAGACTGCTATGTAATCACTGTCAAGTTTAGATTGAAAATACATTTAAAAGTGCTAATACATGTATATAAAATAAGGCGGGGATAGGCAGTGGCGGATTTAAGGGGCGCGCAGCCGCCGCCCCGCCCCCCTTAAAATTTCAAATTTAAGGTAAATCGTGGTTAAAAGATTGTAAACGATATAAGAAGCAACAATTTCTTTCAATCTCGGAGAAATAAATGACAAAATCGTTTTGTCTATTGAATTACTTTTATTGTGAGAACTTACATTTTTTCCAAAATAAACCCCTTAAAATTTGCGTCAATTTGTTAATTTTACCTTATCAAAAATTACAGAAAATAGTAAAACTGACTGCATAGGAGACATATTTCTAGCCCTATACAACCTTTAGATCCATGAGCTTCTGGGGACTTGGCCCCCTGCCCCCCCCCCCTCCCCCCCCCCCCGGGCGAAGCCCGGACCCACTGGGGTCCTCAAGGCGGCCCCCAGATACCCTGCCCCCAAAACTTGCGCGCCCCCTAATCACAATTCCTGGATCCGCCCCTGATAGGAGGAAATTCGTGATTCAGTTAGAAATTCCGTTGGCGTATTGACCTGTCCGTGCATTTGCGAAATCCTTGCAACCCAGGGAAAGGGGGTGGGGGTGGTATCTTAAAACCCAGTTCGTGAAAACCTTTCAATAATGTTCAAATCCGATATCTTTCCAGAGTACACAGTTCTATTCATTCAAATGCTAAACTTCTTCATATGTATCTGCTGAGAACTTTGCAGAAAAAACGATCTTTTGTGGAGAAACACAATTCATGAAAGTAAGAAAATATACATAATTATATTTATCTAACGATTGAAAGTTGGACTATACGTTGATCTTACTAAACAGGACTTTGATCCTAGTGAAGAGGACTTTGATCCTAGTGAACAGGACATTGATCTTGCTAAACAGGACGTCAATCTTAGTGAAAAGGAGGTTGATCTTACTGAACAGGACGTTGTCCTACTAAATAGGGTGTCAGTCCTACTAACTAGGATGTCAATCCTGATAAATAGGACGTCAATCCTACTAAATAGGACGTCAATCCTAATAAATAGGACGTTAATCCTAATAAATAGGGTGTCAACCCTAATAAATAGGACGTCAGTCCTAATAAATAGGACGTTAATCCTAATAAATAGGGTGTCAATCCTAATAAATAGGACGTCAATCCTAATAAATAGGACGTTAATCCTAATAAATAGGACGTTAATCCTAATAAATAGGGTGTCAATCCTAATAAATAGGACGTCAATCCTAATAAATAGGACGTCAATCCTAATAAATAGGACGTCAATCCTAATAGATAAGATGTCAATCCTAATAAATAGGGTGTCAATCCTAATAAATAGGACGGTAATCCTAATAAATAGGACATCAATCCTAATAAATAGGAAGTCAATCCTAATATATAGGACGTCAATCCTAATAAATAGGACGTGAATGCTAATAAATAGAACGTCAATTCTAATAAATAGGACGTCAATTTTAATAAATGGGATGTCAATCCTAATAAATAGGACGTCAATCTTAATAAATAGGACGTCAATCCTAGTAAATAGGACGTCAATCCTAATAAATAGGACGTCAATCCTAATAAATAGAACGTCAATTCTAATAAATAAGACGTCAATCCTAATAAATAGGACGTCAATCCTAATAAATAAGACGTCAATCCTAATAAATAAGACGTCAATCCTAGTAAATAGGACGTCAATCCTAATAAACAGGACGTCAATCCTAATAAATAGGACGTCAAACCGAATAAATAGGACGTCAATCCTAATAAATAGAACGTCAAACCGAATAAATAGGACGTCAATCCTAATAAATAGGACGTCAATCTTAATAAATAGGACATCAATCCTAATAAATAGGACGTCAATCCTAGTAAATAGAACGTCAATCTTAATAAATAGGGCGTCAATCCTAATAAATAGGACGTCAATCCTAGTAAATAGAACGTCAATCCTAATAAATAGGGCGTCAATCCTAATAAATAGGACGTCAATCCTAATAAATAGGACGTCAAACCTAATAAATAGGGTGTCAATCCTAATAAATAGGACGTCAATCCTAATAAATAGGACGTCAATTCTAATAAATAGGACGTCAATCCTAATAAATAGGACGTCAATCCTAATAAATAGGGTGTCAAACCTAATAAATAGGACGTCAATCCTAATAAATAGGGTGTCAAACCTAATAAATAGGACGTAAAACCCAATAAATAGGACGTCAATCCTAATAAATAGGGTGTCAAACCTAATAAATAGGACGTCAATCCTAATAAATAGGGTGTCAAACCTAATAAATAGGACGTCAATCCTAATAGATAAGATGTCAATCCTAATAAATAGGGTGTCAAACCTAATAAATAGGACGTCAATCCTAATGAATAGGGTGTCAAACCTAATAAATAAGATGTCAATCCTAATAAATAGGGTGTCAATCCTAATAAATAGGACGTCAATCCTAATAAATAAGATGTCAATCCTAATAAATAGGACGTCAATCCCACTGCAATCTGAAAAGTTCGAAAAAACTTAGACGGACGGACGTCAATAGTTAGTCCTGATAGTCGACAGGCTAATCCTAGGGGACACTGAAAAACGCATTGGACTTTTTAAAGTCTTTATACTCACATTCTAAAGAAAGTTCGGAGGCATTGCTATTATTTTCTATGTGGCTTGTAAGACAAGTAACACGTCGCCTCGGGATGTAGGAATAAAACCCGCGGGAAATCCCGAACACTCGTGATTGTACCAGGATAACTAATGTCATCCATGTTTGTCCGTCCGTCACACTTTCTTTTCATCATTGGAATTCCTCTCACAATTTAATTGGTTACAAAACTATGTATTTGACTGGACAGATCTCCTCTAATAATGAATCAATGTAATCATCATTGATTAGTATATGCCACAATAAAATTTACGACAGTAGCATGCATATCAGATTACAATACTGATGATATATGATAATAAACTGCGATATCTGGCGCCTTGAGGATTTATGAGGTATTTACTGTCAAATAGTGAAACCATTTTACGTAGGAGAGAAATTGAAAGTTTAACATATCATATACAAAATTTTATCTCCAAAACAAAGCTTTCGTGTGGATAAATTACAGTTAAATCTTCAAAACATGGCACACAAGTAGTTTCACTTTGGGTGTAACGTTCCATCGCGAAAACACGTCCATTGTCTGTTGAATTCAATCCTTGGCACGAGAGCCGGACAGGCCCGGCTTGCGTTCAGTGCGATTGCCATTCTGAAGAAACCAAATTCTGGAAGTATCTGTGTCAGCGTGATGATGTTTACTTTTCGGGACCTGTTGGCGACAGTTGGGGGTCAGGGGTCAATTTCGGCACACGCCAGCAGCCAGCTCTTGTCTTCCGACACAATCCATTACACTGCTGCTCGAGTAAGGCATACTGTTTCAATCGAGGGGTTTTAAGTGATATCTATATATAATGAGCATATCTGTAACACATACCGATGTAAAGAAATCAGATGACATAAATTCAAAGCTCTCGCTAGCTTGCAATTGGCCATTGTAGATTGAAAATTTCATTGTTTTTAAATTTTTGTTCCAGGAACTCGCGCTGGAAAGACAAAAGAGCACCCACAGTACGTGACGTCAAAATGGCTTTTCGTGTGCAGCATTTCTGTGTGTTTTGTGAAAATTAGCCCGATACTAGCACTAACTTATATGTACATGTAACTCTCAAATCTCTTTTCTCGAATACCTACAATTTACCGAGAGATTGGACAAATAACAGTGTATCTGCGCATGTAAAACTATGATGGCGGTATTTCCACAGAAAGCCTCCACTTCTTCCAGAATTTATTTGTGTAATATAAAGTGAACGTTCTCTGTAACACATCACATAACTAAAATCGTGGACTGTTTGTGCTTTCGAAAACTTTGTCAAGTTTTTCAATTCCATTGGTATTTATAAAAAATGATTGAAGAGTTTGGCAGGTGTTTGTAACGTTATCAACAGATGTATTAAATGTGACAAAAGTAGAATTATTACTCACGGGAGTATGGTATCTGTTTTTATTGTTGGAAATAACGTGCCATTGAATTTCATTGATTCCATTGAATTTTTGTAAAATACTCAATCTTTTGATTTCTTTTGGACGATAGCTGTGAAATGAAATTTACATTTACTATCGCTAGTTATTCTGCTATAAATATATGACATATTGAAATTAGCGCTAATAAATTTAATATGTATGACTTTTCAACTACACAACAACAACAACAACAAAAAACCCATTACAACAACAACAATCACCCCCAAAACAACAACTACAAAATTCTAAGAACAATAAAACTCCGAAACAACAGAGAGAGAGAGAGAGAGAGAATTTTCAAATTTTAAATGAAATAGTGTTAAAATTCTAGGATTTGTCATCTGGTGGTGATGCAATTCTGAATTTAACGCTGATTTTGCAATATCGTGAATGTGTTGTCGTATTTCAAAAACGTTGAACTGTACATAAACTATTTATCAAAATTCTGCATAATATCCTTTAGAATTGTATAGAAAAATATTAATTTGAAATCAAGAAAAATATTCTTCCATACGTTGTCCGTCTGAAATTTGAAGCCTTTTTGAGACGAAATAAAGGGGCCGTCTGCATGCTGATATCTGGTCCATAGTAACAGGTCCGGCTTTGTCCGTAATGTGAAATAAATTATCTACGAGGATGTTATCTTCACAAATGAAACACCCCGTCTGATGGCATTTATTATGGAATACAAATTAGTTGGACTAAGGAATAATATGACAGTTATTGATGTTATAAGCGCCTCGTCGACCATTGGTTTCTTCAGACAGAGCGTGGTCGTGGATCGTGTGGACTTCCTGCATTTCGTAAGATTGTAGATAAGACTAGAGGTCGAGGAACACTGACGACTGAGAGTTTGAACTCTGGTCAGCACATCAACCATTATGAATACTCTCTCATGAATCCGATAAGACTCTTACAATTATCCAGCCTTGATAGAAAGTGGCCCATCATTTATCTGATGTATGACTCTAGCACAGTTTATGGTTAATGTGTTTCATATACTGTACATTATAACGGAGTCTAATTTTATTGATATACTTTAAGGGAAGTCTCATTCTAGAGACATAATTTGAGGGAAATCTCGTGTTAGACCCATGCTTTGATGGGAATTACATTCTAGAACTTTACTTTAAGGAGAGTCTCATTCTAGAGACATGATTTGAGGGAAATCTCGTGTTAGACCCATGCTTTGATGGGAATTACATTCTAGAACTTTACTTTAAGGAGAGTCTCATTCTGGAGTTGCATGCGGTAGCTCAGTTGTAGAGGTTTGGCTTCGTAACCGAGAGGTTGTGTGTTCGAGCCCCTCTTATACATGGCCGTGTCAAACCATTGACGTAATCATAGGTAGTGATTGCTCCTTCGCTATTTAGAAGTGAGAATCACGAGTCTTTCGGATATGACCGTGTCGCGACAGGGGTTGGCATGTTAAAAAACCCTCACTGTTACGGCCCTGATCGCTAAGCACAGGTCTAAATAGGTGATATAGTTCACCTAAAGACATATGTTGAGGGAAGTTTCAAAATATACCATGGAACTGGTGTCTCACTATTGAGAAATGCCTTGGATGGAATCTCACTCCAGAGCCATATGTTGGTGAAGTCTGACTGTAAAGTCATATCTTAAGGGGAACATCTCCAGGTAGAGTCACATCTAGATAGAGAGGTATCACTCTAGAACCATCATTAAGGCCATACCTTGAGGAGAATCTCACAATAGAGCCACACTTTGAGGGATGTCTCATGCTAGAGCCATACCCTCTCACTATGGAGTTATTTGTTGGAGAGTCACATTCTAGAGCTTTAAACTGAGGGAAGTTTACTCTAGATCCATGCATTCGAGGGAACCTCACTCCTCGCCGTATCTTGGGAAGATGTGGCTGTAAAACAATACCCGGATGTAAAAGTCTCATATCTTGAGAGAAGTCTCAGTTTAGAGACATATCCTGAGACATATAGCTTGTGACGTGTCTCATTCTACAGGCGTACCTTAAGGATGGCCTCACTACTATCTTATCCTGAGACATAGCTTGTGACGTGTCTCATTCTACAGGCGTACCTTAAGGATGGCCTCACTAGTATCTTATCCTGAGACATAGCTTCTGACGTGTCTCATTCTACAGGCGTACCTTAAGGATGGCCTCACTAGTATCTTATCCTGAGACATAGATTGTGACGTGTCTCATTCTACAGGCATACCTTAAGGATGGCCTCACTAGTATCTTATCCTGAGACATAGATTGTGACGTGTCTCATTCTACAGGCGTACCTTAAGGATGGCCTCACTAGTATCTTATCCTGAGACATAGATTGTGACGTGTCTCATTCTACAGGCGTACCTTAAGGATGGCCTCACTAGTATCTTATCCTGAGACATAGATTGTGACGTGTCTCATTCTACAGGCGTACCTTAAGGATGGCCTCACTAGTATCTTATCCTGACACATAGTTTGTGACGTGTCTCATTCTACAGGAGTACCTTAAGGATGGCCTCACTAGTATCTTATCCTGAGGGGAGTTTATAAACATATCTGGAGATGAGTCCAGCTCCAGAGACATAGTTTGAGTGTGGTCTCAAATCTTAAGGCATACCTCGAGGGAAGTCTCGCTCCAGTGTCAGATCTGGGGGGGGGGGGGAATTTCACTCTAGAACAATACTTTTTGGGGGTCATACTTTGTGGGGAGTCTCTCTCTGCTGTCATACCTTGAGGAAATCCCACTGTTGAGTCGTATCTTGAGGGGGAATCCCACTAACAAATAAGTTTTTGTTACAAAGGTGTCAACAGTATCGTTTAACTGGCGTGCTTTTTACTAATTGTTATGCCGTTTTCTGCACTCTGATTTTGACTACGGACTACTCCGATTATCCGATCAAGATGGCTCACGGCGGGTGTGACGGGTCGACAGAGAATGCTTACTCCTCCTACGCACATGATCCCACCTCAGTTTGTCTAGGGGTCGTTATTTGCCCCATCCTGGGGGATCCCATTGTAGAGTCATATCTTGGAAAATCCCACTTTTAGAGTAACATCTTTGAGGTTAACCAGTACAAGTGCATTTGAATTAGGAGATCAACCGGTACTGTTACATTTGAATTTTCGAAGTTAACCAGAATTGTTACATCTGAATTACCAGCTAAATTGTTGACTGCAAAGTACATTGAATATCTGAGTTTAACCAGCATCGTTACACTTGAACAAATACGATGACCAGAGTAAATATTATGATTATACAGCTCAATATTGTATGTATCTCACACCCGATCATAAGAATCCGTTATATATAATTTATATTCGATGATTAGAATACATTATATATAACTTATATTCGATGATTAGAATACATTATATATAACTTACATTCGATGATTATAATACATTATATATAACTTACATTTGATGATTAGAATACATTATATATAACTTATATTCGATGATTAGAATACATTATATATAACTTATATTCGATGATTAGAATACATTATATATAACTTATATTCGATGATTAGAATACATTATATATAACTTACATTCGATGATTGGAATACGTCATATATAACTTATATTCGATGATTAGAATACATTATACATAACTTACATTCGATGATTAGAATGCATTATATATAACTTACATTCGATGATTATAATGCATCATGTATAACTTACATTCGATGATTAGAATACATTATATACATGTATACTAGTAATTTACATTAGATGATTAGAATGCATTATATATAGTTCACATTCAATAAGTTTTGTATAGCTTTCAGGCCAATATTAATGTACATTACGAGGAAGGAAAAAGTGAATTTTTCATCGCAGTTTTTCCACATTTGTGTTTGGTGTACAAATTTATGCCACCCTGTATATGTGAAATGAGATTTACTAAACACAAAAGCTGAAAAGGTAACTTCAAAGAACCAACTAAAAAAACAACCTTTTTCTGTTTGTTCCCCTCAAGGTTTCGATTGCCCCATTATAAGTATACATTTACGAATACGGACAGATTGAGGGACTGAATTCAGAATGACAAAACAATGGGTTATAACACAGAATGATGTGTAGAGCGCAGGTGTACACTTCAGCCATGCAGAGGACAACAATTCCCCGCGAACAGGAATTCCAAGTGAAATAAAGTCTGTAAAATGATACAAAAACTTACAAAAAATGGACACGTGATAGGAGAGTATCACTGGAGCAGACTACCTATATCGTTACCTCGTCATGTACACACGACAAATACCATGCACACGTCAGTCTCGCCTCACGCCATACAGCTATTTTTCTGTTTGACTGATCAGTTCTGTATGAGATCATTGCTTATTTTGCATTCCTTCGCATTTGCAACCCTGATTAAGGAAAAAACAATTATGTACACTGTAGATGTATTTGATATATGATCAAAAGACTCTTGCCTTCCACCTCACCTTAACAGAATCTCAGTTATTCTTAATATTCGTCAGAAAGACCAAAGCAACAGTCATCAGAAATTTGAAGCTTTTTACGAAAAATAATCGCAATTTTCTAACAATTACAATTAATTACCTAACCACGTAGATATCTTCTTTTGTCAGATTTGCGCTTTTAAAAGAACACCGTGTGCTCGCCAGAGGTGAATCGGTTGGTAAAGTACAAACAATTAATCCTCGTTTTTGTTGCTGACCTTGACGCTATTGATTTCATGTCAATGATCGTCTTTTTATCATTATCACCAACGGTTAATTACATGTAAAGACTGGGGAAATAAAGGTTTAAATATCATCAATGATCATAAACGGTGTTGTTTTGACGTGACATCCCGTCCCTTTCTTGTACATCACATTTGAACTGAGGTTTTGTCAGTTTGTGACCGCAGTGTGTTTAACACATAAACTTTCAATAATAAAATGTTTCAAGTGATATCTGATGATGTTTTAAGTGATATTCAATGTTCACTTTATCATCGCCAAACTTATTTTGATTTGCACAATATTTAATTTAATTACACTAATAGACAAGTTGATGTCTTCCAGTCCATGACCAGCGTATGGGAACACTTGCAGCTTTATTAGAAAAAATATGTTGACCTTAATGCACGTTTTCCAAATGGATTAGATTTTATCACAGATTTGAAGAATTAGACGTCGTTTGAACAGCCGTTGTCTGTCGTAATTATACCGTACAAAGACGAACACAGGGTACATGTATCACATCGAAACTCATTATGTGTTTAACCTATTATATTCTCTCTCTCTCTCTCTCTCTCTCTCTCTCTCTCTCTCTCTCTCTCTCTCTCTCTCTCTCTCTCTCTCCACACACCACAAATCTAACAAAACACTTGATACCACGACAAGAGGCATGTGCAGTATTGATTACACACATAACAGGGGCAATGCGGTTTAACCGCCTCATCGGGTAATATTTACAACATGTACCACCTCATCAGGTAATATTTACAACATGTACCGCCTCATCGGGTAATATTTACAACATGTACCACCTCATCAGGTAATATTTACAACATGTACCGCCTCATCGGGTAATATTTACAACATGTACCACCTCATCAGGTAATATTTACAACATGTACCGCCTCATCGGGTAATATTTACAACATGTACCACCTCATCAGGTAATATTTACAACATGTACCGCCTCATCGGGTAATATTTACAACATGTACCGCCTCATCGGGTAATATTTACAACATGTACCACCTCATCAGGTAATATTTACAACATGTACCGCCTCATCGGGTAATATTTACAACATGTACCACCTCATCAGGTAATATTTACAACATGTACCGCCTCATCGGGTAATATTTACAACATGTACCACCTCATCAGGTAATATTTACAACATGTACCGCCTCATCGGGTAATATTTACAACATGTACCGCCTCATCGGGTAATATTTACAACATGTACCGCCTCATCGGGTAATACTTACAACATGTACCGCCTCATCGGGTAATATTTACATGTACCGCTAGATCGGGTAATACTTACAACACGTACTTCCTCATTTTTTTTTTAAATATTTAGCCAGGTTCATTACTCGAAGAACAATTTGACGGGTATTGTCATCGTGTTCAAGCCGGATGTTGACCACACAGTCGCCAAATTGAATTAACGTGTCAATATACAGTACACACTCCCAATCGCTGTTGAAACAGCACAAAATTTAAATCGACACAGAAAATGACATGTTAATCAGCTTAACAAAATTAAAAGCTAAACATTGTTTTTAAAAAAAAATGTTATTTTTCAAAATCTAGTTCTTTTCAAAACTTTAACATATACAAACTACTCCGTCAAATTGATTGGTTTGTGGGAGGAACAGTAACTCTTGACGGTGTACCAATTTGTCGTGAATAGCGGTAGCCTTGTAGATCTATTATTAGAATAACTAATTGATATAAGTTTGCTAAATTAATGGTGAATCTCGTCGGTCTACATATGTATATATCGATCAAACCAGCGATAGACCGACTTGTCTACAAGTAATCTGACCAAGTCATATAAATGTCTGTTACGCAAATGTGTTTCCCTCCACCCCTTTGCTATAAAACAATGTTCCACAATCTAATGACGAACGAAAGGCGAAGATAACGAACAGTGATTAATCTCATAACTCCCACAAGGAATACAAAATAAAGAGCTGGGCAAACACGGACCCCTGCAGTTGGACATGTCAGAGGTGGGATCACGTGCCTGGGAGGAGTTGGCGAATCATTCGATTCAGAGTATTCCATTTTTAACAAGAGGCGGAGAATGTATGGAATGTGAAATTAACATTAACTCAAATAATTGAAGATATCTTTAATCATTTGAAGATGTCATTAATTCATTTATGCGTGCAACAATTCAATTAAAAGATCTCTTCTGAAAATAATGAATGATATATTTAAATCTGAATTATTGCGCACACTAATTGAATTGATGATAGCATTAATCATTCTGCTGAATTGATGAGCGCTATAATTGAATTGTTGCTTTCTTTGAACAAATGAATTGATGATATCAACAATTGAATTGATGTGCGTTGCAATTCAATTGAAGAGAGCGTTAATTCAATTAATGCGCGCATTAATTCAAATAATGCTCGCAATAATCATTTTAGAGAGAACAACTATGTTATTAGAGATATCTTCAATTTAACATATCCGCAATTGAATTAATGAGCTCTCTAAATGAATTGTTGCTCTCATTAAAAGAATTGATGCGCGCATTAATTCCTTATACAAAAGCAAAGCATTGTAAATAATTCAAGATATCTTCAATTGAATTGAAGAGATCATCAAATCATTAACCGAGCTCCAAATTAAATTTTGCAAGCAATAACTCCACATCATTGATGCACGCATTAATTCAATTGATGAGAGCAATGATTGATTTGATGCGCGCATCAATTCAATCATTGCGCGCAATAATTGAATTGATGATATCTTCAAATGATTAACGATATCTTCAATTATTTGAGTTTAGGTTAATTTGGCCCCCCGTAGGAATGGGGCGAATTAGAATCAACTTGGTATGTACTTTCGCTTTAACCTTCGTGCGCCTTTGGTCAGTTTCTCCGTTCCTAACCTTGTTGTTACGTTAAGTATTGGGTTAAAGGAATTTCGTTACCCGCTTGTAACGATCTCATGCTCTTCCGTAAGGAGTTAGGGGACATTATTTTAGAATGTTGAAAACTGCTGACGAATCAATGTTCATAATATTTGCAAGGTTTTCCTTGGTATATTATGCATCTTTAGATATTGCAGTTTTAATGTATTGATTTCAGGGCTTTTTTTTTTTAAATTTCTGACTCCCAATGTCTTTAGGAATATTTTGAAGTACATAGGAAATAAGATGACTGCGGACTGAATAGCAACAGGATTTAAAAGTTATAGTGTATCAAAATAAAAATTCTGATTCCAAAAATGTATTAGACAATGTAACAAAATCATATTACTGAATTTTTCTGTATTTGGTCATGGTTCAACATCGAGATCAGCATATGAAACATCATTTATTTCGCCGCGGTGGCCGAGAGGTTACAGCGTTCGTCCCGCATGCGGAAGGCCGGGTTTGAATCCCGGCCGCGACAGACCTAAGCGTTAAAACAGGTAGTGACAGTTCCATCGCCAAACGCTCGACATCAGGTGTGAATGTCACGGGTCCTCGGAGATGACCTTAAAAACGGATGCCCCGTGTCACAGTAGGTGTGGCACACTAAAGAACCCTCCCTGCATGCTCAATGGCCGTAAGCGCTGAGTATAGACCTAAAATTGAAGCCCTTTCCCGGTCTTGGTGACATCTCCATATGAGTGAAAAATTCTCGAGCGAGACGTTATCAGTCAATCAATCCATGATCTAAGAATACCAGAGATTGAGTAGACAGCAATGTTACAACGATACACATAATATCAAAGTCAAATTGTTATACATCTATATGTTTAAAATCAAAATTCATATTTTGAGGAAGGGGTGGGTTGGTGAGGGGGGGGGGGGGGGCACAAATCAACATTACAGAACCGCCACCCTTCCCTCGCTTTATTTTCTAATCTGAGTAACAAACAAGACTGAAATGAATACTGAATGAAATTCATGAACAGTAGTGAATACTACGAATTTTCAATACGCTTGGAAGGGAAATCAGGTTTAAGAGTTTTAGGTAGTGCAGATTAACATTAAGAGATTTGCGTAGTGCTGACTAACATTAAGGGGTGGATATGTATTCAATATTTTCTATTCATCTAGAGGGATACAATGTCTTGCTAATTGTGTTTTTATTTCCATTAATTGACTGATCTGAAATAAACAAATATTTCTATACATGATGTAAAGACACTATACACAAATTCGTACAGGCAGGGGCCCATTTGTATCGGGAAGTAAAGGAGATTGTGCTAGTTAGACATTATTTTTGCATCCCGTATCCCTTGTCATATGAAATTTGACAAATTTTGTACATTTCCTATTTCAATCAACATTACGTGGATCCATTTTCCCAGATTTTACAGGCAATTGGCCATTATTGTTATTAGATTGAATGAATATTATTTAACGACTCTCGAGGATTTTTCACTCATATGGAGACGTCACCACTGCCGGTGAAGGGTGCAGAATTTCGGTCTATGCCCGGCGCTTATGGCCTTTGAGCAGGGAGGGATCTTTATCGTGCCACACCTGCTGTGACACGGGACCTCGGTTTTTACGGTGTCACCCGAAGAACCGCCCCATTTAGCCGCCTTCTACGATATGCAAGGGGTACTAAGGACCTATTCTAACCCGGATACCCACGTGACTTATTGTTATTAGAGATTATTTGTAATGAAATGTCTTCCAAGTTGATGATATTTGTTTGTGTTGGAACAACAGTTGAAATTGTATTCATAATTCAAATTAGTGTTTCTTTGATGCTAGAGATTACAGTGATTTGTCGTCTGGAAAATGTGTTCTTATTTTTGAAAAATTATTTGAGATTTCTGTTTATCTACGAACATTATCAGCGTCATTGTCACCTCAAGAAATTCAATATGATTGTCTTAAATAAACCAGAGAACTTACTGCAAAGAGCGCAGTATGATTTCTATTATCTTTCCCCTTACTTGGTCAAATGCAGTAAAGCTATGCCAGTAATGATAATATAAAAAAAAAAACACATCTGTAGATGAAAATCTGCACATATTCACAGGAAACCATCCTAGATTTACAGTCCTATCAGAAGCCCCAGATCACATTAAATTGACATTGGAGTGTTCGTTCCATTCAGATGCAAAGACTAAAACTATTACAACATACATTTACATATCATATGTAATGAAACTTTTACAACATATATCGGTTCATTAAATTCACAATCACATAGTGAGATGGAAAATATTCTGTACCACTTGATTTAGAGTCGAGTGAAAACTCTCAAGGGTTGGGTTTTCAAAATAAATTTGACCAGACAACAGATTTATCAGAATCTTGCAATGACAAGATTTATAATACATTTTAAATTAGGTTTCTTTTAAAACGTTCCCTCTCCCTAGTTTTGTACATGAGCCCGGCTTTCAGTACTTTCAGTTGTTTGATTTCAACATGTATCGTTAACAATGTGCAACAAGATAACTCTGTAACTTTAAGTGCATCACTTCGACCACTCTACAAGCAGGTTAGTTGGACACTATAACATTTCACCCAATATTTTTTAACTGAATTAAAACTTGCTTAATCTAAAGACGATAATTTCATATCTATTTATAATTTTCATAGGTAACCTCTACGCGTTTGTAAACAAGAAACGCTACTATTTGACAAATTGTTTATATCAGACTATCAATGACCCTTTGTACACTTGAGATTCATGACAAATAATAAGACTTCTTAATTTGACAATTCATCATCTACATCTATAAAGATCTACAAATATAAATCTGCGAATACATAATATCATTTCTTTTTCTGAATGCAACTTATCAGTCATATCTCCCAGTGCATTGTCGTCGGCAAGGTGAAACCTGTCCAATTCAACATTTCTAATTCAGTTCTGTAGACACATTTATTAAACATTCTCATACACCCTTATCATGTGATCAAACAAAATAACGAGTTGTTATTGGATAATACTTTTGTCCAACGGCATTTGAATCCCGATTCTTATTGGTTGCCGAAGCGAAAGGTCACATAAAATATTAACACAAAGACATAATAAACATAATACCCCTACGCTGGTACCCAATGTGTTCTACTATTCATTTGTATACGGGTGGGAAATATGACACGCGATTATGTTTCCGGTACTTCAGCAGGGGGGGGGGGGGGGGGGGGGGGAAAGAAAAGAAAAAAGTTAAATTATTCCTTTAACTGTTACTAGCCGAGAAGGATAAACATCACATTCCCCGGACTTTAAAAAACCTACCACTTTCAGGCACGTGACGTATTTTCTCGAAGTGGAGCAGCCATAAAAAAAAAAACTTGGTTTTTATGCTGTTTTTGGTGTCATGCGAAGTGGGGGATCCCTCATTGTATTAATTCATGTGGAAGGCACATACAATATGTCATTGAACAGTGAGGGGTGACAATAACAACCACTCCCGCCTGACTTTAGAATCTCCTGTGTTTTGAAAATTTGTCAGCACATCCTTGCATTCTTTTTCTAAAAATCTAGAATTTTTCAAGTTTATTCAATATTTTCTAAACGAACGTTTCATAACCTTGAAAAATTCTAGATTTTTAGATGTTTTTTTTTCAAAAAAAAAAAAAATAAAAATAAAAAAAATGATTTTGTACTTTTTTCTTTATGACTTAAAAATAGTATATTCTATTTCAATGAATGTATAATATACAATAATGCAACTTCATGAACACATATCCTATATCTTCATTGTATTCCTTTGTATTTGTTAGACTATTCATGTTTAATGACAATGTCATGTATCGTTGTAATAGAAGAGGGCTATCTAATTTTTTTGAACTTTTGCCGAATCCTTTTGATGTTTTGTGAATAAGATATGTTCTATTCAATTCTCCTTTGCATATCAACAGAATAATAGATCCCACCCCCACCCCACCCCACCCACCCTAAAACACCTTATGCTTGAATTTCCAATAAGATTAGATGCAAACTTTTAGGTAATGTCCTCTGATAATATCTTATTTAATACCTGAACTCTATGCTTGTCAGTCAACCAACAATGTTTTTTCTTCAACGTAATTGTCTGCTACTAGGCCTAATTGGTCGTATTGGCATTGTTACGTCCACATATTGTTTAGTGCGATATTGTGAGTTATTTAGGAATATAAGCTGTGACGATTTTATAAGGCGTTTTAGCGTTTCATTAACAGTACGTTGACGAGAAGGTCGCTGTTCATACCCTCGTTTATTTTCAAAAATGAAGTTTATTTCTCATATTTACAGCCTTCTTTCAATTTTGTCGGAATCCCCACTCGTTAAAACACACGTACTGCATTTATCAATCATTTCTGTATTCATACATGATTTGTTTACAGCTGCAAAGCGTTCACGAGGAAATGCTTATCATTACAATTTATAGTTATCAAAGGCAAACACCTCGGAAATGTGAATATTGTCAAATGAACCAGAACATACATTGCAAAAATGTAAATTGGAATGTAAAAGCCAAAGCATTAATTGTGACGTCACAATCAAATTCAAGATACACCAGAGTCCGTTGACCAGTTCGTGTAATATGCTAGAACTGGAAAGGTAGATTCTGTATGATAAACAATAATTGCCTCGAATTGTTAGAAATAAATAATATGAATCTTAATTATTTGTCCACGAAATACATTCCATCGGGCATTGCCCTTGGGGGTATCATATGATTTTTGGTTGAAATGATAGGTTGAATAATCCTCTTGTTATCACGCAATGAGTGATTTATATTTATGGTTTATATTTACAGGGCCTTCGAATTACCAATTACCTCGGCTCTAATTTTCATGAATATTTAAAAAAGAAGAAGAGCGAGTTCTTTCTTTCTGGTTTTTCTTCTGACCATGTTTAATGAGAGACGATGCACAACATGGAGCGCTGCTCGTCCCTCACACCAGACATCTGTAAACCGAGGACTGCGGATTAATGTGAGGTATTTACCGATCACGGACAGCAATGCAGACAGATTGATATTATAGCCCGGTCTTAGTACCGCGGCTCCGTCTGATGTTTATAACAGAAAGAGGCATTTAATCGTCTGCTAAGTACTACGAAATTACGCGCCACCGGCGTAGCGAGATCGTATCTGCAACCGGCGAGTGATTGGTCATTTATTGATCAACGTAATATTGTCCTTTTATGACGATCCAATGGGAAGAAATTGTTTCTACTCAACTGACGAATTATACGAACATGCGCTCTCATATTTAGATGGAAAGGATAGCGAGTTATAATGCAAGATCAGTTTGATTTATGTTGTCATTTTTTTTGCGAACTGATTCATTATTCTTTTTCCAAGAATTTTTTGACACAATTACAACATTTACGAGAAGAGGTATTGAATAAAAATATGATCCTCGAATGTTTTTAACGTTATTGCAAAAACACCTATCATAGTAAGATTGCTTTAGAATATGGTACAAACGCTTCTTCTCTGTAGTATATAAGAACAATAGATCGACTTAGGATCCATGATTGTGTCATGTGCTTGTCGAGTACAACTTTGTGAAATTGTAGAACAATTTAACAGGATGTTGGGTAAAATATTTTTCTATGAATTAGAGGTTTTTAATTTTTTTTTAGTTTGTTTATTTTGCTTTGTTTTGTTTTATTTTGATAACTGGAGCAATATTATCTTGCCTTAAAAATGTGCATGTACTATTCTTAATAAATGTACATGTACAGATGTACAGATAAAAAAAACCAACAACAACAAAAATCCAACTTAGGCAAGAATTTTTTGTCGCACCTTAAAGAATGTATATATACATTGGAAAGCGCACTTATGATTAACATTCTTTCCCTTGACCTCGGAAAACCTTAAACTCATAAATAGTAATAAAAAATAATAACTCTACAAAGGCCATATGGGCAATATCATTTGAGGCTCCGTGTCGTTCCTTTTATCCGCGCGATAGGAAGCGGAGGACACAAAGAAAATCAAAGTACAGAATGTGCTCCTGGGAGTCAATTACTGCAGGGACCTATATACTAACTACTATACTATATTAGTATATAGGTCCCTGATTACTGTATATATCGAAGTAATTCTGCTGAATATTTCTAAAATTGATATTGATTTATTTTCACTAAAATTGCGCGGTTAACAATGGTTCAATGAATTTATATATCTATTTACTATATGCAGAGACTAAGGTTCAATAAATTTATATATGTACATGTATTTACTATATACAAAGACCCTGACATTTCATGGAGTATGTCTTAATTTTCACCCCCTATAATCAGCAATGAACTCGTCCATATGGTGCCTAGCGCGAAATATAAAAGAAAAGAAAAGAAAATCATGACATAAATATATTTTCCTATCATTTTGTAACACGAATATATCTGTTGATGTAGTCTTCATAATTTTTCTCTTTTTCTTAAATTTCAGCTTTTCAAATTAGAATTATGAGTTATGAATGTATACATATCAATCTCTCACCAGAGGGCGCGCAATGCACGCTTCACAATTGTAATGACATCATTCAGGACGATGACATCAACTGTTGTACAGAAAACAAAGCAGCTGGTTCTACTGATTTAATAAAGCCGTTAAAAATGCATTTACAAGTGTGAGAAAAAACTTAAAATTTGTCAGTCGAGCGAGAGCAAACATTTACCCTTTAGATTAAGCCTAGCATTCTAGATTATTGTGTTTCTTTTTCTTTTTCACTGTTTCAGGGAAAGAAAGAAAGAATTAGAACTGGTAACGGTATGAATTGTACATTAAAAACATGGCATATAAAAATCGTTATCATGAAATTATGGCGATTCTGACTGGCTGAAAAATTCAAGTTTGATTTCTGTATCGAAGAAAACCTACGAGTCGTATTCCACCGTTCCCACGACACAACCAGTGTTCAATGTCTTCTCCATATCAATGCAGCATGCACCGAGTCACCATTTGCCCGGATCCTCTTCCTTCAAATCTAATTTATCGTTTAACCATTAATTGCACCTTTAATTTGGCATCCAATCCATTTAATTCTGCTCAGTAACTCTACCTGAACACATATTTAGTGTTATTGTTTTCATTGTTATGTACATGTATTCCTAAGCGCCATTCAAAAACGTTAATTAAATCTTTTTGATGAGAGAAATTCTTTGCTTCACTATTTAATTAAGAACATAAATAAATGATAAGAAATTAACCTCATAATTTTTCTCTTGATGGCGGTATCAAAGGAGAAATTGGACGAAAAACTTTTACGCGCATTGATGAAGTTTTCCGTCCAATTTTCCCTTTGATACCGCCATCAAGAAAAGTGTACGATTCATTTCTTAAAAGAAATAATAGATGTTACGAGGGCGGATCCAGGAATTTTTGAAAGGGTAGATTCTACCATTAATTTTGGTTTTCAGAGGGGGGGGGGGTCCACCCACAAAATGCGTTGTTTTTTAAAAACCTTTTTAGTCAACTTTTCTTACGAAGAGAGAGAGAGAGAGAGAGGGGGGGGGGGGCAGATCCCTCCTCTGCATCTGCCAATGTGCTATCATATTATGATTTGTAAATTACATATAACCACAACAATAGTTCAGATATCAGTAGGACTAGGTCGTTTTAAAGGAGGCAGATTTGCGAATATTATTGGAAATGCATCTGGAGCAGAAGGGTTTGTGTCTGTTGACCTGCTTCTAAACCCCGAGGACACGTCAAAAGAAATCAAGAAAGTGAATTTCAGAAAGTTTTCTTCAGTTAACCACATTTTTCGACAAAATACTTCTCGGAAGACGATTTTGAAGATATCTTTGAAAGATTTGTTTAACATACGTTACTATTAAATTGCTGAATCAGCTCATGTGATAATAATAATAATGAAATACACCGCATGCTCACTGAATTCTTATTGGTCAATATACATGTATAAACGAATCTAAAAGGTCTAGGCTAGGGATTTTTCTTTGCCGTGCAAAAACAGAAAAAGACGGTGCCTCAGTGTCAAGAAAGAGCAAAGCGAACATGGTATACACAGATATTTTTATTGCGAAATCTTAATTGCTAAGTACTAGAAAAATATTCTCCAGCTCAGAAAATATGATATAGGATTTATAGAAAAGTTTTCATGTTCGAACGCTATGACATGATTTTATATAGGATTTATAGAAAAGTTTTCATGTTCGAACGCTATGACATGATTTTCCTCAGTGATTATTTGGGTCTCCAGTAGAAATTATTGAATCACTAAATTAGCATGTGACACTTGAACTTTGTCTCATTATCATTCAAATTGTACGTTAATCAAGCACCTCTATGTTTTGAATTGTATCATCCTTGAACAATTATATTAGCATCTTTGTTTTAGTCATTAGAATTCAGGACGTATAGGTATAATCTATTTATTTTCCCTGTGTTACGTATTGGTGCAATGCCACAGTTAGATTCCATTTCATCCTGCAGGCCTGTCCAACTCAAAGGATCCACTAGCACTTGCAGTTTGACATTTGGGAATATCCAAAGAAAACATCTTCATCCACCACATAACGAAGATGATCGACGAATCCTATAATAATTAAAAACACACAAAACGTTATAATTAGTCTGAATCAGTTTCATTTATGAAATACGGAAAATGAAAATATTTGTCTACAATAATAATGAAACGCATGTAATGTTTGAATGATTAGCTTTTTTATTTGATAATAATTATAAACAATTTTCTTCTGAAAGTGTGCAACATAACTGGTCTACCATTTGGTCAATCTGTTTACTATGTAAAATATATAGTGATTATTCCCTCTCTGAAGCCAGTTATCAAATTGGTGCTTCAATACACTTATGCAGGGGAAATACATGGTTTTGTCAATTTTCAACCAAAAGTGACGAGAACTGTCTATAAACTATTAATGAAAGCTGCACACATGTATGCAGCTTACATAACTATAAGTGCAAAGCTGGTTACTCTCACTGCCAGCAAAGCATTCTGCAGCACTGTGCTTATAACTGTCACTGTCAGCAAAGCATTCTGCAGCACTGTGCTTATAACTGTCACTGTCAGCAAAGCATTCTGCAGCACTGTGCTTATAACTGTCACTGTCAGCAAAGCATTCTGCAGCACTGTGCCTACAGCTGTCACTGCCAGCAAAGCATTCTACAGCATTGTACCTACAACTGTCACTGCCAACAAATCATTCTGAAGCATTGTGCCTACAACTGTCACTGCCAACAAATCATTCTGAAGCATTGTGTCTACAGCTGTCACTGCCAGCAAAGCATTCTGCAGTATTGTGCCTACAACTGTCACTGCCAGCAAATGCATTCTGCAGCACTGTGCCTACAACAGCAATGTAGATCATTTCAGTCCCAGAATCTGTCTGCAAAGCAAATGTACATCTGTCATGTACAGATTAAATACATGTATCATCTTTCGCGCGAGATTAACTGGTAATGTGCAAGAAGTTTGGCAAACTTATATATCATATCCTTTACAATTTATATTGATAAGTACAAAATACAATGTATATTTACTATCAAACCATTACTTCATCAACACATTTTACACAGCTGTGTGCTACAACAGTTGGGTTTTTGGTTCGTTGATTCCACCTTCAGCCACATTTTCAGGTAAACCTGTTAAAAGGTGACTGAAAATGTTTAAATTGATGTCAAACATAGATTACAATAGGTCAAGAGGACCATAAAATGAATTCAAAGTAGTGATAATGATTGACTATTTATGGCAGGTAGATAAAATTCATAAGAATTCTATCTACAAATACTATCATATTATGAGAGTATTTCGAGCTTCTGCATCTGATACTGTTAATATACTGAGTACATCCAACCATGCACCCATCAATAGAAATCCGTGAAGTTGAAGTTTGTCGTACCTGCAAGAAAAATCTACATTACTAAAATCATGATTTGTCAATATTATAATTGTTAGTATTTTTATTCAGAAGACTAAATAGACAGCTTTCCAGTAACACAATCACTCATAGAATGAGGTTTGGTTGAAGTTGAATTAAGTCATTACCTTTATATATTATCATATATATTAGTATTACCCACCCACGTGCCATACAAAATCGAGACCTTTGGGCCGGTATACTTTCCTTCAACTGCTGTTGGATCAATTCCCTTCCACATTTACGTGACAGTATCTCTGGTATGTTACATGAACAATTGTTAACATGCTATAGAATAATATAGTATGGTGATGAAACACATCTAAATTCATCGTGGATACCAAGAAGTGAATTTCCTACATGTATTTCATTAGCAAATTAAAATGGGAGAAGATTCCTTGTTTATGATACCGGCAAATGTGCACGTTCTTTTGCAACAAAATCATCGTCACATGTCTGTATTCATCTGGTAGATCTGACAGAATGATATGAAAAAGTAATAGGTCAAATTATACTATCCTGGCTAATTTCTTAAAAGGTAATTAAAATCAAATTCCTTGATCCGCTTGCTTATATCGCTATACAAAGGATCCTTGTGTAGCGATTGACGAAACTAATTTTAATTCCTCGAGTAACGACATATGTGAGCGGAACTAAGGCTCCCATTCTTATTAGATTGAATCTGCTTAGCATTTGTGAGTGAATTATATACTATATGATAACTTAAGTAAAATGTGTTTTTGAAAACTATTTCATAATATATCTTTTAAATATACATGTATTTACAAATAAAGTAATAGCGATAAATTAGTCCTCACGAAATAATTAATCGTATATGTGAAGTAAACTCCATTCAATGATACCCCTTGAATTGATTCAATTACACATATTTCGTGTATCAAAACAAAAATTAAATAGGAATTGATATCGGGATGCGTGAGCCTCGCAAGAACTGTCCGCGGGCTGGCGTGGAGAAGACTTTGTTCATAACATCACACCGAAAGTGCTATCACGCAACATGTCTAGGTGCTGATAAGGTGACGATACCGTCGCGTTATCTTGTCATCATCACCACGTCGGCCTCGTGACATTTGTATAATTCCGACCTCTGTGTGTAAGGTGATATATTTTTCGTGTGTGGAACGTCTTATCGCCGGAATGTAATAAACCCCAAGGGTTTTGATGAAGTCATCATCAGCACGGCCCTGTGTCCCTAACTACTATGAAAATAAAAACCAATTTTCCCTTTTCCATTATTGTATTTTTCAATTACCTCTATAAAGCAGTGTTTCGCATGGGGCCTATTTATTACACCCGTTAATGGTAGTATGATTTATGTTCGCCGTAGGTCACTGTGATCTCGTCGGCCTCTGTAAACAAACATGATGATGACCGGTGGTCATCGGTGCTGATGGCTTAATTAGAGGTTAAAAAATTCCGTAGACAGCTTCATGACTTATATTACCGACTGTCCACTTTGTCGCGTGCCTTGCGATGACCCGGCGATGAACGATTAAGAGTACCCTTCTCCGTCATAACATGGGAAGTAGGAGAGAGGAATGCCCTTTCTTTTATTACAACTAAGGCTTGATATTCTTAAATGTAGACGATACTGGGGTGGTTATCTGCATGTGATTTACGATGAAGAGATTTTTAGTCCCACTTCCTGGTATATTGCATTACTTTTGTGCGTTGATTTTTATTTTATTGTGTTATTTAACGAATATTTCCAGACCATGTGATGCTTTGAATGTCAATAAAGAATATCTTTGAAAAAGTATATCTCCCAACTGTGCCGAAAAAGGATAAAATTTCATCAATTTTTGCAATGGAGTAGCGTCACACAAGAAAGGAGATAATTTTCTCATGTAATCTCTCCGATCTCTCCGATAACGGGACCAGAGCTTCGTGAGAAGATTTAAAAAATTTAATAGCAGTTTCAATTCCAACTTTTCATCTGTAATTGCGATTTATTTATGTCCGCCAATTAATATTATATCTGACGTTCGTCAACACTAGACCAATCTATGCCAAATTATTTGGTACCTAAAATATAGGGAATAAATGTGAATTTATTTGTCCCTAATCTGCGGAGGGGACAAAACAGAAAGGAGTCCTCAATTAAGATGGGAAAATTCAGTCCCGGATTTCTTTAAAAATCTTCGCTTGGCTCCAGCATGACCATTATTTCTTTAAAAATCTTCACTTAGCTCCTGCAAGGCCATCATTTCTTTAAAAATCTTCGCTTAGCCACTGCATGGCCATCATTTCTTTAAAAATCTTCGCTTAGCCACTGCATGGCCATCATTTCTTTAAAAATCTTCGCTTAGCCACTGCATGGCCATCATTTCTTTAAAAAAATCTTGGCTTAGCTCCTGAATGGCCATCATCTCTTTAAAAATCTTCACTTAGCTCCTGCAAGGCCACCATCTCTTTAAAAATCTTCACTTAGCTCCTGCATGGACATCATCTCTTTAAAAATCTTCACTTAGATCCTGCATGACCAACATATCTTTAAAAATCTTCGCTTAGCTCCTGCATGGCCATCATCTCTTTAAAAATCTTCACTTAGCTCCTGCAAGGCCACCATCTCTTTAAAAATCTTCACTTAGCTCCTGCATGGACATCATCTCTTTAAAAATCTTCACTTAGATCCTGCATGACCAACATATCTTTAAAAATCTTCGCTTAGCTCCTGCATGACCATCATCTCTTTAAAAATCTTCATTTAGATCCTGCATGACCAACATATCTTTAAAAATCTTCGCTTAGCCACTGCATGGCCATCATTTCTTTAAAAATCTTCGCTTAGCCACTGCATGGCCATCATTTCTTTAAAAAAATCTTGGCTTAGCTCCTGAATGGCCATCATCTCTTTAAAAATCTTCACTTAGCTCCTGCAAGGCCACCATCTCTTTAAAAATCTTCACTTAGCTCCTGCATGGACATCATCTCTTTAAAAATCTTCACTTAGATCCTGCATGACCAACATATCTTTAAAAATCTTCGCTTAGCTCCTGCATGGCCATCATCTCTTTAAAAATCTTCACTTAGCTCCTGCAAGGCCACCATCTCTTTAAAAATCTTCACTTAGCTCCTGCATGGACATCATCTCTTTAAAAATCTTCACTTAGATCCTGCATGACCAACATATCTTTAAAAATCTTCGCTTAGCTCCTGCATGACCATCATCTCTTTAAAAATCTTCATTTAGATCCTGCATGACCAACATATCTTTAAAAATCTTCGCTTAGCCACTGCATGGCCATCATTTCTTTAAAAATCTTCGCTTAGCCACTGCATGGCCATCATTTCTTTAAAAAAATCTTGGCTTAGCTCCTGAATGGCCATCATCTCTTTAAAAATCTTCACTTAGCTCCTGCAAGGCCACCATCTCTTTAAAAATCTTCACTTAGCTCCTGCATGGACATCATCTCTTTAAAAATCTTCACTTAGATCCTGCATGACCAACATATCTTTAAAAATCTTCGCTTAGCTCCTGCATGGCCATCATCTCTTTAAAAATCTTCACTTAGCTCCTGCAAGGCCACCATCTCTTTAAAAATCTTCACTTAGCTCCTGCATGGACATCATCTCTTTAAAAATCTTCACTTAGATCCTGCATGACCAACATATCTTTAAAAATCTTCGCTTAGCTCCTGCATGACCATCATCTCTTTAAAAATCTTCATTTAGATCCTGCATGACCAACATATCTTTAAAAATCTTCGCTTAGCTTCTGCACGATCATCATTTCTTTAAAAATCATCACTTAGCTCCTGCATGGCCATCATTTCTTTGAAAATCATCGCTTATAGGACACATCGCATGTTTTTAAACTTTTTAATTTTTTCAGCAAAATTAATTCATTTCATGCCTAAAACTACTTTACATGTGTTTTAAATGAAACACTTTGCGTAGTTTTCGAGTTTGAAAGCGATGAAATTCAAATCTTGCGATATGCATATTTTCTTCGATATTTTACGTGCCATTATCTGTGACGTCATATGCGACCTCGAGCGAGAAGATTTGAAAACAGTTGATAGTCATTTCATAAACAGATTAGATTTAATTGACAAACAAACAATTATCACATTAACAGTTTGTAAATAACACTGCATTAGGGTGTTTTGTGCCGTTTAAGGGTGTACTTGCTGTCAGTAGAGAAGATTTGGACTGTGTTTTTTTCAATTTTCGAAGGAAGGTATAAGGGACAAGACGTGAATATTTTTTGTCGGCACAACGACTTTGCCATAAAAACCCCAGTAGAATTTGTCCCTGTACGTTTTCAAACAAGCACTTGGACAAATACGTAGATAAACTGCGAGAAAATGGTTCTATCGAAGCTACGCACTGTTACATATAGGCCTACGGCATATGCTTTCCGTTCTGCTCTCGAATTCAATACACACTCGCACCATCTGACCTTCACCTTGTAACAACATAAAGGCAGAACTTTGCTAGCAGTGTCTACCAACTGGTAGTTTTAAAAAAGAAATTTAAAGATAAAAGATAATTGAACTTTCAATTATAAATAATAAAATATAATATTTCCCGACTTTGAATTGAATTATAATGCTTACATTTTTTTTAAGGAACGCGTATGTGTTTACAACAACAGCACGCCGCGCTCCCACTTCCTAAGTAACAACGTGTTGATAACCAAAAATAATGATTAGGCCTAATAAAATTGCTTTAATAAAATAATTTAAAAGTATTGTGATTTTCACAATAAGTTTGATTATTATTATTATTATTTCTTTTTCGAAATGCACCCGTGACAGTAGGCCTAGTTGTCAATGATACACAATCGTATCATAATTTAGGCCTATCTAACTTCTCCAAAAATAAATTTAATAATAGTTGCACTGTTTATTTTAGAAAATCAACACCGCTAATTACAGTTGTTTACAGAAATGGCATTACCAAATTGTGTTTAGACAGTGATCCGATGTAAACATTATTTACTCGCAAATTTATGCAGATTTCATACTCGCTTTTCTCGCTACATTTGGGTCGCTATTTGTATGCACTGGTGGCTAAAAGATATAAGACTCGGGAAATTTGTCAACATCGAAATAAATGTTATCCATGGTAAATAAATTAGGCCCCTAAAACCCGAGTTTTTAAAAATATCTAACACTACTTTTACAACAAGTTGATGGACGAAGGTCGCATATGACGTCACTGTACCACGTGACTACCTATCTAATTAACTAGGCTTTTTGAAATCGGGGCTTAGATTTAAGTCCGTATTGTGGCTAATTATCGCAATACTTCAGCAAACGAACTATTACAATTAATTTCTATAAGCATAAGGAAGACAAAATGCATATAATTCTGTATACTTTGAAAACACGAGATGTGTCCTTTAAGTCCTGCATGTTCATCATTTCTTTAAAAAATCTTTGCTTGACCCCTAGGTCCTCAGTATCCTCTTGCTTGTCACAAGAGGCGACTTAATGGGGCGTTCCTTCGGGGGAGACCGCAAATCCCGAGGTCCCGTGTCACAGTAGGTGTGGCATGATAAAAATCTATCCCTGCACAAAGGCCGTAAGCGCCGAACTTCAGCCCTTCACCGACAATGGTAACGTAACGTCTTCATATGAGTGAAAAATTCTCGAATAGGGCGTTAAACAATATGCAACCAAACAACCTGCATGGCCATCATTTCACTAAGAAAAATCTTTGCATGACTCCTGCACGGTCATCTTTTCATTAAAATCTTTGATTGGCTCCTGCATGACCAGTATACATTTCATTTAAACAAAATTTGCTTGACTCATGCATGGTCATCATCACATTAAAAATCTTTGCTTGACTCCTGCATGATCCTCATTTCATTAAAAATCTTCCCTTGACTCCTGCATGTTCCTCATTTCATTAAAATTCTTTGCTTGACTCCTGCATGGTCCTCATTTTATTAAAAAATCTTCGCTTGATCCCTGCTTGGTCATCAATTCATTAAATTCTTCGCTTGACTCCTGCATGGTTATCATAATTTTGTTTTGAAATCTTCGCTTGACTCCTAAATTTTACATACCGGGTGCAAAATTTTCAATACGACACCTGCATGACCATCAAACATCCACGCAGAGTAAGACACAATGAGTATGGAGGTCTCTAACAAATTAAAGTGATAAGATGAGATTATATTTTCTCAAATATGCTTTTATTTCCTTATAAACTTTACTCCTGGGCAACCAAAAAAAAAAGTGCATAGTGATTATAAAATTAGCAAGGGAACCTCTACCAAAACTGGGTCTGGCACTATGACTTAAATTGTGAGAATAATTGAAAAGTTTATCCCCCAGAACACCCAGCACATAAACCCGGCCTCAAGACCATAAACTGATAATAGACATACAGGTAATTCAAAATTTTGATTGATTATATCATAAGATTTATCTAGCACAGACGTTAAAAAAACCTGCTGGCTTATAAAACAAATCAAATGCAAACATGAACTGAAAATTTTATTTATCTATGAAATTTATTTCAAAAATTAGCTGGATTTGAAATTTAGACTTCATTACATTCCCAGTTTATGGTCTTGAGGTCGGGTGCATAGCTATAGTGGTATTGGATGTGGTGACCTCTAGCAATATTGCAAAATTTATGTTCACTGGGTCAGGGGTTCAGATCCCAGAGCGCGGTTATTTGGATCATAAATTGAAAAGAATTTAAATTCTGAGTAATTCTCAATACTAACTGAAGAGGTAATGACTTTGAGGATCTATCCCAATTCGTGGTCATTCAGGGATTCAAACACTAAGACATGGGCATAGGAATGATATATATGAGAATATGTACAATCTTAATTATTAAAGTCTTTTTACCCATGAAAATTAGCCAACAATCAACGTACCCAGCAAACAAAGATTGAGCAGTAAAAAGAAATCACCATGCCTTTGTGTTTGGACCATCACTTTGTAATGGAGAGGCACCTGCAATTAGTATTTATCTCAAAAGTTGCTATTTATCATATAAAGTGACAAGATCAATAGTCATTCTTACAGAATTTTTAAAGATATTTGTCCGGGTGGAAGATCATCAATTGTAATTGGCACATTAATTGATGCATCATTGTCTTGACTTGACTTGGCTTCAGATGTTCTTTGGCATAATGATGTTCTTTTTAAATTACAAAAGTTTGATATACAAGAAGCTAGTGTATCCTGTATTCTACAAATTATTTAAGTGATTTACATGACGTGTTTAAGAAAACATCAACATGTATGCGATTTTATCGCGAGGTTCTGATTTTAGGGTCTCAACTTTTCCCCCCATGTATTCCTTTTTAAATGATGTTGCTGAAAATATGTTATAATGTGTTGATTGAGCGCTCCAGCGTGCTTCCAATGGTCTATTGAATATTGAGCATAGATTAAAACATGATTTGAATATATATGTATTAGAATATTGAGTAAGAAATGGCTATCATATTTAATCCGTCCAAACCAAAGGATTTGATTTTCCATTAAAAATCTGATCTTCCAAAATTACTATTTTAAGATTGTCATTTGGATCGGTCGTTTAAGAAAACCCTTTGTTGATCCTACGTAGTGTATTAGTAGTTTGTATACGGTGCACATCAGACGGTCGTTGTAAAGAGAGAAACCCTTCCCAAATTGTGTACAGCGTTTATAGGAAATGGAATTGAATATACTTCATTTGTTTGGGATGATTCGATTGATATGGGATAGAAACAGTACAAGCGTTTCTAGAATCGAATCTGATTTTCAAATATTGTCTTTTAGAGAATATGCTTTATTCCGAAACAGACTGGAAAACTTTAAAACTTGGTACTATTGAACAGATGTGAATTCCGCTGTACGTTAAATATTTAAATACGAAATAAAATTTGACTGGTTTGGGGATGTCATAATGGCAAGGCTGTGTTAAAAAAATTAAATGTAAAATGAAATAAAAATCGCCGGCTAATTAAACGACGGTAATTATTTTAATCAATGGACCGTTGGGTAAATCACGTCCCGTCACTGAATCCAAATGACATAAAAGTGGCATGCACTTTAATTGTAATTAACGAAAATGAGTTTTCTCACGACCCAAATCACAAGGGCTGCATGTTCTGGAATCTCCGCGTCTCGGAAATGTGAGAAACTCTTGACATCCGAGGTACGCTGCACGTGTAGCGGGAATTATGGTGCTGTAATAATGGAAAATAAAGAGGAATTCTTATACATCAAACACATAAAAACTCCACGCTTCGCCGGAGCATGATTCCATGCCGATTCATCTAGTGGTAAGGCTGAACATCGATATGACACGCAAACAACTATATAACGTTTGCAGGAGATGAAGGTCATGAATATGATCGATAATTTGAAGGTCTGTTGTGGTGAAATTGTACAAAGATTACATGTACTAAGTAAATAAATGATAAGATAGAATAAATAAATCCGTTGGATCTGTGGAGTTGGTATCTAAACCTGTCAATATTCCATTGTTAAGAAATATCGAATAAAAAATAAGAAACCAATTATTGAATACTTATAATAACCTATGTAGAGAATCAACATTATCAGTAAATGTTTATAACTTTTTTTTTATTCCATTGCCTATATGATCGCATGTCAAAAAAAAAATCCTATATCTAAATTTCAAGTTTTCTAAAATTACGATGTGTCCATTAATATTTCGTGTCACTGTTACTCGTAAATTCTGTGTCAGAAAACTAGTACAGTATTGTCGTGCGGTTGTTAACTTCATACATAATTAAACCGTGTCGTGTCATGTAGTTTATCAACATGCAGTATGGAGAGAGGCATGACAAGATAAAGAAACATAATTAATCTTCAGTTTTTGCATTTTTGCAGCACTGTCCATGAAAATTGTTGTCATCGGTCGTCTCGAACTGCAGGAAACATCTGATTACAGAGGTCAAAATGCTTTATGGACATTTAATACTTTTTATAAAAGATATTCAAATTCTGAATTTATTGCTCTCCCTTTGATGCAAACGCGATGTTTTCGCTATCTCAGTCGTTTAAACACAATTGTAACGCACCATTAAGAACATAATCAAAGAAGTGTTAATCCCCCATCCTTTCGTCGAAATATGTCTTTATCATCCTTCTTTCGCTATTATATCTTTAAAAAATGACCAGTTTTTCAGTTTTTTCTATTGACTCATCAGTTCTTGACCATACACCACATGGTACCACTAAATAGTATTATACCGTACAGATCTGAATCATAGACCGGACGCTATTTCACACTTAAAGTAACGGCCATAATAACAATTTTTCCGTGTTTATTTTGTAGGAAAACAACCCCCACCCGATATACATGTATAACTGATAAGTTATTCCTTAGATTAGTATCAGATACCCCATCTCCAGCTGCAGGGGTGGATCCAGGCATTGAAATTAGGGGTGCAACTTCATGAGGCAGGGGGTCCAAGGCGAAGTCCTGATGGGGGCTCAGGGGCAATTAAAGTCCCAGGAAGCTCCTTAATTTCATAGAATTCATAGGTTTTGAAATGTCTGCTATGTAGTCATTTTTAATATTTTCTTCATTTTTGACCAGGTGAAATTAATAAAATGACACAAATTGCAAGGTTTTTTTTTTTTCAAAAAAAATAAAAATAAAAATACATGAGTTATCCCAAATGTCAAAAGTTTCTCTGAGAGTGAAAAAAAAAAGATGATTGCTTTTTAATTTTTTTTCTAAACAAGAGACCATGATTCATCTTATCTTTGACACCATAACCCTCCAAATCCGCCGCTGTCCTTGAAATGACTCGTGAACACAAGAAACAAATATAAGAACGATAGAGTTCTCTCCCCACAAGAACTAAATCGTACACTAGCTGACCCCCTGATTGTAACTTAAAAAAAAAAACAACAAGTAGCAACATGGAATATAGAACTAAGGGTATTTTATTCACTTGAGCTGAAAACGGAATTTCGCTTGACTTCGGCCTGTTGGCGTAGATGGGAATTTAACGTGTACGTATATTAAGGATACTTGGGTTGGTATTTATTTTTTGGTTTATTCTAGTTGTAAATAATACAGTTGTTTTTCTAGAATATTAGGAACTTGTATATTAGTTTCAACTTTATTTCATTTGAATAAGTTAACATATATACACAATAAGTAATAAGCACACAGAATAACTTGTGCTCCTACAAAAGTTTTCTCAAATATTGGACGTAATGGAGACATTTTCGATAAAAATTAAATTCCATGCGGTGAAATGTATTCATTTTCACTAACAAAAGTATATCTGGATTTTTGCTTTACGATCCAATATCCTCCGTGTCAGCTGACGGTTTCGGTAATTTTCGGTTTCTTTTCAAGACATTGAGAAGACGACAATGATTTTCAAATATTAGAACCAATTGATGGGGCACATACAAATCCGAATCATTTTACGACTAGTACTGTACCTATACATGTCAAAAGTTTCATTTTCACAGTCTATGTATAAGTTATTCATTCATTAGTAAGTTATCACTGGTATTTTCCCCCTCCGTTTTGCAAAATGATGTTGAAGCACGTTCGTATTATAACACGAGGTTCCATATTTATTAACACCTATTCATTTTTCGCATGGGAATGAAAGAGTGAACCGATTTTTATTGCCCCCGTTGTTACGAAATATAACCGTAAAAAATCATTACAAAAACATCAAAAAAGTATTATTGAACACATTTTGAAATACAAATACATGATTTCTTTGCATACACACAGGCTTCCCATTTTGGTGCTGTGTGGATCAGGATTTCAGTGACATTGTGGTGACGTATACACACTGGCCTTCCCGTTACACACTGGCCTTCCTGTTACACACTGGCCTTCCCGTTACACACTGGCCTTCCTGTTACACATTGGCCTTCCCGTTACACTGGTCTTCCCGTTACACACTGGCCTTCCCGTTACACACTGGCCTTCCCGTTACAAACTGAAACAATTCGATACACAGCACATTTTGCTACGTTCACCTCTTGAGATATCGAACCTGAGCATGAATCAAACCCGATTGTAAAAGCAAATCACAAGTGCATTGTATTTTATGTCCTCGTCTGATAACATACCTATGCCGGTAATGTATTATAATGATGTTTGATGTTATTGATTGACTGATTGTACATATATATTGTTTAACGTCCCGCTCGAAAAACAGTCTTAGATATCTGCTTCATTTTTGGATATTTTATTGAACATAAACGTCAACATCAAAGTAACAACACAAATGTATGACAAGCGAGGTGACGTAAGCTTCTCCACCGTCAACTTCCCATATTTCTGTAGCAACATTACATTTAGGAGATGGACTAGTAAGTTGTTAGAACTTGCTCCCAATCCTTTGACTTGATTTTATCAATAAAATATGTTCAGAACCAAAACATCCCATTCATTTATCACTTAAATATTGCGTGTATGTCTCTCAACTGATTGGATTCGCGAGAGCATGTTCTGAGTTACAGTATGATCAATTTTCAAATTGAGGCAGGCTACTGAAAAATAAGTTAATGTTACAGGGTTTTCAACAGTATCGTTTAAAGTCAGTATTTCGCAAATTCTATGGTCTATATGATAATCTAATTTGCAAATTCATGATATCACTGGGTTAATGTTTCATACCAATTGTTAGGCCGTTCTTTACATGCTGATTTTGACCGATCGGCAGTGGATGTTTACTCCTCATAGGAACTTGATCCCACCTCTGGTATACCCAGAGGTCCGTGTTTGTCCAACTCTTAATTTCGTATTCCTTATAAGAGTTATGAGATTGATCACTATTCGTTATCTTCACCTTTCATACAAAAAGTGGCAGTTTTTGAAACTGTTAACATTAAAATGTTGTCCTCCTAAGTAGTTGTATGTACTTTAATTTTTCCTGCTGTGTGCCATTTTGTTGATATATATATATATATATATATATATATATATATATATATATATATATATATATATATACACTTTCTAATATCTTTAGAAAGATACCAACATACACATTTTATTTTAATATTGAGTAAATTAAACTATACTAAGTGGATAGAGAGTTTGGGTAAACACGGACCCTTGGATATACTATATTGTTGATGTTTGGGAAATCATTGCATAATAGGCATATGATAAACAAAATATCTGTCCTTGACATTTTATTGATTATTTATAGAAAATACATGCATAAATTTTTTGAGTATCAAATGGTTTACTAGATTTTTTTTTATTTTAAGCAGCGAATAAAATTCCTACAAGTGATATATTTTTATCATGCACAAAGTGTATCTAATTATGAATCAAAGGTTTTGCAAAAAATCTATGACGTCACATGAGGACAGTGTTACCTTAATGTGGTCACTGCGCTGGCTAACTAACACACACACAAACCGGACTAAGAACATTCTCATTCTCCATAGCAAAGGTACATGTATCAACAAAATCTATCTAAACTTTGGACAACCAAAGGGCACCATTTTAGATGTACAAATACTGTATGAGCTATAACTATGAAAACTTCACATAAAGAATTTCTGCCTCAAAAGGATAATCCGTAACTTTATAGGTAAAGAAAAGTCAAAAGGATAATCCGTAACTTTATAGGTAAAGAAAAGTCAAAAGTATAATCCGTAACTTTATAGGTAAAGAAAAGTCAAAAGGATAATCCGTAACTTTATAGGTAAAGAAAAGTCAAAGGCCGAGGTTACATCATGTTTTTATGATGAAACTTTATTTAAAAGAATTTAAGTTAAAACCGTGCTTTTAATCCAAGCCAACATTGCAGCTGTTTGTTTCCACGTAAATCATAACAGAAAGCAAGCTTGTCATTCTTTTAAAATGTCGAAAAAATGCGAGTCCTAAAAATCAATACTGAGACAAATTGGCTGGGAGATAAATCCGCATGCATTTGCAATGAAACTTCATAAAACAGAATTAATAAATTGGGTTTTTAAATGACTTTATGACATTTTCCATGTTTTTTTTCTATTTTCCTTAGATTTTCTGTATTTTCTCCCAAAATGAATCCTTTATAATAATAAAAAATCTCGTTTGTTGCAATTACATTCTCATTTCCAAGAAAATCTTTATTTCTGCTGGACTATAAAAATGTTTTCCTATTTCTGTCATTGAATTGCACCTTAAGCTCAGAATCTAACTTGCATGTATTTAGAAAAATAAGATCTTGAGATCATAGAAGAAATCGTCGTCCTGTGATTAGGTCCCTCGCTATATCTAAGCAGACACAGGTATTCATTGTTTTACCCAAACTATCTAAATCAACAACTAAATCAGATTCTGTTTCAATTCTCATGGAAGAGTCCTGTATCCAGAATTAATAATAAAGTGGTAACATAGAATTATGACAGATGGGCACCTAAAATGATATTGAGAAGGAAATCTAAGAATCAGTTTTGGTTTGATGTATTTCAATCTTAGAATAAACTTTTAATTGTTATGTATGGAAAGCCGTAGGGTACCAGTACATTATCATTATAAATGCCGAAATTATAATCACCTCCAAAAATAAAAATAAAAATCCTCCCAGTTTGCTGACATTATCATTATATTACAGACACCAAATTATAATTTCACCCCCAAAAGAAAAATATCCTTCATTTAGCTGACATTATTATAATTATACTGCCGCAATAATTATAAACTGACCCGATTTAAAGTCACACATCATCTTTAGAAATATAATCTTATTTTGGTTTATGAAAACCGGGACCCAAATCACTCACATTTCCATGTTATCTATTAGTTTAATGAATAAAAGAATGCAAAACAGGCTGTGTAAAAGTCAGTGTGTTTAGACGTTCATCAGATGGGAGAATGCAAAAAAAAAAAAAAAATAAATAAATAAATAAATAAAAATAAATGAGTAAATAAGTAAATAAAAATAAATAAAGAAATAAGAAAGAATAATAAAAAAATAAAATAAAAAAAACGAACTGCGTGAAAGTCAGATAGCTCGAGTTTTTCAAATAGCTGTGGATATAGAAATCATCATGCGGCCGATATCTGTTCATTCGTATATCATCCGAATGTATCACAGGTCAATATGCGTTTTAGATATCCAGGTCAATTTAAATATTTAAATATTAAGGCAGATTAATAATTAATACTCTTAAATGTAATAACAATGAGGTAGAACCTGCCAATTGAAATTGAATGGAAGGTTTAAACTACCAGAAGATGAATGGATTTTTTAAAACTTATTAGTAAAAGAAAGAAAACACAATGGTTTCATATATCCGTCAACCACAGGATAGAAATTTACACAATTTGTCATCATTTGAATTATTCTAATCATTATATCAGACCCTGATGATGTGACGTACTACATGTAAATGCCGTTTTATAAAGTGAAACTGATATTATCATGTTTATTAGCTATCATAATTTTCACCGGGCAATGTCAGGTACGTTGAAAATGTCCACAAGAAAGTTTACATATATGTAAACCTTTAATAATTTTACATACCGGTATACACAAATTTAAATTTGCACCTGTGTGTATATTATCACATGTAAACGGAGGGTATAAGTCAAGATTTGCACAAGCGACTAGTGTGTATATAGGGTCCTTAATGCAGATTCGTGTTTGCTCAGATGATGATCCTCGTAGAACAGGATTGGGCAATCCATAATTTAAAAAAATGACCATCGTATAAATTTGTAAGGAAGTACATTTATCTCTGAAAATCTCAGAAAAGTAAACTTTGTTAATCAAATTAGTTTTGAAAACTTCCTTTCATATAATTACAGTATTACTTTCTTATAATATCCGTTCGCATTATTCTAGGTTATTTTTCTTATTAAGAACAAAAATGTAAACTTCTGAGGTACTCTACATCGTCATAATGGCTGACTTCCTTCTAAAACATGATGGGAAATATAAATATCAGCAATATTTGTCTATTCATTACAAAAATTCGTCTAGCTGAGTAGCTCAGTAGGTTAGCACGTTGACTGCTGAACAGTAGATCGCATGTTCGAGTCCAGAAGGGGTTTTAATTTTTTTCTCAGATTGCTTTCAACTAAAACTGTATTTTTTGACTAAATAAAGTTTTGAAAATTTTCAATTTCAAAATATTGTTGTACATATTTTCCACTTTTCATTCATATCAAATTTCCCTGGTGTAGGATACCTCCTTAAACATAAAGCTATTCTAATCTTCAATAATCCGCATGCTCGTTTCTAATCTCCATGGTATCATTAGTCCATTTTTCTTTTCTTTAAAATATCTCATGGCCTCCAATGAACATGTTAGCCTAATGAATGGCCTAATTAATGATGTGAATAATTAATTATATGAATAAACAATCAGTATTTTAGTGTAAGCTACACACTATTAAATTTTATGTTCTGAGGTTAAAAACATTGACAAGGAGCCTTTACTTTGTTTTTGTTTGAGGCAGGCAAAACCCAACACCATCTGAATTGAAACTTGTCGTTTATTATGTAAATGACGCAATAAAAATACACGCTATAAAACTCCATGTAAATTCTAAATTGAATATTATGGATATAGGGTTACTCAAATCCTTTTTTGTTATTCTTCCTTTCTAGTTTGTCCTGAAGGGTGGACGAGTCGTTTGAGAATTGGATGATTTTGATGATGATAATAAAATGAATATAGCGCCTAATGTATATACATGTACCTTTCATAAAACAAACTACTCCAAAGCTCTTTACAAGGGTAAGAAGAGGAATAAAATAATAAAACACAATTAAATGAAATGAGATGGCATAAGGTTTTATATCTGTAAAGTTACCAAAATGAAACACTATAATTGAGATGAATAGTTAAAGTTTAAAAAAAAAATTTGATTGTGTGTGTATTGTTGGACATTTAGGGGTGTGTTAGTACTTCTCAAAAGCATCCTATTGACAAAAACATGTCAGTAATCGTATATTGTAAATGAGTTATTGACGTTCTGTATTTCTAAGGCTACATATGAGTATTAAATGTATTTGATAATTTTCAGTGCAACCCCCCTCCTTTATTTGCTGTTCTCATTAGAATCTCATCACATAAACTCCCGTACTTTGCAATCATGATTTTTTAGTCCATGTTTCAAATTGCTAAACAATATTTGTTGTCAAAAGAAATCGGACTTTATTTGTTGATTATTCTGAAGTTAGAACTCAGTCACTATGCGGTATTGTGTATTGTTTAAAATTCCCACGAAGTGCTCCTGTGCATCTTGTCTGGTAATATGTGATTTCCCGGAAGATAGCAGCAAAAAATCGGCAGTTCATCTAGCCAGCTTTCTACGAGTGTTCTGGTTTTTTTTGTTGTTGGTTAAATCCGATACACACAGGCAGACATGATGTAATCTGTTTGTCAAAAGGTGACATTGATAGTTTTCCTGGAATCGCGGGGTGTTGCGATACACGATCAGACTCCAAGGGGTGGTCGCTGATATCTGTTTATAATGGTAACTTACATAATCCCTGGAGCTTATCTGTTTTAGCTCACCTGAGCCAATAGCTTATATAGGCATTTCTGATAAATTTTCCGCTCGACTTCTGCTTGTACAGGTATATATTTTTTAGTTATTCATTCCCCAATTTTGGGCTCTATCGGGCATACAAGGCATAAAAACTACAACCAAAAGACAAAAAGAAAAGAGAAGAAGAAAAAAAAACAAAAAACCAGAGCGACAAAGAAACAAAAATTGAAGATTTAGAGTTATACATTTTACATCTGACATTGATTATTATTTCTAATATTGAAAATGCTGATTAAGAATTTACCTTAGTTAACAACATGTTATCTTCATTTGATATAACAGACATTTTTCTCTATTTGATAAATCTGTTGACATAACAGACATTTTTCTCTATGTAATGCTCAAGGGTAGTTTTAATTCATCGCTAATCTAATAAGCTCTCATGTAGCACAGCAGTAATTGTAAAATATTAATATGATGCGCAATATAAATTAAACAATACTAAAACCAGACGGACCTGTGCAAAACTCATAAATTCACAATTTCTTTTCAATGAATAATCTAGATTAATCAAAGATTGTATTAAGTTTATTCAATTACATAACATTTATAATCATATCTTCACTCACACAACTCATTCATACATTAACAATACATCTAATTAATTAAAAATATGATTAAAGTATCACCAGAACTTAAACCTAAAACCACCAAAAAGTAAGAGGGCTGGGTAAAGGGGAGTAACTCTGATTAAATTAATAATCCCGTTATAAGAACATTTTATTGAATGTAAACAGGATTGAAGACCATGTTGTGAACTGAGTAAAATTACTCTCTTGTTCACTATGGTTAACCTATTACACACATAATTAAAAATTCATTAAGATTAAATCACTAACATGTGATCGTACAGTTCAATTACTGCATAGTCCACTACGGTTAACCTTTTTCAATTGTAAATGAAGACTAAACCACCCATGCATATCACAGTTTATTTACTGCCTTGGTATCCATATGGTTGATTCCTAACTTATTTATTACTAAATTCCAAAAAGAAAAATATCTTTAAAATATAACCAAACATTTACTAAAAATATATAAATTCACATTCAACTTGTCCAAAAATAATTCTCAATCAAAAATACTTAAAATTGCAATCAATTCCAAAATTAATAAACTTCCGAAAAATTTACTAACTCCATAATTATAAATACTCACGGAAATAACAACTTGCAGTTAAATCACCGCACCAGTCGTTATATCGATCGTTTAAATGAATAAAATCTAATCCTAAAGATAAAATAGATGAATAAATAAATTAAAAAAAAATAATAATAATTTGGAACAACCAAACGTACCAACTACTCTCAATAAGACCAGGAAAAATGTAAGTATCTGACGTCAAATCTGCGGTATTTATACTAATAAGCAAACGCGGGAAATATCGATTATCGATCATGTGACTAAATCACGATACTTGATAGGATCACTTCAAAAAATCACTTTTGCTTGAACGCCATCAATCGGATGATATAAAGAAATACCTGGTATTATAAATAACCGATAAATCTATCATTTACATCACTTTTTCATTCATAATAATTAACATAAAATAAAATAAGTTTACAATCAAAACATTCAATGCTTTAAATACTAAAAGAATGTGTTGCTATTCCATTAATAATGATAATAATACTAATGAAAGGCGAAGATAACGAACATTGATCAATCTCATAACTCCTATAAGCAATACAAAATAGAGAGTTGGGCAAACACGGACCCCTGGACACACCAGGAGTGGGATCAGGCGGCCGTTTCACTAAGCGATCGTAGATCATAAACGTACGATTACGTTTAAGATCATTTGACTCGCACGTATACGAGCGTTTCACGAAACCTAACGTAGTCGTAACACTTACGATTGCGATTTACGTCTGACTTTTTAGAACTCTTTTCTCTATGGAGGTAGATTTAAAATTAATCCTATAATGGAAAGAAATATTCATTCATTATTTCTTCATGGTTTTAAACATATCCTTATCGTCTGCAGTAACCCATGCAAGTTGTCAACAAAAATAATGGAAATTTTGAGCCCGATCTCTAGTGTAACGTAAAGAAAATTCCTAGAATGTTTAAACAATTGATAGAATATTTTTTATTGACTTTCATGTAACTAAAATTGGGTTGGGGGGGTGATATAAGAAAAAACATAAAAGAATTACATTTTAGAATTTTAAATGCCATGTATCGATCTGCTCATGTGAGCCAAATTTCCATCAATAAGTAAACTATCTTCAACGGATTAAAAAAAATGAATAAGAAAATGAAATTATATTGATAAAAGGAAATAATAAAATGAAAATAAAATTGCACACAAGTATAGGAAATTTTACCCTGCATCAAACCATGGATATGTACGTACTCCGGCGTTTAATCATTGTTGTAAAATAAGCTGTAACACTAATGACATATCTATTCACTTATTTGTATAAATTTCAAACAAATCATGGGCTCAATTGTCCCTAAAATGACTTGAAATTTATTTTCCACATGCGTTTGTCATTTATATATATTTTTTCCGTTTAGGCATGTAAGCATATGATAACTTCTGTCTTTACGTGATGATGTATAATCTAGATCATTTATTAAAAATTATTATTGATATTACACTTTATGATGATTGATTTTTATATTGTTTAACTTCCCTCTCGTAAATTTTCACTAATATGGAGACGTCACCATTGCCGGTGAAGGGCTACAAATTTTAGGCCTATACTCGGCGCTTACGGCCATTGGGCAGGGAGGGATCTTTGTCGTGCCACACCTGCTGTGACACGGGACCTCAGTGTTTGCAGTCTCATCCGAAGGACCGCCCCATTTAGTCGCCTCCTACGATAAGCAAGAGGTTCTGAGGACCTATTCTAACCCGGATCCCCACGGGAGTGCACTTCACTTTATAAAAAGGGGTCGGAACCCCAAGGGTCCGATAATGACCCTTCCCTTGTCTGTGTATACATATAGGTCTAGTCTGTATGTTTAATTTCTAACGACCTTCATAAAAGCACAGAAACGATCCACTTGCAAAATTGGGATTTTAACCCCTCTCCCATTACCAAATCATTTTATTATCATATTTTCCTTAAAATGTGCATGTATTATGCAGTTAGTCAGTTGCATCAAAGGTATTGATCTGACGGGGGAAAAAAACTGAGTACGTGGAATCGCAACGTCTTGGATCATTAAATCAACTGTTTCTAAAGAAATTTAATTTCTGAACATGAGAATAATAATGTCTTGGAACCCCTCTAATGTTAAATATACATGTGATCTAACGGTGATGCAGGAATATGTAACTGTGCCCCCCCCCCTCCCCCAATATCTGTTCTCGTTATTATTACATGCAAAGTTTGATATATTGACTACCCCCCCCCCCCCCCCCCCCTCACTTTTTAAAATATGAATTCGATCTTGCATTGTCTTTATATTTATTTCAGCAAACTGGTAACAAGGGCTAGGCCCGTTTTGGACCCGAACTCTATGATACAATGAATTTACTATATTTGTGGTATCACAGAGCCCGGGCCCAAAACGAACTTGACCCCTGTGAGACTGACATTTTTGTGGGTGTGCATAACAAAGAAGGACAACTCTAATTGATTTAAGGTTCGGGCTCGGACTGTACAATATTTTTGTGCAAAAGCAGACTGCAAGTCATTGTGATTGTTTTCTTCCTACAAAGTATAAACAAACTCGGTCAGGTAAATACTACCACAAAATGATCTCAGGCGGGGCCAGCATGGCGGCCATATTGCTCATTTACGTGCATGTAGGAACACTTACGATAACCCTAGACCACTCGTAGGGTTACGATCAATACTGATCGTAAATCGCAAATCGTAACTTTTAGTGAAACGGTCTTACGTGCTACGTTCACATTTAAGTCTACGTTTACGATCTACGATCGGTTAGTGAAACGGCCCGGTGCCTAGGAGGAGTAAGCATCCCCTGTCGACCGGCCACACCCGCCGTGAGCCCTATATCCTGATCAGGTAAATGGAGTTATTCTTAGTGAAAATCAATGTGCCAAGAACGGCCTAACAATCGGCATGAAACACGTCAGAAATACTAATTATTTAAAGGTAGATCGATTAGTGCAGTACATTAGCCTTCCTACACACATACATGCTAAACAAGCTCAAGATAAATTGCACAAAAAAACTAGATATTGATGGCGAGTTGCGTATAGACAATCGAAGTTCCTTCCAAAGTTTTGCACCAGAGCATTGGAAGGAATTTCTGGAGAAACTAGTTTTAAATACAGGTAATAAAGATTTTGATTTGCTCGAGACTTTGAGAGAGTGATAAACTAAGAAATCACTGAGATAGTTGGAACTCATCAGCGACAATTTTATATAATAACATATAATTGTGAAATTGTACTTGTTCAAATATAGTCTACCAAGAAAGGTTTACAAACAAGTATATCTTTTTAACAAAGCTTGCCGGCTTTAGGAACAACCTTATACAGTAAACTTATATTAATGTATGATATGCTTTGAAGTATTTATATTTTTATTAAATGACCACATAATCAAACTTTTCTAAAATGGTAAATCTTATGCATGTGTAATATCAAGTTTAAAAAAAAAACCACCTACTAGAAACTATTGTACAATAATTTTTCTAGTATGACCTTGAAGTAGACATGATATTTGTACTAAAAATAGAAAGCATGGTTTCTTCTCAACCTCAAGAAAACAGTGAAAAGCAGATGTTCAGCGTGTTTCATTTTTCACACAGTAAGAAACAAAAACTACTAAATAGTTGAAAATTGTCCAAATTTTATCAATAATTTTAAGGTTTGCGCGCAAAAAAGATCATTTCTGTTATTTGTTGAATTATAGAAACGTTTTTGATACTTGTTATTAATAAGATTAAAATGCCAGTTTCATTATATTGCAATTTTTCTTCTTTCTTCTCTTCGTTTTCTCTTTCTCTTTTTAAGATTGAGGTGGCAGGGGACAGTTTCTTTGGTTCTGAAACATGTGGGTACGGGGTATAAATCAAAGTCAGATTATGACAGACTAATGAAAAATCATATTTACCTTTTATGTCAATACTTGTATTTCATATTGGTGTAGTTAATAAATTATGACCCTAAATTACATGTGATCTATAAATACTGGTGCTGGTGCACAAAACATGCTTTGAGCAGGTGTCCCTTTTTTGCTTTGATTTTCTCTCATTTGGGCTAATCCGCACCCCCCAAACCATCACAGTACCAAGCGTGGGGATTTAGACACGGTACCCTATCTGCCCTTCTTAAAAATCTACCTTTCATATGTGGCCATCCACATGGTGACACCTACATATTGTATATCAACCTTTTTATCAAGCACTCAGCTATATTTGACATGCATCCTAAAATTATTGTACTCATTTATACACATATAATATCACTTAAATTTTTTTTTTAAGTTGACCGGGCCTATAGTGCAAAACTGTCCCCTGCTACCTGAAAATCCTGTAAAATTGTTAAGTCGTACGTAAATTAGATCATCACGAAATTATCTCCCTTGCGTTGAACAGAATTTCAACTGATGAAATAAATTAGAAGTTTTACATCCTACATTTTCTACCAATCACAAAGGAGAAGAAGTGTATTATTCGAAGACTGTAAAATACTTCAACTATATAATACGGTCATCCAAGGAAAACGGTAATAATAGAATAAGGGTGCGTCATTCTGTACATGTAGGTTGCATAAAGTATTGTTCTCGCTGCTCGCTTGTGATTTCCTCGTAAAACTGAGTGAAAACTGTCTCATCTTGGAAACTTTTCAAACCATTTATTGTCGTTAAAGCCATTTTGATCATCACTAACTGAGACATATGGAGACCAAAGAGTCCTTGTCAAATTAGCGCAATATAATGTATTTTTTTCACTCGGTAAATACCTAAAGAAATCAAACCTGCACGTGTAAGCAGCCACTCCTTGAAATCTAATTTCTACCTCACAAATGTATTGGGGAGACTTTCTTCCCATATATCTCTTAAGAATTTCATTTGACAAAATGTTCAAAATTGTGTCGGCTTTTATTGTACATTATTCCCGTTGACGTTTTCTCTAGATGTTTGACATTTTTTCAATGCACTGAAAATAATATCTCCTCGTGGAGATTCTTAAATCAACTTTGTTATAGCTTTTGCATGTCTGGGGGATATCTGTAAGGAGCTTACATCCTTTCAAAAAATCTCTGCAAGCTAGGGTTATTGGATTGGCCTCTGTGTCAACAAGACAACATGCAACAGGTCCCTGATTAATCTTCATGAGCGGTCAAATTTTGATCTACCCATCGAACCCTTAAACCAATCTGCTCTTTGTTGGTGATGTCTCGCGTTTCGTCTTGCATTGATGAAAAGAATTCAGACGTTTTAATGGAGGCAACAATTAGTTGCAAATCCTGCAATCCCCATCACCTGTACACAGTACAATATCATTTTGTATACCCGGAGCAATATGTGTAGTACATATATATGTCGTGTGTTGTGGCCATTCCTGAAGCTTGAGATCGCGTTTGGCCTCGAGCATCAGTCCTCTCTTTACCGATTGTTTTGCATTTGAGAAGCAGTAGGCGATATCTGACGGTTGATTATAGCCGATAAATGGACTGATGGCGTGATATACACAATAAATAGTTGGGTTTTTTTTTAAAATTAAGTATACATGTACTAGTATCTAAAACGTCTAGAGCCCGTGACAAAGTAATATTTATCTAGCCTTCAGCAAAAATTTCAAGAAAAAAAAAATCAGCAATTGTATTGAGTTTCCAAAAACATTTCCAAATAGAAACATACAAAGCTATAACTGGCATTAGGGCAGTTGGTGAGTCATATCGAATATTTTTGTATATTAGTACGAAGTTTCTCAAGAAAGGCTACATGTTCAGTATCATGGTAGATACATGATGACCACACGTATATTTTCTTCTACCCTACACCTTGTCTATACCTACACACTATTTACCAAGGTACGTATACGCACGTCTAATTTTCTGTTTAATTCTTCCAGGTAATTTTAGTAAAATCAACCTTGTCTAAATGCCCGTTTACATATTTAGCATATGAATGCCTGAAAATATTTATTTCCAGCACAGATAAAATGCAGGTAAAAATCTCGTGTATTGAGCAGATTAAAGATATCATCAGATTGCTTCAAATACTGGTCGGTGTTAAACAGTACCACGCTAATGATAATAATATAACAACCGGTTTCGGAGATTTATTACTTAAATACAGGTAAAATTGATTGCTTAGTAAGATCATGAACAATAGTGTTCAATAAACAGCAAAACACAGTTTATGAAAAATAAACCTTGAATTCAAAAGTTATACCATAATCTAATAGGGGTACAGTGTATTATTAAGAACAGGTGTTATGATTGTTCGTCTATAAGACCGTGTAGATTGAAGTCTAGAGTTCAAAAAGCATATCAATAAAAACTGGAATATTACTTATTACCAAGGTGACGTCTTAATTAACCTATTTCATCTTCCAAAATGATCAAATAGTGTATACGTGTATTTTGTCTGCAGAAAACTCGGGTGACGGGGAAAACAAATTGACCTTGATGCTTTCAGGGGGTCATGTCTTTGAATTAGATAAAAAAAAAAGTAGTCGAGTTTATCGAAATGATTTTATGTTTGACACAAAAATTAAAATAGTTCAAAGAGAATTTAATGATGGTAAGTGTTTGATGTTTTAGGACCTTAAAATTGACTAAAGACTTAGTTTGTTTTTGAAATCTTTACATTTACCTTTTATCCATTATATTTCATTTCCATGTTTATTTTTGGATAACATATGCTAGTACACATACTCAAAGGAACACATCTATAGTTTATGTACACGAAATAAAGTAGGTTATTCAGAGTTGATCCATAACCAATAAATTATGTATAGGCGTCGCTGGCGTTAACTTGTTGTACTAGATGTGAAATCCTCATTTTAAATGTCCCGAAACTGAAGAAACATAGCAAAAGTTGACAATTGAAATGTATCAATAATGCTTATTCGTCCTTAATACTCTGATTCAAAAGGTCATTCTATGGTGAAAATTGCCCCCCCCCCCCCCCCCCCCCGAAATAACAATCCTTACAAATGCAGCTGATGTTGCTTTTTTACCTTTTTTATCCGCACAAATAATGCCTGTCTGTGAGTGTTCATTTAACTGAACTGTTCTCTAGCAAGCATGTTACTTTATTAGGGATTTTATATTGTACATGAATGTTTGATAGTGAACTATTTCTTTAAGGTATTAACTCTTCTTGTGAACAGATAGAATGTTCATCATCAGAAAACATATCTTTGTTGTTCTTGTTTTTTGAATTAAACAACCTATCTTACTGTGAAATACCTTGAAGTTTGGAGTCGACGTCATACGCAAACTTTGAGCTAATTTCTTTGACTGACTATCGTTTTTTTTTCAACTTTGGTAAGCGCATTCTAATAAAAAAGAAAATTAATGTCATATCTAATATAGTCAAAATCGAACTGATAAATAAGTAAAAATAAATGTATTTAGATATGTTGATCAACAGCTGTTTAATAATGTGTCTTCCATGGATTCATCAGAAATTTTACCCGACTGCGACAACCCTACAGAACTTCTTTATTCACACGGCAGCGCTGATGTCTTTTTACATTGTGACTGGACTATAGTCAAAACAATAAGCTCAAGGTTTCCGGCGTATGATGTCAACTCCAAACTTCAGGGTATTTCACAGTACGATGCGTAAAATGAGAACATCGTATGTGTCTCAGATTACATAGTTTATATCTTTCCTTCGTAGTTATTTAAGAAATAAACTTCATTTTTGAAAATGCACGAGGGCACGAACTGTGGTGCTTTACGCCGGCATTCTTTATGAAATGCATTAGCTACATTAAGGCTGGGATATTTCTTCATTATACATGTAGCTATAATTCCTTGTTGTCCGTTACAGCTACAAAATGAAGAAAATGTCGATAATGAAAACATGGATAAAATAATGTATATCGGAGGACCCCAGCGCTATAGGGAACTCTCATCGATCAGGGCCTAAACCGAAATCTGGTAAAAACCCACCCAGGGGCATCATTGTCAGAATCATACGGTTAAGAGACCGAACTTTGGTTTTTGGTATAGTAAATGCAATTTTAAGACCTACAATAACAGCGAGAGTAACTACAATAACAGCGAGAGTAACTACAATAACAGCGAGAGTAACTACAATAACAGCGAGAGTAACCCACATACAATTAGTATGTGTTTTGTTTTTGTGGCGTTCCAATGTCGCCACTGCACCAGTTTCCTTTTCACAATTCGTCATTTTATTTCCTGTTTAAGTTTATGGAGTTAGGGCATGTCTTTTTACTTCGTTACTTAGTCTATGATTCAAATGATTAAATCAAATGTTATAACAAGGAACCGGTCACTTTGTCTGTAATAATAATAGCAGGGACATATATCATACCACCCCCTAAAAACAAGGAATGAAACGTCTTTTTACTTAAAATCTTGATTCAAACTAGTTTTAAAATTGTGCTTTTATCGTCACCTACCTGGCATGATTTATCAATTTTGATATTTTTGACATTGATTCACCTTAAAAATAATCCTCATCGACGTATATAACCAGGAATGTTGGACATTTTTTCATGACGACTTTTGGCCTCGTTCCCTCGTTTGTCCTGTTGGCCATGAACGTCACTTCCAGTATCCCGTTCAGGCAAATAACTCTAATTTTGAAAGCAATTGTTATATTTCAATATTGCAAAACAGCACAAAAAGGTTAATATACTTCTATTTGATTAATGTAAAAGAAAGTATTTATCTAAATGTCGAATTGAAGGCCACAGCAAGAGATTTTCTCTTCTCACGTAGAAGTTTTTAACAGATAAATGAAACGAAAAGTGTTCGCCAAAAACTGTCATCAGGATAAATAAAATTCACAATACTTAGGTGCAATATCTTTTATTATTAATGGTTTAAGGAGGTATGCTAAACCAGAGAAGTTTGGTATGGATGAAAAGTGGAGGATATGTACAACAATGTTTTGAAATAAAAACCTTTCAAATTTATTTAGTCATAAAATGCAGTTTTAGTAGAAAGCAATCTGAACAAAATTTTAAAAAACCTTGCTGGACTCGAACCCGGGATCTACAGTTCAGCAGTCGACGTGCTAATCGCCTGAGCTACTCATCATCATTTCATTTTCTTATTCTTTTTTTATCCTTTAAATATCATTGGCATCTTCCTTGAAAGACAGGACTGGAGTGATTTACAATCTTTGGACTGTGCACTTCCTCACTGTTGTGATTGGTAGAAAATGCATGATGTGAAAATTTTCTTAATTTCCATTGGTTAAAATGCCGTTCTACCCAAGGGAGATTCTTTTTCTGTGACCTAATCTTCGTACAAATTAACAATTTATCAAGATTTTAAATCTTAAAAAAATGACAAAACGAAAAAAAGAAAATTGCAATTAATGAAATATTACAAGGCATTTATGTGATGTCATTATTCAGAGAAATCATTTCATTTGTTGCATAGAAACACTCGCTGTTCTTTGTTTTGTTTGTTTGTGTTTTGGGAAGGCTACTTACTACAAACAGTTTTGTAGTCACATAAAGCTAAGAATTACATAAAAATAGTAACTGTTTACAATATTCCCATGTCATATTATTGATTGATTGTATATTGTTTAACGTCCCTCTCGAGAATCTTTCACTCATATGGAGACGTCATCATTGTGGTGAAGGGCTGCAAAATTTAGGCCTATGCTCCGCACTTATGGCTAATGAGCAGGAGGGATCTTTATCGTGCCACACCTGCTGTGACACGGGACCTCGGTTTTTGCGATCTCACCCGAAGGACCGCCCCATTTAGTCGCCTTTTACAACAAGCAAGGGGTACTGAGGGCCTATGTCATACTATTGAAATATATATGTTGCAAGCAGACAAAAAAATATTTTAATGTACAATCAATTATTTCAGTGCTACCATTTTTGTTTGTATATCAGTGGCATTTGAAATACCGGCATTCATTTGAAAATTATGCTGATCTTAAGAAGGAATAAGACAGTAACATTATATTACAAATCATGTTGCATTTAATCTGTCTTATATTTAGATTAGTTGTATCAGGTAAAGCTAAAATCTTTTGCATTTTTTACACTTCTGTGGTAAAATTATTCTATTCTTTTAGGACAATTCTTAATTTTCTTACAGTTGCTCACATTTTAATACCAATTATTCATCTTTTCCATCAAACTTTATATACCGGTACGTTATGTCATAATATGTGGCCAAACTATTACAGTATTTTCAGATTTTTATCCCTGTTCATTTTTTGTATTACTTGTGCAAGGATAATTTTTATGAAAATTTGAGCAATTCAAACCTGTTTTCTTTGTTTCATTACTAGTCTTAAATTTTTATTTTATTAAACACACTGAAAATCTCCTTTTCTTTGTTTTGATACAGAGGCTTTAATCAATGTTAATATGGAGAACAAAGGTATTTTATTAGTACAAATACATGTACCATTCACATTCAAGGTCATACTTGTGAAGATAATCTTATACAATGGGACTCAGGATACTGCTTTTGTAAGGATATCCATTTCAGAACATTTCAATAATGAAAACAAAGAGATACTTTAAGTTTTTAAAAAGCTATACTTGTTTTCTTGTTGATGGAAATTTGACTCATGCACGCTTAAATTCTATAAAATGTAGATCTTTTATATTATATTTTATATTATTATTATTATCATTATTATTATTTCAATTCTAAGCTTCATGAAAATCATCCTATTGATCTTTTTAACATATAAGAAATTTTCTGTACCAGGCTCAAAATTTCCATCATTTTCATTGAAAACATGGATATATATATGTACATAGATTACTGCAGACGATGAGGATATGTATTAAAAACCATTAGGAAATAATGACTGAAAATTTTCCCCCAGTAAGATTAATCTTAAATCTACTTGCACTGGGAGAAGAGTTCTAAAATGTCAGACGTAAATCGCAATCGTAAGTGCTATGAGTGCAATAGGATTCGTGTTTTCAATGCTTGTGGACGTGCACGTCAAAGTGATCGTTAACGTAATTGTAGTTTACGATCTACGATCGGTTAGTGAAACGGCCGTCTGAATTTTAGAGCTATTTCAAATCGAGGTTTTGAGTAGAAGATCGTTTCATTTCTTGTGTGTGGTATGGTATACCTCCTACTTTTATCACTACAGACAAAATTACCGATTCCCGTGATTATTGCAACATGACCTCTGACCCCTGATGCAAAGATTCGTGCACGGTCTATTTTTCATTTTTGAACCTTTCTCTTGGTTTTTTAAATTACTCAAACAAACATTATAATACTATGTTTACATTGTAAATCACCTTCTTATCTGTGCAGGTACCGAAACTAAGAACTGGGTCCTTTATGGAGAGCTTCTTTACATCAACAGTACTATTGTATAATAGCCTTCCAACTGACATCAGAAATGCTCCAAGTGTTTCAATATTTAAAAAAAATGATACAAGAAAACTTACTTCTGTATGAAAAGTAATGATTGGTTTCATATTGGCGTGAGAAAATAGAATTCTATTCATTGTCAACTTAGAAAAATGGAAGAAATTTGAACTTCTTTTTCCCCCATCATTTGTGCGAAATGTAACAGCTGGAATGCACAAACTGAGAATGAAAATCGCTATTTTTGGAGTGCCCTGTCTACAATGCACATAGAGAAAAACTACTTCACGATACTGAAACTTTACTCTCAAATTATGATAAAAGTACATCAACTGATGTGTTGTTATTTGGAAGTCCAAATATCAATGAAAGTATGAATTAGCAGATGTTTGTACATTACATATTCACAAATTCATAGCCTCAAGCAAAAGAGTTGGGTTGTTATGTAACCGGTTGATCAGTACTGCTATTCGTTCATGTTTATGCAACTGCTAATTGTATTTTGTCTTATGTGTATCATATTTAGAGTAGATCAATCTCATAACTCCTATAAGCAATATAAAATAAAGAGTTGGGCAAACACGGACCCCCAACTCTCTATTTTGTATTGCTTATAGGAGTTATGAGATTGATCTACTCTAAACATGATACACATAAGACAAAATACAATTAGCAGTTGTATAAACATGATTCCGATGCACCAGAGGTGGGATCAGGTGCCTAGGAGAAGTAAGCATTCCCTGTCGACTGGTCACATCCGCCGTGAGCCCTATATCTTGATCAGGTAAATGTGGTTATCAGTAGTCAAAATCAATGTGCCAAGAACGGCCTAACAATCGGTATGAAACACGTCAGACGCATTTGACCCAATGATAGGTTGTATTGGCAAACTAGACCGTTATAACGGCCATAGAATTTGAGAAATGCTGATTCTAAACGAGACTGTTGGAACCCCTGTACAATCAACTTGTTTGTCAGTAGCCTGCTTCGATTTAAAAACTGACCATATGCAGAACAAGCTCTTGCGTATCGAATCAGTTAAAAGATGTAAACACCATATACAGGTATGTATGTAAATATATATATATATATATATATATATATATATATATATATATATATATATATATATATAGGTATATATATATAGGTATATATATATATATATATATAGGTATATATATATAGGTATATATATATAGGTATATATATATATATATATATATATATATATATATATATATATATATATATAGGTATATATATATACTGCATACATGTAAGATATAGCAATATCACACTGCTATGCTGTGTTGATCTTGGCCATAGTATCGTCCCTCGGAAGACATCGCACTCTTTGTCCTCCGTATTCGAGCCAATACTACAAACTCTACTTCATACTGAAATCAAAACATTAGGATATAATATTCCAATATATCAGGTCCATTCATTAGCCCTCCCCCTCCCTATGCGGAGGGTGCTCTATTGTAATCACTCTGTCCGTATGTCCGTCAGAACTTTCTATGACATGCGATGACGTAAGTTTCCTGGAGATGACCAATGTCATTAAATCTTTCCTTCCATATTCCATCATCACTGGTGTCATTCCTGCCTCTGAAATATTTATTTCGGGTCCCTTTCTGACTAAACCGAAACATTGTACACAGGTTTATTAGTTAAAGGGATCTGACGTCGAGCGCCTTTGCAACAAATAGTTAATCAATAAGTAAAATAAATACAACGTGAACACGGACTTCTTTGTGTTCTGTGACTCGCACAGGTAAATTTAAATCGATATTCACCACAACGGGCAGGTGGACTTGTACGTGCATGAGAAACAAAGGCAAATCAAATTACAAATGGCGAAATACAAACAGTGAAATGACAATTAAGGTAAATGCGTATTCGTACTTTTAACCGTTTTTTTTAAAACCTCTATGTATGGTTACGTTACTAGCATACGTATCATTCAGTAAGGTATTCGATGAAATAAATTAAAAACTTGATATTTACATTCTAGATGATTTTTTGGGAGAAATGTCTTTTTCATCTATATGAAACAATTGTTTGTATTGAAATCCTAAACAAGTTTTGTTAATTACTATAAATTCAAAGTGCATTACAATTCTAGATTGATCGAGCTTTGTTATCAACAGAATTAACGACTTAGTCCGTTGTACTTCGCTACATTTAAATAAAACCCAATGTCTGTACACACCGACATATTCAGCCCCCCCCCCCCCCCCTCCTATTCTACGATGTATTGTTTGCACATTGTAAATATAAGAAATATATTGTACTTCATTGAATAGACTGATAATGTACTCTAAACATGCCACAACGTTGTCTGATTGGCGTTTTTAAAACATCAACTTCTGATTTCAGGATGACACAACGTGTAGTGCAGAACATCGAGAACGACTACCTCATCTGCAGTATCTGCCTGGGGCGCTACACCAACCCCCGGCTGCTTCCATGTGGACACACCTTCTGCATGCAATGTCTCTCCGACTACATTCAACAAACAGTTCTTAGTCCGAATGCACGGAATTTTAAATGTCCCATCGATCGAGGTTTCGTAAGCGGCCCAGGGTCGAATATACACACCCGGGAATGGGCATCCGCGTTCCCGGTGGATCATTTTGCCGTGAATCTTCTATCCATTGTCAACGAGCAGGAGAGGGTTAGTCACCGAGGGACCCCGAATGGTGCACAATCATTCGGAGGAACTGGGCCTTTAACGTCCAGTTCTACTCAAAATTTTCAACATTGCTATGTCCATCCTGGGCGTGTGGTGGAATATTTTTGTTTGGGTTGTAATGTACTTATTTGTGCTCAGTGTGCAATTGATAATCATAAAACCCGTCGATGTGAATGTGTTTCCTACGAAGAGGCTCTGACGAAACTTCAGCCTAAAGCGAATTCTTTACATGTACGGTTCCAAAATTTAATATTTCGTGCCCAGCAGTTAGTGCAGTATGGCTCACCAGAACACAATAGTCTTCGGCAAACAAAAATTAGGGCTCTAGAGAATTTAAACGATATCGAGTCAAATATAAATCGCTTTTCACAGGTCTGCTTTCAAAATGCAGAGGACTTGAGACAACAAGTAACTGTTGCAGGGCAAGAACTGCCGTCAGAAACGCGACAGCTAGCAGATCTTTACGATAAAATACAGGATACCAAACTGACATTTGATAATATTTTGAGCACGAATTCTACACAAGACATTCTGAATTCCTATCGCAGAATAGAGACTCAGGCGGAACAGTACGACAGAGCATTGGCTTCCAGCTCACAAAGAAACCCTCGGCACATTGAAATGTCCGAACATCCTACTTTAGCAAGATATATGAATAACCCCCCACCTTTAGCTTCACTGAAGGTGAAGTTTCCACAGCGTCCACAGTCAAGAATCACAGGTGGCGATATCAATGTAGGTTATGCCTCTGCACCACCGTCGTCAACAGTATCTTCCGTTCATCAACACACTAGCAACCGTAGGGCCACGACGTCCACCGTCCGAAGGCAGCGCAGACTAACCCAAAACAACCAGAGTCGTAGCAAAAGTAAATCTGTCATTAATGTGAAGAATCCCCAAGAGGATGCCACGACGTGGCACCTGAATGGAATAGTGTTTATCGGGTATTATGTTCTAGTCATTGACTCTTACAACAATGTGTTAAGAAAGTGCAGCATTGCTGGAACATTCACCACGCACGAAATCTTACCCCTGGAAGGACCAACTAGCATAACTTTGATGGACAATCCAACAGAGGTCGCTGTGACACAGCCAGAGAAGAAACAAATCGTGATCATAAGTACTGACCATGAACTTGCCATTAAAGAAACAATAAAAACTAATAAACCTTATGACGTAATTTGCTTACACCAAAGAACAAATTTCGTCACCTGCAGCTTTAGGGGATCTAAGTGTATCGACATCATCAACAGAGTGGGGCGTATTCAGAGTTCGATAGAAAGATCTCGTATTTTACGCGATCCTCGATATTTAACGGTTACACGTGACGGTTTAATTGTAGTCAGTGATAACGAACTCCGCCGTGTTATATGCATGAATTCCGAAGGACAGGTGCAGTGGACCCACACTCCGAATGCTTCTCCATGGGGTGTGGCATCTGATAAAATGGGGACAATATACGTATGTTTGGACAATAGTGAGGTTCAAACACTCTCGGACGATGGACAAGTGATTGAAGACAAATTCTTGTCGGCTCGAGATGGTATTAAGGTACCCTATGCTATATGTGTTAGATCGAGACAGCTTGGAATTACTGAATTCGGTTCTAGTTTATTCACTCCAAATAGTCCGTGGGTTCATATCATATCTGTTTAAATGGACCACTCTATTGACATAAGCTGATAAGCTCTTGGGTTCTGTTAGGATTGTTACATGAGCTAGTTTATTTTTCTCTAGTAGTTCCTTGAATTGGGTTCATGTTAAATCTGTTTAGGAGAACCAGGTTATTCACTCAATAGTCCTTTGGTTCAAACCATGTATGTTCAGGAGAACTTGATTATTCACACACTCATAACAATCGTGGATGGGGTTCAAGTTATATCTGTTGGGAACCAGATTATTAACTAACATATCATATGGTAGAATATGTCACTATATTTAACAATAGTAATACTTGTAATGCTATAGTTACAGTTAATGCCTAGATATGGTATGCTTACTCCTCCTGGGTACCTGATCCCGCCTCTGGTATGGCCAGGGGTCCGAGTTTGCCCAACTATCTATTTTGTATTGCTTGTAGGAGTATGAGATTGATCTTCACCTTGCATATATATGTACATTGATATACAGTCGTGATTTTTTTTATTTACAGTTCTATATACGTTGATTGACTGTAATAAACATTTTATTGCCTGTAGTTAACATCTTTTTACAGCAGCTAGTCAACATTATGATTAACTAATAAATCCAACAGTAGATGACACCATCACTGACTATAGTAATCACTAATGTACAATATACAACATTATCATTGACTCTAGTAACCACTAATGTACAATAGTCAACATTATCATTGACTCTAGTAACCACTAATGTACAATACACAACATTATCATTGACTGTAGTAATCACTAATGTACAATACACAACATTATCATTGACTTTAGTAACCACTAATGTACAATACACAACATTATCATTGACTCTAGTAACCACTAATGTACAATATACAACATTATCATTGACTTTAGTAACCACTAATGTACAATATACAACATTATCATTGACTCTAGTAACCACTAATGTACAATATACAACATTATCATTGACTTTAGTAACCACTAATGTACAATATACAACATTATCATTGACTCTAATAACCACTAATGTACAATATACAACATTATCATTGACTTTAGTAACCACTAATGTACAATATACAACATTATCATTGACTCTAGTAACCACTAATGTACAATATACAACATTATCATTGACTCTAGTAACCACTAATGTACAATATACAACATTATCATTGACTCTAGTAACCACTAATGTACAATATACAACATTATCATTGTCTCTAGTAACCACTAATGTACAATATACAACATTATCATTGACTCTAGTAACCACTAATGTACAATAGTCAACATTATCATTGACTTTAGTAACCACTAATGTACAATATACAACATTATCATTGTCTCTAGTAACCACTAATGTACAATATACAACATTATCATTGACTTTAGTAACCACTAATGTACAATATACAACATTATCATTGACTTTAGTAACCACTAATGTACAATATACAACATTATCATTGACTCTAGTAACCACTAATGTACAATATACAACATTATCATTGACTCTAGTAACCACTAATGAACAATATACAACATTATCATTGACTCTAGTAACCACTAATGTACAATATACAACATTATCATTGACTTTAGTAACCACTAATGTACAATAGTCAACATTATCATTGACTCTAGTAACCACTAATGTACAATATACAACATTATCATTGACTTTAGTAACCACTAATGTACAATATACAACATTATCATTGACTTTAGTAACCACTAATGTACAATATACAACATCATCTATCCTTCTGTGTTTAGTAAACCAGAAGTGATAAAAGAATTAGATAGGTTACATGAGGAATATGTTTTGGTTCCAGCTGACAAAGCTAGTGACAACATTGTCTTTGTTTGTAAGGCTCATTATTACAACTGTATTTTAAACGAACTTGGCATTAATTCCACTTTTGGTAATCATACTTATACTCCAACTGCCCTTTCAAAAGACGAAATTCTTCAAAACCATGCTTCAGTTTTAGAGACATTTAATATTCCAGTCAATGGGTCGAATGAATATGAGTTACCGTACCTATACTGGATTCCTAAACTACATAAAAACCCTTACAAACAAAGATACATTGCTGGATCCAGTAAGTGCTCTATCAAGCCCCTATCTTTGCTCCTCACGAAAATGTTAACAGCTGTGAAGGAGAAAATTCAAACTTACTGTGCGACTACATATGCCAGAAGTAGTGTTAATCAAATGTGGATTCTAAAAAATTCTAAAGAACTTTTAGTAAACTTGAAATCACAGAATTTTCCCCAAATCAATAGCATTAAAACCTATGACTTTTCAACACTATACACGACCATTCCTCACGATAAATTAAAGACTAGACTTTTTGACATCATAGACAGTTGTTTCTTCAACAAAAACGGAAAAAGGAAATATTCATATCTAGTGATCAGTCATTCAAAAACTTACTTTGTTAAACACCACTCTGATTCCACGCACAAGTACTCTGAAGTTGAAATAAAAAATATGCTAGAGTTCCTCATTGACAATATCTTCGTGGTCTTTGGTGATCAGGTCTTCCAACAGTCTGTTGGAATTCCCATGGGCACGAATTGTGCTCCTTTGTTAGCTGACCTGTTTTTATATTCATATGAAGCAGAATTTATTCAAAAACTTCTACGTGAGAAGAAAAAATCTCTCGCTGTGACCTTCAATTCGACTTTTAGATATATCGATGACGTTTTGTCTATTAACAATGATAGCTTTCATTCATATGTCGATTTGATATATCCCTGTGAGCTCGAAATAAAGGTCACCACAGAGTCGTCCACTTCTGCTTCATACTTAGATATTTTATTGAAAGTAGACATTAACGGCAAACTAACAACTCAACTGTATGACAAACGGGATGATTTCAGCTTCTCCATCGTCAACTTCCCACATTTATGTAGCAATATTCCATTATCACCTGCATATGGTGTTTATATATCTCAACTGATTCGATATGCAAGAGCTTGTTCTGGGTATAGTCAGTTTTTAAATCGAGGTAAGCTACTGACAAACAAGTTGATGGTACAGGGATTTCAACAGTCTCGATTGAAGTCAGCATTTCGCAAATTCTATGGTCGTTATAACGATCTAGTTCGTCAATACAACCTCGCATTGGGTCAAATGCTGTCTGACGTGTTTCATACCGATTGTTAAGCCGTTCTTGGCACACTGATTTTGACTGCGGATAACTCCGTTTGCCTGATCAGGATATGGGGCTCACGGCGGGTGTGACCGGTCAACAGGGGATGCTTGCTCCTCCTGGGCACCTGATCCCGCCTCTGGTGTGTCCAGGGGTCCGTGTTTGCCCAACTATCTATTTTGTATTGCTTGTAGGAGTTATGGGATTGATCACTGTTCGTTGTCTTCACCTTGCATTATCATTGATTCAAGTAACCACTAATGTACAATATACAACATTATCATTGACTCTAGTAACCACTAATGTACAATATACAACATTATCATTGACTTTAGTAACCACTAATGTACAATATACAACATTATCATTGACTCTAGTAACCACTAATGTACAATATACAACATTATCATTGACTTTAGTAACCACTAATGTACAATATACAACATTATCATTGACTCTAGTAACCACTAATGTACAATATACAACATTATCATTGACTCTAGTAACAACTAATGTACAATATACAACATTATCATTGACTTTAGTAACCACTAATGTACAATATACAACATTATCATTGACTTTAGTAACCACTAATGTACAATATACAACATTATCATTAACTCTAGTAACCACTAATGTACAATATACAACAATATCATTGACTCTAGTAACCACTAATGTACAATATACAACATTATCATTGATTTTAGTAACCACTAATGTACAATATACAACATTATCATTGACTCTAGTAACCACTAATGTACAATATACAACATTATCATTGACTTTAGTAACCACTAATGTACAATATACAACATTATCATTGACTCTAATAACCACTAATGTACAATATACAACATTATCATTGACTCTAGTAACCACTAATGTACAATACACAACATTATCATTGACTCTAGTAACCACTAATGTACAATACACAACATTATCATTGACTCTAGTAACCACTAATGTACAATATACAACATTATCATTGACTTTAGTAACCACTAATGTACAATATACAACATTATCATTGACTTTAGTAACCACTAATGTACAATATACAACATTATCATTGACTCTAGTAACCACTAATGTACAATATACAACATTATCATTGACTCTAGTAACCACTAATGTACAATATACAACATTATCATTGACTTTAGTAACCACTAATGTACAATATACAACATTATCATTGACTTTAGTAACCACTAATGTACAATATACAACATTATCATTGACTCTAGTAACCACTAATGTACAATATACAACATTATCATTGACTCTAGTAACCACTAATGTACAATATACAACATTATCATTGACTCTAGTAACCACTAATGTACAATATACAACATTATCATTGACTCTAGTAACCACTAATGTACAATATACAACATTATCATTGACATTAGTAACCACTAATGTACAATATACAACATTATCATTGACTCTAGTAACCACTAATGTACAATATACAACATTATCATTGACTCTAGTAATCACTGAGATGGATCATAGGATCTGTCGTCGTAGCTCAGTGGTAGAACGTTCGCTTCGTAACAGGGAGGACGTGAGTTCAAGCTTCGCTTGTGACATAACTGCGTCAAACCTAAGACGTTAACATATAGGTAGTTATTGCTCCTTCGCCAAACGCTCGGCATTGAAAAGTAAGAATTACGGATTTTCCGGATATGACCTTAAAAACGGAGTTTCCATGTCGCGGCAGGCGTTGGCACGTTAAATAACCCTCATTGCTACGGCCCTGAGCGTTAAACATAAGGTCTAAATCTGTGGTACTTCACCTACATCTGGTGACGTCTTAATGTGAGTGGAAAATTCTCCACGGGACGTAAAACAAACAATCAATAAATCGTTAGGGGCTGTAAGCTCGCAAACGAGATGACGCGTGATTTGAATACTTCCGGTGACAAACAAACCTTTACGGTTTGCATGAAATCACACAAGTTGGAAATATCCTGCAGTTTTTATCGTTTTTTGGTCGATGCAAAGAAGTGGACGCTATGCAGATAGTTGTGCAGGTAAGTATAAATGCATTCAAATACCGGTGGTAAACTTGATTTCCATTAAATAATAAATATCTTGGTTTTGTTTGTTACCACATCTAGGGCCTTCATACCGATCATCAGTCTTTAGTAACATATACGCTCAAGTAGATATAAATAGATTTACATTTATTTATTTACAATCCACAAATCAAAATGTACACAGTTTTAAAACATTGTTGCGACGTCAGTTCATTGTTTTGACAGTACTTTATTTTTCATACTGTACTGAACATAGTCCAGTATTATTAAGAGCAGTCCAGTATTATTAAGAGCAGGCCAATATTATGAAAAATACTGGACTGACAGTAAAAACCAGGAACAAAGACCACTCTTTGTTGTTCGAGAAAACATATTTATTATTTATCAAATACAATATTCAAGGCATGAAATATTCCAGTAAATTATACAAAATGAGTGTTTCATGAATAATCCGATATAATCCGGATATGAAATCGTTAAGGCACCACAGTTATAAATCCATGTCACAATCATTCATTTAAACACATGCACATTAAAGTCGCAAATTCACTGTTACATCCCCGGCAGTGATGTTTATTTCTTTTCTCGATCCAAAGGAAACACTTTCATTGAGCTTCACTTTTTTCGGCTCCGGCGGGGACGCTGTGGACGGTTTCTGAATTAAATCACTAACACTCTGTAATTGTTCATCGGAGGTGCGTTTGTAGTTGCGAATCGCAGATGACATGACGAATCTTTTATTTGCTCCCAAATGATGCTGCAGTGATATTATTATTTCATACACTGTATTCGGATAGTACTCTTTTCCTGCATGCCTTATTTCGTACTTCAAGAATAAAGAATTTCAATGCCGAATTCAAATGTTCATTTGATATAGTCAGAAGTTCGCCGTGCCATTTCCGCGCGTTTTTCCAAGAATTAAAGACGCTCACTGCCCAACGTGTCTTGTTAATGGTATTGACAGGTTTGGAGTTCAAAACAAAGTCTTGTACATCGTGTTCCTGTAAAGGCAATGCAAATCGCTCGAAATTGTCCACTTTCTCTATTTCCTGTGAGGCCTGAACTAAGAGGTCATTGTCTGCATCTGATATATCAGAAAAACAGTCACTTTTAAGGTCAAAGTTCAATTTAAAATTTGGTTTCTTCCTTCTTTCTTCCTCTAAATCCAGAATATCATTCAAAATAGCATCAGAATTCTCGTCTGCTAAATCCGTATAGTAGTATCGCGAAATTTATTTTGAGTAAGAGGGTAGTCATCATCTGAGTCCATTTCTTCAAGGCACCCGGACTAAATGCTAAAAGAGGGATGCGGCTTCTGTTTTTATACCAGTTATAAGCCTACGTGTCAGTATCATATTATGAGGGTTCCCAGAAAGGAACGTAGGAAATCAATGTTTTGTTTTATCTAAAACATTCTTTCCGAACACCCTTTACGTCCCCTCATTCACCCAAAAAAGAAAACCTGTTTTGTTGAGTACAGTCTTCAGACAATAGAAGCGTTCGAATCGCTTTCCATGAAGAACAAAACCCTGTTTTGAGGAGTACCGTATTATGACAATTGAAATGATGAGCTAACAGGTTTTTGTGAATTAAAGACATGATTTGACCTTGTGTGCCATTAAAGTTTATGAATTCCTGATATATCAAAATTATTAAAAACAAATCAGAAACGAAAGGTGTAAATATATTTGTCTATACCAATGATTATTTGTACGTGGTTTTTTTTTTTGTGTGCGTTTAAATGCATTTGTTTTTAGATAGAACAATGTTTTAAGTAAGATACAAGACTCGATGGTCTATTGTGTCAGATACGGGACTGATCACTCGCCGCTACGCGGCTCGTGCCAGTCCCGTATCTGACATAATAGACCATCTTCGTCTTGTATCCCTTACATACATCACATGCAGTCACGCTTGAAATTGTATAAATCAAATGTTTAAAGAGGGAGGAGCATGATTTTACGATCTATAGAGAGAATTTTTACGAAAAACATTCCTAGACACAGCAGCTGTATTACTACTAAATAGTACTCTTTCCAAATACAATGCAACTTCATCACTGATTTATTATCGGCGTCGCGCGTACATGATCTTGATTAGCTGCAATAATGTAGCCCTTGTCTCCTTTAAAAGGGGGAGGGGGATGTCAGAGTAAAAAACTCGGAGAGTGCTACATTATTGCAGCTAGACCTTGATAAATGTAATATTTACACAATTTTCAAAAAGAAGTGATAGTATTTAATATTATAAAACAATAAATTGTTTTAGAAAGTGGATTCATTGAGATTCGGTTGGTACTTTGTGAGGGGGGGGGGGGGGGGGGGGGGTTATAATTTGATAACATGATACGTTATGTTTTAAAGTTCTTACAACTGTATTGATGGTTTACTGGGAATATCATTATTAAACAAACCTTCTCCGTCCGCATTGAAGTTTTCTATCCTCTCTCCCTAAACCAGTTTCAGATTGTATATAATAAACAGTTTTGTGTACAGAAAAGTATTAGTTTATACTAAATTCAAGAATGTGGCTTTAACTTAAGACTAAGTCTTACAATAACTTCCTTGAGATAAAGAGAAACGTATCGTATGAAAATGATTTTTCTTCCAATTTTTTAAAATTTAGGTTAGATGGATCGATGCCATTGAGACTAATGTCTTGCAATATTGCCAGACACCTTGATACCCAGGCCATGACATACAGTTCCTGTAAGTGCTGACATACCGTCAAAGCAGTGACTTGTGGAACACCGAATGGTACAATCACTTATTTTTCAACTTTGAATACAGGATCAACATGTGTTTCACAACAAAGTTCCTGCAAAACCCACGGCTGGAAATCGGCTTAGGTGTTCACCATCTGTGATCAATTACCACAAAGCGTGTCCTTGAACAATGAACATTCCAGCGTTTTTATCCTTAAGAGGACAGTTGGCTTATAAAAAAGTTTAACTGTGTTACATAATAGCCAGGGAAGTATTTATGTCGAGAGGGCTAAAGAAAGGATAAAATCCACATACCAGCAGTCTACGAGCCAATATCAACCAAGATAAATATGTACATGGGATGCATTAAACAGTATATTAAATATTAATAACGGTTTATTTAACCGTAATCTTTTATTAACTTTTTCTGGAGTGACTTTTAAGTACAATGTTCTACATGTTCATATCTTCGGGAATTTATGAATAAAATAAAACTTGTGTGTCAAATAGTTTAGTATAAATAAAAAATGTACTACTGATTCTTATTGTTTTACTAAGTATATTTTATCAATACATGTTGATTTTGAATTCATTCAGGAATGGAAATATTATACGTATAATTCTGTTAATGTTATGTGTCCATTCAGAGTCCTTTATGATCCCGGATAATTCTTCAGTCAGCTGTTGTCCAAATAATCAAGCTGCAGCAATAAAATTCTATCACTTTGCAATGTTCTTTGTCCACTGAGGTTCCTTGATGATTCGTATAATTTTGCATGTAGTCAGCTGCAGTCCAAACAACCAAGACGCATTCATATTGCACAAAATCTGGCCCTGTGTCAGGTGATGGTAAGGATGGCTTGACTTGAGGGAGTAAATACTCTTCCTGTATTCTAAATGTAACAAAAAGTTTATATATAATGTACAGTGAAGTCTATAAAAAGAGAATCCATTAAAAAAGAGCCAAACATAAGGGATGCTTACACGGTAAAAGTCTTTACACTGTGTACCGCTTTAACTGCTTCAGAGAAAGTACTCTTCACTTCAACTATATATAACTGTTGGTAAAAATTTTCTATTACTTGAACCACTAGTATATACCACACACATGAGAAATATTTCAAAGAAAATATTGGTGAGCTCAGAAATTAATTCAAGACTTTTCTGATGCTTAATATTTTTTCTATCTGGCTGTAAACAGTCGTTAATTATACAGAAGATATGCATTCTACAAATTCTCTGGTGTTTGCCAACTGATATCTTTAGACAAGAACTGCTCCCCCCCCCCCAGCCCTGTAATTTCGTGCTAAATATATACAAACTTAATCAAGCCATAGATAATCAAGTTATCTTAATAATACCAATTTCTCCAAATTACTTAAATAATAATGATTTAAAAAAACCAGTGAAGTAATAGGCCATAATATAACCACAACCCCCCCCCCCCTCAATTTTAGCCACATCACAAAATTATCTGCTTGAGTTACATTGTACATTTGTATGTCAATTATCAACAATAATAGGCCTAGTAAAGAGAAGTAAGTTGAATTAAAAGTATAAATGAATTGCGTAATTATCGAATAATCATTAATGAAGTTGAAGATGAACATATACTTGCAGTTACCTGGTTACTTTATACAACTTGTTCTCCACCGCCACTTGAACCACTGCATTGACAATGTACTTCAACTTCTTAAACAGAGATATAACAAATGGTTGTGGTACACAGCGTTCTCCGATTTACGCATAAGCGTTGGTTTTTTCGGACGTGTAGTTGGCCCAATTCTATATACTGGTAATACTGAATCGGATTTGTTTGTCACCGGAAACGCTTCACCGGAAGTGACGAGAAACGACACTTACATCCCCTATAGAAAGCATTGCCATCGATCCCACGACTGTAGTACATACTTCAAGAAACTTTTGAAAGTCTGTACACCTCTCGAGACTGAAACTTGAAGATAAAGTTTAAATTTAGTCACTTCTGCCAGAAGTAGAGACTTCCTCCGCTACATGTACCTGTTAGTGTCTGGCTAATGTTTCTAGAGGATCAAAACTTTCATAAAAAGACATTCATGGAAGGATATGTATTTTGTAGGTGGTATATTTAGGACATGCAAATGTTTTTTACTTCTTGTTTTGGAAAATATTATGTCGTTCGTACGAGATATTATGATTTTGGCAATGAGGACATGTTATTCAGCTTCGTCATTTTTAAAATGTATATTCTAATGGAAAAATGCAAAATCACCTGTTCCAATATTCCGCGATCCGCATCCAGATGTACCTACACACATATACAATGATATGACGCCTAACTAGCCTGGGGTGCTGAAAGATTTCAACTCTTTTAAAAATACAATAACCGGGGTACACCCACTTTTGAGTTTGCGCCTTTTGAAAACAAAGAATGTTAATGCGAATTAAGTCGTAACTATGTTTACACTATGTGTTACTTATGACCTAGCAGTTGATGCATATTCAGAAAAAATATGTTACATCAACTACATATTGGGTTTTATCTGTACGAGTATTGCTTATAATGATGTGAATTTGGAAAACGAATCGTCGTTTGATAAGGTTTGATAATATTACCATTTATGGATCCCAGATTTTACGGATCCGCCTGGAATTTCTAATTTTAATGCCAGTATCTTAATTTTTTCTTTATTTTTCACAAGTTTGAGACTCTTTAACACTTTTGATAGATTTACAGAAAAATCGAACCCCCAACCGTCTCTGAATAAGAAGCGCAATTTTGATCATATGTATTGGTATTATAAACTCAGTATAGAATGCTTTATGTTTAGAAATTTTCAAGTCGTATTTACAAATGAATTCAAAATTCAAAAATTCTATTTTATATGCTTGGACATATTAGTATAGAACCAAGAACTATCAAATCAAAACAATTATCATGCAGTCTCCAAAACTTCCCTGCTTTAATGAGTGGGCGCTAGTTCTTAATTTTCTTGATGTGATCTGTCACATATTTTTTATGGAAATTTGAAATCATCTGAAATTTTGCAAAATTATATGAAATTGAACATTTTTGTAAAATTTTGTATATAATGTAAGTGTACTTAGTTCAGTTTTTTTTGAAGATTGAAAGCTTATTTTGTCGTGATGGGAAAATAAATACATGCCTCCTTTGATGTTGAAGAAATCAACTCTGTTATATAGTCGCGTCAGGTTTTTATCTATTTGTAGTGCGCAGATTCGCTTTGATTTTACAACCAGTCACCTAATGTATTTAAATGCACTATTAAATTTTGCACTTAAAAAAACCCCCCAAACAACGGTGAATAGAAATCTTGGACAGAAAAGAGAATATCCTACTTTTATCATATCGAAATTAGTTATTAGTTATTCAATTCCTTAGTTATGTATGATTTATATCAATACAATTCGTAACCTCAATGCACGCATGCGCGTTAAGGATATCATGAATATGTGTTGAACTGCTTCTTCAAGTCAATCGTATATATAATGTAATCAGTGAGTAAATAAGCAAAAACAAGGATGGTGCACAAAATGGCGTGGATTTGAGGAGACAAGTCATTGTTTATATCGGCCATTAAGGGCCCTATCACTCTGAATGTGACTATCTTCCATCTTAACGTCACGTGATTACCAAAATGTCGGCAGACCTTGAGATAATGCTGTATAGTTTTAAAAAAAAAAAAGGGGGGGGGGTAAACTGGGGACTCTAGGGTTTGGAAACTTTTAAGGTTACTTTTCTGGGTTGTTCTATGTATCCAGAAGGGGGGGGGGGGGTGGTCCCCCCCCTTTTTTGCGGAACAAAACGTTTAAGAGTTATGTAATTTTAGCGAGACTTTGAGTCAAAATGATATGAAAGATGGATACTTACATGTAATTGCATTCAGATTTATCAATACCAGCATATAATTTAATTCTAGAATAAATAAGACGAAGCACCTGATATATATTTACAATATTTTCGTCAGATACAATTCTTCTGAAAAAGTATATGTAACATAAAAGTTTTGTGTAAGAAGTAGACAATTTAAAAGTGCAAAAGAAGTGCCAGGAAATGCTCAGAATGCAGGATTTTGCACCATTTACTCCAGAGCTTCGGGTGGGGTGGGGTGGGGGTGGGGGGTAGGCGGTCCCCAGACCTCCGGCCTATTGGGAGTAACCTTTAAATCAGCTCTTTTTTTATTTTCATTGCGAGATCAGATCTGGGTGTGGCGATAAAAGTTACTAGAACTTTGGAAACAAGTTGTAAATAAACTAAGCATTTTCATGTGTAAAAAACTGCCTCAAGATTTCCCCAAGATGTTATGTACACAAGCATATGGGTAGGAGTGGAAATTGTGAAAAGTGCCTATTGAAAGATCAAGTGCTAGACCCCCTCTTTAACAAATTCCTGGATCCGCCTATGATTATGTATAATGAAATAAAAAATCACAACAAATAATTAATTTGTATATTTTTATGCCGAGTCCCCTCAAAATCCACTTGCAACTCTCCCAATCCAAGCTAACTCACTGTGACTGTACAAGTCAGAGAAGTTTGTGTTCATACATATTGTAATCTGGTGCTGGGTAGAGTCTATCATTTACGCAATTGCATATATATTTTTTGACTACATGTAAGTCGAAGTGATGTAGTATTTCGTACGAGAGCGCTACACCTCATAAACCAGATCAAATCTTAATGGTGATTTTTACAAAATAAACTTTTTCTCAAATCTCTTTAATGATTTTACACTTCAAGAAATAAAAAAATAATCTGCAATAATCTTAACCGCAAATAAGTAGGTGCCGCATAAAATGACGTGCTACAGGTGGCCTGTTTTCTGCTTGTGATTCATTGCTCGATTGAAGATAGTTTTCCCATCTGAACATCGATGAAAGAAGTTATGTAGAATGTTTCTCATTAAAGCGGAATAAAATTACACTTATCAAATGAAAAAATACAGAATTATATTCTCTCTTTCTCTCCTTCGGTGCAATTGTTCGTGTGACTTGCATCTAAGAATACCTCTCCTTACCGGCGGGTATAAAAATACATCAGACGATAGTTCCCATTGCTTTTGAAAATATTTTATTATCACCTTACAAGATAAGGTTTTGAGTTTATAAGATGTCCATGAATTATCAGATGAGAGAGAGAGAGAGAGAGAGAGAGAGAGAGAGAATATATTGGTGGTGAAATGACGGGGTTTCACTCGCCTTCATTACCCCGAGGATTCCTTTCTTTAAAAATATCGTTTTCTTTCGTTTCGCAGTTTACAGTACCCAAAATTAATTCCTAAACACGGAAGAATATTGCATACATGTATCTGCATTACGAGTGTTTCAAGTCCCGTCTCCGAGAAATTGGGAGGTACGTTACCTTGTCAATGTAACCACGAATGGTTCATTCGCCACTAGACAGTACTGAATACACCAATGTTTCTAATGAGGGGACGTTAAACAATACAAAATCAATCAATCGACGCGAATAAAAACCAGTAGTCTATATTGTGGGCGGACTTAATGACTAAATTCAACATAAACAGTGCATGGCCGTGTAATTTTGTTTTAAAGTATGTATTTGGATATTTTTACATTTCCAATGTGATTGTCTTTGATATCTTTACCAGTTGTATAATGGTAGCCTCATGGATGCGATGCAGGTGTCGCCAAAGTGTGTGTGGATTTTGATAAATGTAGTTCGTCTATTTTAACGGATGAGAATTCTGACAGACAGAAATGAAATATAAGAAATAGATTTCATTTTTTTAATACATGAGGGTAGGAACTGTAATCCACGAAGCGCTAACGTGCGTCATGAAGTCTGCCGGCGTAAAGCAGCGCAGTCCATACCCTCATATATTTTTAAAAATGAAATAATTTCTTAAGAATATCCCATAAGAGTAATGATATCTATATAATATTTGTTTTTACATTCCGACATTCAGAGTTTAGTTGACCGATAGAAATACACAATATAATGCATTGTACACAATGAAATTGAAAATTTAAAAAATTCTGATCAAGTCGTGGATTTCACCTTTGGAAATACCTAGCTACTTTTCATGTAAAAAAAACAACAAACAAAAACGTTTGTATATAGATTCCATTTCAGATGGCTTTGGTTGTAATCTTAAAGTGGTCACAAGATTTTCTTTGATATATCTTGGGTATTATTAAAGAAGAATCTAAGATATATTAAATATAAAAAGAGATGCACAAAATTGAAGCATTCTGTTTTCAAAACTTGGATGACCCCACCCCCCCCCCACCCCCACTCCCAACTATTTGTACCTACTATGCATCAAGCAATGCTTGAAAAGGATGCAGAACCCGAGTTTGCATTATTTATAGACTAAGACTTACATACTTTCCCCGTAAAATAAAGTCATCGATATTATATGCATAAAATAAAGGATATTATTTAAGGGACTGGTTCACGTTTTTTGAAAAAATAAATCATTTCTGATGTTAAACATTAAAAATATAACTCATTCAATGTAGACAGCCAAAATTTTTACCTTCTGAATGCAAGGATAAGAGCAATATCTAGCCTTAACTCGAGTCTTTTTATGTTTAAAAACAAACCAGTGAAATGTTAATTTTGTAATATAAAGCATCCTAATTTTGCATAGTCACAAATTTAACATTTAGATGACACATTTTACCTAAAGAATACTTGAAATGTGATATATAGAATAAACGTAGATCGATATCCATTTCTTTTGAAAACTTCACAAACAATAACGTACCGCAATCTTTGTTTACAAAACAAATAATCAACTCTCTAAAATGAGCATCTGTGATATTGTACACATGTACATTTATAACCTAAATAATTTTTGTGAAACCTTTTAACCACATAGGTCTTTATTATTAAAATTGAAAAACAAAATTTGGGATAATATCGTGAATCGTTCCCTTTTTAAAGCTGATTGAATTTTTCAATTTTTATCCATTAAAAAATGGTTTTATGGTTTAACTGTCAAAACGATTAGTTTGCATAGTATATATTATACTTATTAGTAGACGGAAACCGAAAGGGAATTATGTATGATTCAATATTCATTCCTAAATTTCAATTAATTTCAAATGTTTGCAAATCATGTATTGCTTTTAAACTTTAAAAAATACTCTCGGTATTTTGGAGACACAATAAAGGTAACATACACTTCTTAAGACGATTAAAGGGGGATAATACCGATACGTTCTTGTACAATACAACGCTAGTCGGCTAGAGTTAACAATAACCTGAAGGAAGTAAAAACAAACACGTCTCTGAGAACCCCACGGGAAGCATGGATAGTATTCATAAGTGGTTTGTGTTCTATGCACTGTCCGTTTTATTCTTGATGTCATTAGAGACACACTGTACGTTTTATTCTTGATGTCATTAGAGATACACTGTACGTTTTATTCTTGATGTCATTAGAGACACACTACGTTTTATTCTTGATGTCATTAGAGACACACTGTACATTTTATTCTTGATGTCATTGGAGACTTTAAAGTGATGGTGGGCACATTTCCAAAACTAGTCTGTTACGAAAAGTTCAGTTTAAAACATTTTTGTTACGCAATCCTTTGTCTTTTTAGGATTTTATATAGAAGAAAGTCCACTTGTAGTGAAAAGGTTACCTGTAGGTGTCCAATAAGTTGACAATTGCTGTCCATTATTTTTAAGACAGGACAGATACTGTCCGTTCTTAAAAATAATGGACAGTAATTGTCGACTTATTGGACAGTGCCAGATAAACCCAATAACTTATTAGACGTCTACATGTAGGCTAAAAATAAGAAAAAAAATGCAATACATTTCTCAAAGAGATACAAACTTATTTTTAAATTCTCTACAAGTAGGAATCAGCACAGATGTCGGAAAAATCACCGAAACACTTAAAACAATATCCCCCTTAGTAGAATTCTCTGCTACAACTTTGAGATTCACGACTTTTAAAAAAAATTCCATTGGCCATAATTATATCGCATCAAACCTTGAATTTGAAAGATATATTTTTCATGCTGTATTGATCCAGAGGCACATTCCGAAACTTCCTCACAACGCTTTTTTATGTTTTGTTTATTAACATATCCTGATTCTGAATTATTATTTACGCTTTCATGAATAATTTCATTTCATTTCACGAGATGGGCGTATTGTGTTCTTTTTGGCTGGGTTAATTATTTCCTCATCCAAATATTCGAAAACACAATGCTTTTCAGATTATGAAAATGCTCTCCCCATCAGAGGACGACCTGTTGATATGGCTCAGTACTACATAGTGAGTGAATATAAAAACTGCAGTTCAAGACTACTTACCCGACACTGTCCAATAAGTGAAGAAAAGAAACAGACTTCTAGGCAAGACTGGTTATATTGTCAGACTATTCAAAAATAGCTTTATTCATAATTATCATTGTCAATGGGTTTACCTGAGCCTGTCCATTCTTAGAACAAAAGATGCAATGTTTTAAATAGGATATTAACCTCAGACTGTCCATTCTGTGAGAGAAATGGACAGTCTGAGACTTATTTTCTCTCACAGAATGGGCAGTCTGAGGCTTATATCCTTTACATAGTTTCGAACTCTCAGATTGATACATATTCATATTGTTTTTATTCTGTTTCACTTATACACACGGCCAAACATGTGCGTTCAGTTTTGATTGACTTATATTTAAATTACCTGTAAATCTCTTATGAATGAGAAAAATGGAATGATATTGACATCATACATATGTAGGTACACTGTACATACAACAAAAACTTCGAATGTAAGATGATTAGCACAATGACACAACTTTTTAAATGGGGGGGGGGGGGGGGGGGGGGAGGGGGGGAACATCCCTAACGGTCCCCGTTACTATTAGAACTAGTTACATTTGGCGTTGTTACATCCCTAACGGTCCCCGTTACTATTAAAACTAGTTAGATTTGGCGTTGTTACATCCCTAACGGTCCCCATTACTATTAGAACTAGTTACATGTACATTTGGCGTTGTTACATCCCTAACGGTCCCCGTTACTATTAAAACTAGTTAGATTTGGCGTTGTTACATCCCTAACTGTCCCCGTTACTATTAGAACTAGTTACATTTGGCGTTGTTACATAGTTATGTTCCTGAGTAGGTAACAAACCCTGCATTCAATAGATTTTCCTTACCAAATCTGTTGCATAGTTCTGAGTTTACATGTCAATAATGCCCAAAAGAAATAGCCCTCGGACGTTCCTGGCATTCTAAAACATAATTCATGTGATTACCATTCATTTTTGCTCATTCTACAGTAAGTTCATGATCAGCTGGTATTTATGTAAATATTTTAACAGTGAAAGATATTTATTGGGGAGACGACGATCGTCAGCAATGTAGGAAAATTTCCATTGAATTTCCTACTTGCTGGCGATGACCGTCAAGGGTTTTAATTTATTCGAGTTATCTTTCTTTCACCTATAAAAATCAAGCTTTTGGGGTGTCTTGCTGTTACGATAAATGTACTCTATCACTTTGTCCAGTTGTGGGAAAACAAATTCATACAGGCCCTGAAGCCTACTACACGAGTGGAACAGTGAGCGAACGATGAATGGTTTGAAAACAAACGGATTTGATTGGGGAACGATTCGAAACGGTCCATGGTAAGAATGGAACGGTTCTTATCGAAAACGGAACGCTTGAAGATAGAAAAAGAACGGGCTGCGTCGGAAACGGAACGTTTTGGGTCGTTAATTGTCGGTAATGATCTAAAATAGTAAACTGAAATATGGTACACTGCACACATAGGCGCCAATACTATCGATATCCTCTGGGGTTTACATAGCCATAGCATCTTTCGGAACTCGAGATTAATTCGGATATCCCTTATTCCGTTTCGAGTTTTGTACTGTTTACGCACTTCCGTGATTAGAGATTTGAATGAGATGACTCTGGACAGAAAAAAATTATTAAAAATATACAACGGATAGACAGCTGTTATTAGAGGATTTTAATTATTAAAGAAGAATTACTGGGAGTGAATGGGGCCCTGAAACTGGCTGGTAAGCAGTGTAAATAACTTTTAATCGACAAATATCTGTCATGGGGTACGGAAAGGGGTAGTTTGAGTTGCAAGACTTGTTATATATTATGAATCAGTGGGATAAGACATTTTTTAAAACGTGTATAAATTAGTGTTCTGTGATAATGACACGTGTATGTAAGCTTCCTGGAACATGAAAAAATGTATAAAGAGACACCATAGATCAGAGAGAAATATTTATGCGTGGTTCGAATTTCCTCCATTGTTTACATATAGGTTATAGTGCAATATCCTTGACCCAGGCGCCTATGACTGCACATTGTGTTTTAAGTGAGTTCCTGCATTGTTTCAATATTCATGGTAACTTAATTGATGGCATATGTAAGTAATGGTACTCATTCGGTACACGTACACAAATAAGCCTGTTTTCACTCTAGAATACGTTGAAGACTGGTATCAAGGAAACCAGTTTCATTTTACGGTCTTACTAAAGAGAACCCTAGAGAACTTTAGAGAGCCAGGGCATATTTGATTATTGAAAGCATGTAGACAGTTTGACTATATTGATTATTGATGTGCAGATAATAGTAAAACTAACAAACTTCCATCCATCTATCCGAGGCATGGACTCCGCAAATGATACATAATAGCGGGTTAACCTTGACAGAAGCTTAACTTGGTCTATAATTGTTCAATAAACATGTACCAAGTTCTAATGCAGATGCCCAAAATGTCTACAGGTGCTACAATTCGGCACAATATCGATCACATTGATTTCCAGTCTGTATGGTACGCGTATCGTATTGTAAGTATGATATCGTGATACAGTTGTAACTTACGTCTGTCATTAATCTGAAATTATTCCAAGGCATACGTTTAAAAGTGTTTAACCCATTACTATTCGACTAATTTTCATTTGATACTTTCATACAGTTTATGAAATACAAGTTGATGCAGGAGGTATTGTGATTTTTACCTTGAAATACACACTGATTTTGAATACGGATTACTCCGTTTACCCGATCTAGATATAGGGCTCACAGTGGGTGTGACCGGTTGACAGGGGATGCTTGCTCCTCCTGGGCACCAGGTTTCACATCTGGCGTGTCCAGGGGTCCGTATTTGCCCAACTCTTAATTTTGTATTCGTTGTGGGAGTTATATGAGATTGACCACTGCTCGTTATCTTCATCTTTTCATCAGAACCTAAAATATTTTATAACATTTCTTAAGTTTGATGACAACTGACAATACCCTGAATGTCAATGCGCATAAAATGTTGCACGTCATGTATCACGTGCAATAAATCGTATCGTGAGGGAGCTCATGATACTTGAGGCAAATGATATATCTACTGAGTAAGTGAACCAAACGCTTGTTATAGTGTTTAAAATGTTTACCACTTTAATATCCTAACATTTGATTTATTTGTACTATTTTCTTTTCCCGGAAATATGTTCGTTTACCATCAAACCATAGGAGCGGATTCAACATGCAACTCTCGATATGTAGTAAAATGTAGTGAATGTAACTAATTACTATTATATTGTTAATATGGAGCAGTTTAGGTAAAATAATTTTTTTTCTAAATCGTTTTTAATTCAAAGAATTCACAATAAGGTACTGGAACACAGAGCAAACACGTATTTAAGATCCGCCGATTGTTGACAGACGTGTCTGATTGTTAAGAAAAATATTTTCTCTTAACCTTTTTCAGCTTTTCTATAGATAATATTTTACTGTTTTAAAAATTATATGATCAAACGATCAAATTATCTTTTCTTCATACTTGCAACAAAAGCACTCGCACTCACAATTGTATCACATGATACACACTTATATCACATGATACACACTTATATCACATGATACACACTTATATCACATGATACACACATGTATTACATGATATACACTTATATCACGATACAAACTGTATCATGATACACAGAAGGTGTATAGCAACGATGTTAATAGTGCACATAAGAGGTATTAATAGAAATGTTTGTCCTCCCGAAGGACACTATTTTGTTTCTATAAATTGTTTTGTATGCACACCTTGCTATGAACAAAAAAAAATGTATAAGTTATTGTAAAATTATCTCTATACCATGTAGTTAATATTTTATGAGAATAAAGAACAGACCAGCCCAACATTCGAAATGGTAAATATTACTACCAGGTACACGATAAAATTCAAACCTATTTCGGAAATCATACAAGGAGTCTTCATATAACGGAGGTGAACATATAATTTTAATAAAAAATATCAGAAACACCGCGCATGATACTAGAAATCATTATGCATGTGTGTCCGATCTTTCAGTTGAGGAGATACTCCTTGTTTGAGGAAGTCAAATAATTGGAGGAGTGTTTGTTTGTGAAAGCCCACATGTCACAAGATGAATGACATACTTACCACCGTCATCCGTATCCCTATATATATCATGATAATACTTCATATCCTGCATAAAGTCTTAAATAATGGCGAACAAATCAGACGACTACCTCCGTAACAGATGGAATGAGGAACTGTCCAACACTCTATTACCAAACTCCGTGTTTCTGGCTATTTGTATTGTCATTGGAATCGCCGGCAATGTCCTTGTGATATTCATCTATGGTCTCAAGCTTCGAGGTTTAAAGGAGCGCTATTTCATACCGATTCTAGCTCTTGCCGACCTGTTGGCAGTCTGTGAAACGTCGGGATTCAATATTTCCTACAACTTTAACCCAGTGGAGTATAGTCATCAGCAACTCTGTAAATGGAGTTGGTTTTTCGGTTACCTGGCATCGTGTACATCAATATTTCTTCTGGTGGTGATTGCGATACAGCGATATCTCAAGATCTGCAGACCTTTCGGGAGCCAGATGACATTGAAGTGGAAAAGAGTAGCTGTTCTATGTTCGTTACTGCTGGCCACGATCATCTCAATACCTATTCCTTTAACGTATGGTTTAGACCCTGCGTACAGTGAACAATATAACGTCACCGGAAGTGCATGTCGGAGACTGACCCAGGAAAATCGACTTTTATCCCTTGGGCATGCCATTGTATGTAACATCATTGTTTTTGTGTTTGTTTGGCTTCTGGTAGTCCTGTATACTTTGATCGGCCGGAGGATATATGCTCAGATTCATCAGTGGGACAAACGAAAAAAGTCCAACACAATGAGCAGAGAAGAAAATCCAACAAAGGCCATTGACCCTGAAGCAGCAAATAAAACAAACAAACAGACTATGTTTAGAATTACTTTCATGTTTATGTTGATTACATTCATTTTCATCATCAGCTTTTCTCCGAAAGTCGTGATTTTCATTTTTGAGTGTTTGAATGATAAATTTTGGGATTCGCTGCCATACAACACGAGACTTCTGGTCCGATTCTTTGACGTTCTGTTTATCATCAATAATATTGCCAACCCTTTTGTGTACGCCTTTCTAGACGTGAAATTTTCACAGCAGCTAAAAAGTATATTTTGTAGCTTGGACTACTCCCTGTAGTCCCATATATTACAGTGATATTGTGTGGTATAAAAGAAATTATACATGCATCTGACATTGATTCTAAGAATGTTCAACCACTAGAAATTTGCATACTTCGTATCATGAAGAACCAGTGTATTGTACAAAAAAATAGAATATGTTCAGTTTATTATTTCGATGAACTTTGGAAATAAAACCATTGCAACGACGATGTTTTAATTAATTATATTTTCTTTAAAGAACTGCATCGTATAGTTTTACTTGTATATACATGTACAATGTATAACTGATCAATTGTATACACAATTCAAAACATACTGGATTCACATTTAATTGTTATGCAATAAATCATGTGATTTGCTGAGTTGAAGTGGATAAATGATGAATGACTTTTGAAACAATTGAAACGCATATTATGTAATTACACAATGTAAGTATACGGATATAGGTTTGAAATATTTCTACTTACGGTAACAACAGTCGGGATTGATTAATTGGGTTGTTGTTTTTTCGTCCAGTCGAAAATTTTTCACTCATATTGAGACGTCACCAGCTGTAGGTAAAGTACCACAAATTGAGACCTACATTGTATGCTTAGCGGTCTGGGCCGTAGCAGCGAGGGTTCTTTATCGTGCTAACGCATGCCGCGACACAGGACCTTCATATTTAGGTCATATCCGAAAGACTCTTGATTCTCACTTCTAAATGCCGAACGTTTGGCGAAGGAGCAATCACTACCTATGTTTACGTCTTAGGTTTGACGTAGCCATGGCAAGAGCGGGGCTCGAACTCACGACGTTCCGGATACGAAACGAACGCACTACCACCGAACTACCGCGATCGGTATAAAGGTCGGGAAAAGACATGTATACACATATATGTACATTATTATAAAGTGATTATTAAGTATATGAAGGTTGTAAGTTGTTCCACTAAGGATACCTCTTAGAACAACTATATGTTAAAGCACCATACACCACTCGAACATCAGAGTTTACATTCTCTCTAACAATTTTTAATCAGACAATTTCTGGTTTAACTTCATTCACAAAGGTTTTGTCACGGACTATGTTTTGTGATGATTGGATTGATGTAAAACAATGCCCAAATTTTTCGGATATTTCAGTTATCAACATGAGCATTCTTCGGTCATACTACAGGTAAAATAATTCAAAACGATGAAGATAAACACCGTTAGTATATGATTGAAAAGTTCCAGCTTTCTGATTGGCTGAGATACTTCATACTTAGATATTTTATTGAATGTACAATTGTGGATACTAACGGCAAACTAACAACTCAATTTTATGACAAATGGGATGATTTCAGATTCTCCATTGACAACTTCCCATATTCCATTATCACCTGCATATGGTGTTTATATCTCTCAACTGATTTGATATACAAGAGCTTGTTCTGCGTATGGTCAGTTTTTAAATCGATGCAGGCTACAGACAAACAAGTTGATGATACTGGGGTTTCAACAGTGACGTGAATCTTGTTTAAAATCGGTATTTCGCAAATTCTATGATCGTTATAACGATCTAGTTTGCCATTACAACCAGTCATTGGGTCAAATGCTGTCTGATGTGTTTCATACCGATTGGTAGGCAGTTCTTGGCACACTAATTTTGACCACGGATGACTCCGTTTACCTGATCAAGAGATAGGGCTCACGGCGGATGTGACCGATCGACAGGAGATGCTTACTCCTCCTAGGCACCTGAGCCCACCTCTGGTGTGTCCAGGGATCCGTGTTTGCCCAACTCTCTATTTTGTTCTGCTTATAGGAATTATGAGATTGATCACTGTTTGTTATCTTCACCTTTCATCTAACAAACTAATAAAATGCAGAACGTTATATTCACCTTCATCTGCCTTCAAGGTGATTATAACATTTGATATATTCAACATCGGACCATAAATAAATTGTTAATATATTTTTGATCGTTCAAATGAAAACTCGCGTCTTTAATCACTTTCAACTAGATCATGTACTCTCGCTGTAAACAAATACAGCAGATCAGGCATTCTTTCGTGTGTTCTAGTAGCCGGTTTCGATGTTAGAAAGCATTCAGTTATCAAATAAAGCTAGCATTTTCGCGGTCATTAGGACCCTTTAGCTACTTGAGAAATATAACATTCAACGAGTTTCTAAGGTAGAGATAAGATCCCTGCCCACAGACCCGTGGAATGTCAGGGTAGAATAGGTCCTCAGTACCCCTTGCTTGTCGTAAGAGGCGACTAAATGGGGAGGTCCTTCGGATGAGACCGCAAAACCCCGACGCCCCGTGTCACAGTAGGTGTGGCACGATAGAGATCCCTCTCTGCTCAAAGGCCGTAAGCGCCGAGTATAGGCCTAAATTTTGCAGCCCTTCACCGGCAATGGAGACGTCTCCATATGAGTGAAATATTCTCGAGAGGGACGTTAAACAATATACAATCAATCAATCATGAGTTACAGGAACAACCATTCTTCACAAGTCAAGGGTTATTGATTCGTTACCTCGAATAACCCTTGACTTGTGAAAATGAGAAACAACGTTAACAAGAATTTTATTAAGAAACATGTTTGCCCCCTTTGTGGCAATATTGAAAAGGATAAACTTTTCTTTAAGAATGCCTGTGGTGATAGTGAAAAAATATGGGTTATATAGTAGTCGGGGCCACCACAATGATAATTTTCATTATCCCACCTCTCAAGATACTGAGCAGTTCGAATCATGACCTTTGACCTTGAGATTTGAAAAACCAATGGGGACATCTACTCATTAAGGGGTACCAGTGAATCAAGTTTGATGTCTGTCAAGGAAATATCTTATTATGTCTAGATTGACCTTGTGATCTAAAAAATGTACCAAGTTTGATATCTGTCAAGCAAAGCGTTCTCACGACATTGAACAGAAATTGTATTTTAATATCCAGTTTGATCCTTAACCTTTGACCTTGTGACCTGCAAAACAATAGGGGTCGTCTACTCTCTAGGGAAACCACGGTACCAAGTTTGGATATTTTATTTAGATATTAATAGGACAATATCTTACGTCCAGATAAGTTTAACTTTGGACCTCAAAATCAACAGGAGTCATCTACTCCTTATTCAGAACCAGTGAACCAAATTTGATGTCTGTGAAAAAAGAGTTCTCAAGATATTGAGCAGATGGTATCTTACTATGTCCAGTTTGACCTTGATCTTTGACCTTAGAGGTAATCTACTTCTTAGGAGAAAGCCAGTGTACGAAGTGTTATGTTTCATAAGCAAATAGTTCTCAAGTTATTGCGCGGACATTTCTTAATGCCCATTTTGACACTTGACCGTGTGATCTCAAAATCCATACAAGTAGCCTACTCCTTAGGCAGAACCAGTGTACCAAGTTTGATATATATCAAGCAAAGCATTCTCAAGATATTGAGCTGACAATATCTATTATGTCCAGTTTGACCTTGTGACATGAAAATTGATAATATCATCTACTTTCTGGTAACTGGTAAGCAAAGGATTCTTTAGATATTGAGCGGATAAGATTTGGTCGCTAAATACCTATGATTTTCATTCCGGGCTATAATTTACGTTCCGGCCCACGTACATGAAAGTTTAGTTCCGGTCATAATTTTGGTTTCTGGGCACATACTTTTTAGAAATATAGATTCCATATGTTTATGCACATATCTTTAGTTTCTCTCATCGGGTTTTACAATAATTAAACACATCGGATGATGTATACGTCTATTTTTTGTGTTTTCAAAATTCAAAAATTGTCAAATTGACAGGTGTTTATTCTTATTTTATTACAGAGGTTTGATCTCAAAGTCAAATGATTGTGAACTGGAAATGTGAAACCTGTATCGATAGAGTTGTTATACAACGCCTTCTACAATATGTACCGATACAAACCCTCACCATTATCAGTGTACATGTAGCATCAGGTACTTGGTCCACATATGAATCGAGTATGAATGACTTTAAGTTATTGAAATAAGTTCGTATTTTTTTTTTTACTTATCTAGACTATATACACAAATGTTTGCAATATTTTTTCTTTCTTTATTCATTAATGCTTTCATATATCTTTAATGATCAAATGAATGAATTTTGTACTGGTTAAGATATTGAGTGCGCGCGCGCGAGAGAGAGAGAGAGAGAGAGAGAGAGAGAGAGAGAGAGAGAGAGAGAGAGTGTGTGTGTGTGTGTAAAATGAGGACAAATTTCAACCAATGGACAGAAGTTGTGAGGACAGAATTGCACTATGAGAACAACAAATGTCCTTACAATTACATGTACGTCCTCATAAATGTGAAAAACAGCATGTGAAAGATGTAGATACAAAATATTAGTTTAGTGAGGACAAGTGGTGTGAGGACATGTCCTTACTAATATTCTCTCTCAGAAACCTTTTTTTTCATAATTCGAAAGAGAGTATTAGATAAACTTTTTATAGGTATCCCTATAGCTATACCTAACATAGTACTGTTTTGCCTTTAGAATAATATGTGTGTGTATTCTCTTTTACACATTGTGAGGACGTCCTCACTTAGTAGGTTTGGTCGACGAGAGAAAGAGAGAGTGAGAGGTCTATGTACTAGTCATATGCATGCATACTACTAAGAAAGTAAAAACAAAAGATGCATACACTTAAAGCACCTGTCTTACACTAGATAGTGGTTTGTTAAGATAATGATATTTTTTTTTAATTAAACATCTATTAAATTGAAATATATCAATACATAAAATGAAACAAGTCAAACATGTAATCATTTAATAAGCTGCAGAAATGTAGCTTTCTGAGAAAATATTAGGAGAGCTCTCTGATCGGTCCCAATATTTTCTCAGAGAGCTACAGTTCTGCAGCTATCATTTAAAGAGATTAACGAAAAGGTGACCACGGCCTTCAGATGGGTGAGGGTGGAGGTGGTGGTACAAAGGGGAGATTTCCTACCATCTTTCGAACAAGAAGTGTTGCTCTACGTGTTAACTGATTCATCATCAGACCTATTGGCAACATAGTGCATGTTCTTTCACGTATTGTCTTTGTCGCAGTAAGGTGAATTGTCAGTATATCTTTGAGGCACTCTTCGCTGGAATAAGAAGTTCTTGGTGTCACGCGATTCTCGTCATTCGTACTTCGTAGATTCGTACAAACTAGTGCTCTTCTTCACTGGCACTCCACGCACTGCATTGTACTCATATTTATTCCTGGCGACCTATATTTCTATTCCACGAGTTCTGGACGGGGTTTAAGGACACTCGATAGAAACACTTGAACAAGAAATACATTGGGTGCGTCTCTCTCTTACAGGAAGTTCATAGTGGATTTTGAAGCAGGTGCTACACCCAAGTCAAATGCTCACCTTATGAAAAAACATTAATACTGTCATTTTTGTAAGCAAATTTGTGAGACTTTCAAAAATTATAAATGTATGAAATATCTAACAAGTAAAGACACTAATGCAATATGGAAGCTTTAAGTGCATTATGGATAGTTTACACATTATTTGAAGGAAAAAATATTTTTAAATTCAAATGACACTTATAAATGCAGATTTTATTAGATTTTAGAAATTCAAGTGTGATTTATATATCTGCCTCTGGGATAAAAATTCTTTAAAGCAATACCAACTCTCAGTTTGGTGTTGAAAATTTTTGTTGCAATATTGTGATTTATTATTTCAATGACAAAAATATAAGGTTTATAAACTTTTGTTATTAATCTTAATGTTAGAAAACCTATCCAGAGGGTCTGAATGAAGTAAAATTATATTATTGTCTACCCATTCAAAAAATAATTTCTATATATATCATATATCATTGATGTATAATGCTTTATATTCAATAAAACATAAATCTTTATTTTCATAAAATCTTAACCTTAGTTTTGATTTCATCAATGACTTTGGCTAAAGTTACAAACAAAACTAACATAATAACACATTTTTACAACAAAATAAAATTTTCAAATTTAGAAGTAATATTGATTTAAACTGTACTGGAACATATTGTTGATGTGTATATATATATATATATATATATATATATATATATATATATATATATATATATATAAAAGCACTGAAAAGGCCACGACACTGTTGGTTATTTAAAACTCAAATTTTCGACGCAACCCGCGTCTTTATCAAGAGACATAAATTACATAAACAAATAACACACAAAAACAAGTATCGATAAACTACATTGGTGAGAAGAGTGATACACTATTGTACTGAGTGATAAAAATGGTGGTGGTTACGTTGTAAAGCGTGTTTACTGACTATGGTTTAGAGAGTTTGTACCATGGTCGGGTCGGGATGAAAATAAAATTATTCTTGAAAAATTACAGAAATCAGAAAAATTTAGAGGGAAATCTTACAAAACAATGTGATTATGGAATAAAATGGTGGGAAGATAATGATATGGAGTGATTAAGTTCAAAACAATATTAGGTAGTCCGTACCATTGATGATTCGGATATGGTGAACAGCGAAAAATAATGATTGCCAGAATATATATATATATATATATATATATATATATATATATGTGTGTGTGTGTGTGTGTGTGTGTGTGTGTGTGTGTGTGTGTGTGTGTGTGTGTGTGTGTATTTCATTTGGATATTTTCTTAGATAAGGTTAAATCCATATAAACGTTCATTTATTAATTCAATTTTCATTGATTTACAATCATCTGTTTTATAACTGGCGTGTTTGTATATTGGCAGCCACTGCCTTCCATACGTATAACTTTAGAGTTATGGGCCCTTGGTATATTTGTGCCACGCAGAATTCTACGTTCAACTTTCGGAAATTGCCATAAGCTTGGCTGGCCACAATGTAAGCATGCATTAATTAAGTACATTGTGTATGATTTATTTCACAAGTTCTAGCTATTTTAGGAATGCACATCATGTATTTTATCGTATATTGCGATTTCCATGCGGTCTTCGGTTAGTCACGTGGTATACTTATAAACATGCATTTATAGTTATTTGCTTGTCTGATATGATACTTGCCTGGCTTATATTTACTCCTTTATTCTGTTATGTAATTTCTTTGGTCTGGTTTGTTAATTTTTACTGGATTTTCACGTTTATCTAAGCACAGCCCTTTATTGAAAATTTAAACTATGGAACGCACTTTGTGTCATAATCGTGATGTACAACTTTTATTACACGTTTCAATTGTCAGTTGGAAGTCGTTTGTGTGATTATGTTTTTGTATTTTTATGATGTGTTAACCTTGTGTACATGGAATCTTTACTTTTCTTTGTAGCTCTTCACCATTCATTGATTGATTCATTCATTAAAGTGGTTTAACTGACTGCGTCTTGTCTAGGCAGTACATAAACCATAAAAATCATCATCATGCAATTTTGCTCATATGGCAAATTGCATTTAAGGAACTAAAATGATTTGTAAAATGTTATGCAAATAAAGGAAATATGAATATTATCCACGAAATAAGGTATTTTAAAATGATACCTTATTACTTATATTTACTTTTTTGACCGATAACCATTGCTGAATTGTGTTAACGATACGTTTCCATACATTTCACACTGTTGACCTACATAACGCTTCGTCCGAAATGATGAAAACACAAAACAAAGTTCCATCAAATGAAGGACTGTTTTAATTATTAAGACGCTGAAAAGCAGGTATATCAACAAAGACATACACATTAACTCAGGAGTATATTATTGAAAGCACTTCTTTATGTATAAATAATTTTAGAAAAACTGTAAGAAAAAAAAAAAAAAACGTACTGCGAAAGCAACGTTACAATTTTGATGCGCCCGTTCAGTTTTGAAAATTGAAGACGCAGTTTTACTTGTTGAAGACCGACTTTGAAAGATATTCTGTGGACATCACGGATTTAACAGAAGACTGAGGTGGAGGAACATGAAGAACAGGGCGCCAGTCGTCAGGTGTAACCAAATCGTTTACATACAGGACAAAGGACGCAGATGAATCTCCGGAAAGAACTGACATCGCAGAGAATGTGAAAGTACACGAAGGTAAGGCACGGTTTGGATTTGGATTTGTAATTATTGACAAACATGAGCTCACTGAACATTTCTGTTGACTCGATAATTTTTTGTTATACGTATTCAATGACGCCTTGCTTCGATGTCCCGACATAAACATTATTTGGCGTGCGTGGAAACCGACATTACCTCATGACTGCTGTGACACGGAGGCAGTGCGGTGTGTAGCTCTTCATGCACTTTGACGAATTGCAAACATTGGCCACAAATCATGTGAATGACCTTTTTGTCATCGTCTAGCAGTAGGTGCAATTCCGCATCACCAATGACCAGGGTGTAGCAGACAAAATTCAAGACATACATTAGTAAGACATTGTTTTACAGAAACGTTTTTATTATTGATGAAAGTCCACTGCTTGGAATACAAATAAAATAATAAATACATTTTGTGATGTTGATTTCATCCATTGATAGACTTCTGTAGTAAGCGAGAACGATTGCTAGATGTGTATTGCCTCAGTAAAAGTAGTACCTGTAACCTACATGTACTTTTAACAAATGTTCATACGGACAGTCGTGACCTCTGTTGACCCGGTATAGATATTTTACGGTGATGAATACGTATTGCTAGTAATAGTGTTATATAGGAGAAAATAGTTGTAAATGTAAATGTTACATTTTGAGTTTCAGTGAAAATGTGGTTAATGTGTCATTTAGTTTATAAATAGCATGGAATGGCAAGAACGTCATAGTCAGAGGCCTGTAAAGGGGGGTAAATCTGCCATGGAAATGAAGAGGGTAAAGACCGCAAATATATCACAAGTTGATTCCCTGGAGTTATGCCACGCGATCACGAATGCCGATGGTTATGCGATATCTGCAATTCCATTTGCAAGGACATCGCGGTTGTACCAAAATCTCCCTCTCTCTCTCTCTCCCTCCCCCCATCTCTCTCTCCAGCTGTAGCATAAATTCTCTTTTTATAAATTCATTTTTTAATCAATAACCTGAAACTCATAACGGGATGCTTTTAAAATTGTATCTTACTCGCTGCCATTCCGGGGAGTGCTTTTTGCAAAATCTTCGTATAAAATCATAAACTAATGATGTGTGATTAATAATGAAAAAGAAACGTATTGATATCAGCAACTTGAATTTATATAAAAAATATTTTTTTTAAATATTTTATTTGGAACTAGTTTATACTTGGAATTATTTTACTGAAACAATATTTGGTTTTTCATTTCCTACTACACAATCTCTAACTCGTCCACAGATCGGCCGCTTGTGTGGTATTTTTGTTATCTGTCAATCTACCTGTCTGTTTATTACGGTTGCTGGGGGAGTTCCTACTCGATTCATTCTGTTTTAGAAATTATTGACATACATTCATCAGACGCTAACCGAATATATAACGAAGCAGACGTGCCGAGATGGTATGGCGGTCATCAAAGCAAATGATGTCACGTCGCAGTTCTGTGAGATATGACGAGAATCTAACATAAGTGTCGCGAATGATATATATATATATATATATATATATATATATATATATATATATATATATAAGCACTGAAAAGGCCACGACACTGTTGTTTATTTAAAACTCGAATTTTCGACGCAACCCGCGTCTTTATCAAGAGACATATATTAAGAAAGTAGGGTGTTGTTGGGTTTTTGTGCTTTTATATATATATATATATATATATATATATATATATATATATATATATATAATTTCAAACTCATTTGTAAAGTTACAATATAGGTGTACTTTATAACTTAATGCAAAAATGAGAAATTCATGATTGGCGATTAGCTTTCACGCATGCACACACACATGGAGAGAGTTTGACTTGCCTATAGGTGGTCAAGCGGTCTAATGCTCGTCACATGATGCTAGGAGACATGGTTCTGGGGGTCTTGAGTCCAACCCCGGGTAGGAGCGGAAGTAGGTATCCATTTAGTGTCAATTTTTCTGTGCTTTATAGTTTTTACCTTCGATATCTTTACCAATTGTCTTGATATCCATTTCCCCATGAACGTGATACTGATGTGAATAAGTCTATTTTAATGGATGGAGAACGTGATACTGATGTGAATAAGTCTATTTTAATGGATGGAGAACGTGATACTGATGTGAATAAGTCTATTTTAATGGATGGAGAACGTGATACTGATGTGAATAAGTCTATTTTAATGGATGGAGAACGTGATACTGATGTGAATAAGTCTATTTTAATGGATGGAGAACGTGATACTGATGTGAATAAGTCTATTTTAATGGATGGGAATTCCGACAGAAATGAAATAGAATGTAAACATAAGAAACAAATTTCTTGAGAGTATGAACTGCAAAAACTTCACACCGGAATACTTTTCATGAAGCACCAATGTGCTTTATGAAGTATGCTAAAGTACATCGTCGGAAACCTACGGTCGGTTGCACTTCTTTTACCTCCCGTGGGACACAACGCCGATATTTTCGATGGAAGGTGTGTCTCGGCTTCTGTATGCGATTGGCAGCTTTACTATTCCTTATTGCTATATTCAACTAATGAAAAAGCCCCATATTTCCAGTGTTCGGGAGCATAGAAAAATATGGCTTTCGAAGCGAAGATTATGACAAGTTACAATACTTTACAACTTATTTGTAAATTTGTTTTGATTAATTTTATTCAAAATGTAAACATGCCTAACAACTTATCTCTTTCCTCCTTCATTTGGTCTACTTTCGTGACCATTGACTCGTTGAGTTTGCCTACCCGATTTAATTTATTCGTACAAAGGCTACACGCAAATGATGCGTCTGTTGGGTTAAAGTTGAGGCCCCCTAGAGCATAGCTGTATTGTTCAACTGAAGTTTTTGACTACAGAGCCCTGTAACCCCGATCTTTGATAGTAGCACAACACACACACACACTTCCATGGGCGCCACCATTACTGCTGACGCGTAGAATTTGGGGAATACTTACGGCGATTCCCATTGGTCTTCGATAGGACACGTAAGATCATGCATTTTAATGAGCTATGAGAAAAAATTCGGTGTTGTGTCCCGCGGGAGGTAATAGAAGTGCGACCGACAGTGGGTTTCCGACGATGGCTAACGTAAAGCGTTGCTATTCTGCCTCTCATGTATTTTCAATTAAAATTAGATGTTAGATCCGCTCCGTTAGAGCGGTTCTAACCTCTAATTTTAATTAAATCAAACCTATATGTATCATTAAAGTCCTTTGCCATGTTGTTACTGGGCGCTCAGGTCGATCCAGATGTCATGGGGAGAAACCAAACAAGCTGCACATGACCGAGACAGATGGAAAACTATTGTTGAGGCCCTATGCCCCCTCAGGGGCCAAGAGGAATAAGTCAAGTATATGTATCATTAATTGGATGAACGAACTTTGTACATTTTCTCCACTCTGTTTTTAATGTAGCATAGCATTATTGCACATGTACATGTTTGTATTAATTGCTGTTCGAAAATAGAGTATTAAAAACCCCATTAGAATTGTTCATACGTATAATTTTGTAAAATGCGCACCGCATAAAAAGCAAAGTTAACTTTATCAGTAGGACATTTCAACTTTTTGAGATTCTTATGGTTGAAGGTTTTAAACATTTCATTTTCATATGCATGTATATGGTGAATGACAGCATTTTCATGTCCTTAACGCACTAAGCTACACAGTATTCACAAAGAAAAGCTTCACGTGTGCTCCATGACCCTCTTCTACATGTTCGTATACACAAGTTTTGGGGGAAGATTTGCGGAAACCTCATCTTTAATCTACATGTTTCATTAAAAGGCAATTGTGATGCGTACCAATACTTACATTGTATAAAACCTTTTAATTTATGGGCTTTCCGCGGTACAATTTCCGATTGAAAATTGAAGGCTCTTGAAATGCGACAACGATCTATGGAGGTCAACAATAATTGACGTACAACGCCAACGATTTTTTTATTGACCTTTTCTCGTGAAATTTTCCTGCATCTGAATTACTTGTGCTTCAATTTTATTCAAGATTAAATGGGCTCGTGTAAGCTGTTTTACGTGCTATTTAGAATTGTCGGGGTGGGGGTGAAATTAATTTTATCAACTCTGTCGTTGACTTTGAGAACTTATATGTGACCCATGTTATTTTATTCTAATAAGTTGTGATACAATATACATGTATTGTCAAAAACCTCTCTTTTTAGTTTAAAAAAAAAAAATTATTTGCATGATACGTATAAAATTTTATCCTTAATGCAGTATCATACTTTATCAATATGCTGAGTTTCATATCCTCAGTTACAGATCAGTAATCGGTAAATCTCCTTAACTTTGATGTACTCTGTGATTCCGGTTTATATTAACGAAGAAATTAAATGGCTTTTCATAAACTTTAATTGAGGGGGAAATGAAACTTATTCGGACAGACTTAAAACATTGCAAAGTTACCTTCAACTCAAATATTTGGCCCATTGAAATGAGAATCACTGCAGGATCACCATGTTTGGTTGGAATCATTAACTCATTGCATTTTTCTATAGATAAAAGACGTCACATAGCTACTACACCGATTGGTTCACTCACCTGCTGCCAGCAGAGTACAAGTGTTATATAAAAAGACATCGTTCACCGAATTTACTAAGGATTCTGAGAATTATGAAGGACATCGTCTTCATTATGCAAACAATAAAGAATTTATGTAATGACAGTGTCCCTCGTCCGTCTGTCTTTTCCAAAACAGCAAATGTACATGTATATCAAAGGGGATAAGAGCGATAACTTAGGAATGCTAATTTGTTTTCTTTAAAAAAATATTGTTAGAAATTAACGTTAATGAATTTGACTGCAGTAATATTGAATCAGAGAGGCATGCCACTGGGTGACAACATCACTGGTTTCACGAAAATATCTCAAAGCGAACGATCTGAATTTTTAAAAATATTTTGTTTCATTTACTCAAGTGCCTAAGTTCTCTCTCTCTCTCTCTCTCTCTCTCTCTCTCTCTCTCTCTCTCTCTCTCTCTCTCTGAGTGTATAGGTTATCATTTTGGGGCCACATTTACTATCGCCAGTACTATTTTTCTGCTCAATTTAACATGGTTTTGTTCTCGGGGGAGGGGGGAATTTGTTGTGTTTTTTTGTTAATTGTTACCAATTTCACAAAACAATATACGAAATATAAAAAAAAAAATTGGCAAGGAGTATATTTTTTAAAGTTTGTACTGGTAATTTCCTCAACTAAATATAATTCTACTATTCTGGTTATATGATTTTACAAGCTCGACATTAAACGTGTCACTCATTTCATTGACGTGCTTCAGAACACTGCAGACAGGGACTGGATGTACATCTAATATAATTCTCGCAGACACATGTTCTAATCCATTACTAAGGTAAGCAAAATACGAAAACTTTATCTACGCCATACTGAATATGTTGCTACACTTTCCTAATCGTCTTCATCCACAGGTAAACAGCAGGAAGTAATAGAACGATGTCGCAATCGTTTGGATTGGCTTGGAGGAGATTAAGAGCAGATTATCCACTATACAATAACGATACAACCAGGGAGATTTAGGGGTCTGTGTTCTATTCATAATCGCAGTAATCCGATTTCATTAGATACCAATACTCGCACACCTAACAAGAAACAAAATGGCGGTTATATAGTTAAAAAATATGTGAAGTTTTGTGTAGAAAACAAAGAAAGAATGGGTATAAATCAGACGAAGAATCTGCACGGAATCTCCGACTTCGATAAGGTTTGATAAAAATTCTTATAATGTACATTTCCTTTTTTTGATTTTGAGTAGCATTGATCTTTGAGAATCTCCTGATTTTTTTGGTCCGGAATCAGTTTCTGTGTAAACTAATCTTTCAGGGACTCGGGAATTTGTGTAACTTTCTATGATTTAAGCACTTGTGTTTTATCTGATTGAATGTATCAGTAGCATAAATCTGTGTTTTACCACCAAAAAAGAGCTATTTGTTTTCAGAATAAAATGTATATATGTACATGCAACATACGGCACGTATACAACAGGTATGAAATAAATCAGAGATCGTTGATTCTTTTTTTCTACAGGAACACATACCCACGCTAGATGGCCATGTTCCGGAACAGAAACGGGACCTGCCTCCTCCAAACCCCGCCATCACGATTAAGGAGGAGTTCTTCAAGCTTCCAATGTACAAGGACATCGATACATACATCCTAGCGGTGCGTTTTAATTATTACAAACTCTTTTGTGATGGAGGGACATTTGGTAGTTATTTGAACGTTTAAGTGGAACATAGTATAGTCACCCTCATAGAGGAAGACAAGGGATAAAATGAAAATGTGATAGTTTGTAAAAGATATAAAAGCTTAATGTTATTTATCTTGCTATGGTAGTATTTTCGTCCGCCTTGCAGTAGCGAATTAATGTGAAGACAAGAGGTACTGTGAGCAATGCTCACTAAGAATATCCCCCGCTTACCCCAATCTCCCAAAGGGTGTTGGTAATAGGTCAAACTTCAGTATTATGATCCAAAAGGTATCTAGGAACACAGCATCTCCATGCGATGAAAAAAGCCGTTAAAGAATTTAAATGGAAACCATATTGCTACTTTGATGTCCAGTGCGCGTGACCTTTGACCTTTTGAACCCAAAATCGATAGGGAACATCTTCATCCCATGGGTAGTCCATATGTATGATATGGTGACTGTAGGTGGAAAGGATAACGCTTTAGAGCCTGGAAACTATATTGCTACTTCGATGTCCAGTGCGCTTGACCTTTGACCTTTTGACCCCATAATCTTCATCCCATGGGTAGTCCATATGTATGATATGGTGACTGTAGGTGGAAAGGATAACGCTTTAGAGCCCGGAAACCATATTGCTACTTCGATGTTCAGTGCGCTTGACCTTTGACCTTTTGACCCCATAATCGATAGGGAACATCTTCATCCCATGGGTAGTCCATATGTATGATATGTTGACTGTAGGTGGAAAGGATATCGCTTTAGAGCCCGGAAACCATATTGCTACTTCGATGTCCAGTGCGCTTGACCTTTGACCCCAAAATCGATAGGGAACAACTTCATCCCATGGGTAGTCCATATATATGATATGGTGACTGTAGGTGGAAAGGATAATGCTTTAGAGCCCGGAAATCATTGTGTCTACAGACGGACGGACGGACGGACAGACAGACGGACAACCCGATTCCAGTATACCCCCCCACAACTTGTTGCGGGGGGTATAATAAGTGGTAACCCAGTTTATTTTTGTATTTGCAAACACATTCAGGTTATTGAAGTTCACAGTAGATATTTTTGCTACATATTTACAAATGTTAGTGAAACCTTTGTTGAAGTCGTGCATGTGCATTGAGAGTTCTGAATTCGAAAGAAAATACTGAAATTTATGCTATTGTTCTATGTCAAATCATCACTCTGTTCTAAAGACTTGATTATTCTAACATAAAATGTTCTTGACGTATAATATAATATTAGATACTTGTAGAGGTAGAGTCAATCCCATCGCCTGTAATTTCTGTGTTCCCTGTGATTTCATTCTCCCTACCTGGAATTTATGTTTTCCTGAGCTTTTACTCTGACTACGCATGTGGTTTCTGTGTTTCCTATGTTTTCACTTTTCCTTGTACTTTTTATTTTTCTTATGTTTTCACTTTTCCTTACTTGTACTTTCTATTTTTCCTATGTTTTCACTTTCCCTTACTTGTACTTTCTATTTTTCCTATGTTTTCACTTTTCCCTACTTGTACTTTTTGTTCTATGTTTTCACTTTTCCTTACTTGTACTTTCTATTTTTCCTATGTTTTCACTTTTCCCTACTTGTACTTTTCCTATGTTTTCACTTTCCCTTACTTGTACTTTCTATTTTTCCTATGTTTTCACTTTTCCCTACTTGTACTTTTTCTATGTTTTCACTTTCCCTTACTTGTACTTTCTATTTTTCCTATGTTTTCACTTTCCCTTACTTGTACTTTCTATTTTTCCTATGTTTTCACTTTTCCCTAATTGTATTTTTTCTCTGTTTTCACTTTTCCCTACTTGTACTTACTATTTTTCCTATGTTTTCACTTTTCCCTACTTGTACTTTTTGTTCTATGTTTTCACTTTTGCCTACTTGTACTTTTTGTTTTCCCTATTTTTTTTCCACTTTCCCCGTGTTCTTAATCTCTCTCCAGACTGTAGCTTGTGTGTTTACTCTTAACTTCCTATAGTTTCTGTGTTACTTTTGTTTTATTTTCCCTAACCTGTAGGTTTTTAATTTCACTTGTTTATACTATACCCCACCTGTACATGTAGTTATTGTGTTACCTGTGCTTTGCTCCCCTCTGATTGTAGCTTCTATGTTCTCTGTGAATTTTCTATATCCTTCCATATAGTTATGGTTATGTATCCCTGAAACTGTACATATCAACAATCATAATATTTTCGAAGAAAATTTTACCTGAAGAAGGGGCTAGCTAACAACTGCTATCTTATTCAATTATAAAAGCGCATCTTAAAAGTGGAAAGAAAAAATATTATTTTATATAATACATATTTGAGCCTATAACCATATTTTCTTCAACTATTGAAACAGGCGCCTTCTAAGCTATTGGTGGGATCATTTGATGACGTCATTAAGTTTTTTAAGTTCCGTGACTATTGGAATGATATGGCCTTGACCCGGGCCATTTTTCTGTGGGTGGTACATCAGGACATCTACAATCTAAAGTCCACAGATGAACCTCCCCCTAATTCACCACTGGAGTACTTCATCAGCATGCAGACCAGCCAGGGGGGATACGCCCACCTTATCTGGGGGCTTTGTCAGTAAGTTATGAATCAATTTACCGAATACTGATGTGAAATTCATTCCACAGTAAAATAAAAAATTGAATTCAAACATTTTAATAATATATGACAAATCAAAACATCAGGAAGAGTGTCGGGTTTCAATATGCTTATCAATGTGTCAGATGGTATTGGGCCATCTATTCTCCTGGTACATGTGCATTCAGTACGATTAAATTTCGATGATGGATAATATAAAATCTAAAGTAAAATAGTCTAATTTCGTGCAGTGTAATATACATAAACTTAAGTTTTTACATTGGAGATATGAAAATAAAGATAATAAAAATGACTAACAATACGAACGATATGAAATGGTCAAATTCTCGGGACGATTTGTTCCTTCTTCGGGACGATAGATTATTTACATAGAACACAGAAACTAAAACTAAATAAATGAAACTAAAAAGAAGCATCACTATAACTAGAGTACAAATGTTGGGGGAAATAGAACGTCTACATACTGAAAAGATCAGACGTTGCAATTTAAAAAGAATCCGTGTTCAAAGAGAGTCAAGATGGAACTGTATTAAGCCTTTAGAACTTAACCATCACTTTCAGCATTCACTAGGTTGACTGTACATGCGGCCCGTCCGCGAAGCAAGGCTCTAAAGGTAACACGTATGTAAAAGAAAAAAGTCAAAATCAGCAGAAGAAAAAGAGATAATCTCCATATACGTTCGCTGAAATTTTCGTGATCCATATGGGCGCCGCCATTTATTTTTTTCATTACCTGCTTCAACAGTTATTCGTGTTTTATTTTGAATGCCAATAATAGAAGACTCTGGCGTGCAATTCGTAATTTAAGCACTCAGTTTGTTCAAAGTGAATAGTATAATTATCATTGTAACAGGTTTTAGCAAATAAATACATATAAAACCGTAATGCGACTAAATAGATGAACGAGTTCATGAGTTTCTTTGAATAAGAATATACGATAAAATTACGGTTACTTTTTTACCATTTTGAATTTATTGGTTAATTTTGTTTACTTTTAACGGCCTTTTTCATTGCATACGGAATGTATTATTGTTGTTTATAATTGTTTGCTTTGAAAAAGAGAAAAAGGTCGAAGCTAAATGTGACGTCACAATGCACAGTTTACGTCGCCTTGCGTTTTATTTCCCGCGTTCAATGAATAGGCGGATCATGTAAAACTGTTGTCCCCATATAAACTCCTTTAATATTGAGATGTTACTGGGTGTTGAGCGCAAGGAAATTTCATTCAAAATATATGTTTTTAAATGAATCATAATCTACCGTACTTAACGGAATTATGACTACCACTTGGGACATTCCAGTGACCATTACGTACATGCTTCGCTCGGTCCAACGGTCACACCGTATACATATTATCTAAAGTTACACAACAGATAATAAATGTTAACTTGGTGGAATGTGTTTAGAAAAAATCTGACAAGAAAAAAATCAATATTCACATTTATCAATTTAATTCTATATCTATTACATGCGCAAGCTTGATGTAAATGAAAGGCGAGGATAACGAACAGTGATCAATCTCATAACTCCATATCTATGATACTATTAGCCAAGTATCTAATTTACTTCTTTATGATATACTTTATAATCGAAAATTATATCTGAGAGAAATTATGATGATAGATCATATTGATAATAATTTGATTACAATTTGGAATACATTTTATTTTCCAGCATGCTGGGTGTACCGTGTGCTATCATCAATGGAATGACAAAGAGCGCCGCCTATGAAGTTGGAGGCAAAGTAAACAGGGAAAATATGGGTGCCCAGTGGAACGCCATCTACCTCAAAGGTGAATGGCGGTTCATCGACGCATTCTGGGCTTCAGCTTGTGTCGTAGGTAAAAAATCCAAGGACTGGAAATTGGTGGACAACGAAGGAAATTACGTAGACGAGGACGAGGAGGATGATGGAGCGTACCAGCACGTGGAAAATGAGGTCAATGAGTTTTACTTCATGACGGATCCCCAGAAGTTTATATGGACTCACTACCCTGACGAGGAGGAGTGGCAGTGTTTGCAAACTCCGGTTTCCGTGACGGAGTTTGAAGAGCACGTGTACCTACGGGAGCGTTTCTATTCTATGGAAATCAGTTTACTGGATGACTTCCAATGGAAAGAAATCATTATTCCGGAAGGCGGTGAACTTGGGTTGCGTTTCGGTTTCCCAGAAGAAAAGACCGAGAACTATGAGTTCCGGTACGCCATGTATAGAAACAAATCTGACGAGGAGTTCCGGCATCATCTGAGATTGGACCGATTCGTTCTTCTGGAACATACCAAAGGACTGCTGAAACTGTCTATGAGATTTCCATTGTCCGGTAAATTCAAACTGGATGTATATGGAAAGGATGAAAAGGAAAATGGCTCATTTGACTTAATTTGTTCCCACATGATACAAATCACAGTTCCAAAGAGTAATTGTCTGCCTCTTCCCGACCAGCCCGCCATCGGTTGGGGTCCTGTCCAAGAGACCAAGGACTCTGGTATTGTACCGAAGAGTCACGACGGCGCTGTTATAGTGACGGAGGACGGTAAAGTTGACATCAAACTGGGCACTAACAAGAAGATGGAAATACACCAGCTTTTGAAGAGCATCAACTTAGATGAAGCAACGCTCAGTAAATATGTTCTTGTCAGAGAAGAAAATGGGGAACATTTTATTCACATTCGGTTACCACAGGGTGGGGAATATGCTCTGAAAATTTACGCCAATGAAGAAGGCATGCCAGGGGATGCTGACAATATATTGAATTACCTCATCAGTTGCAGTAACGACGAAGTTCAAAACAAACCCTTCCCTAATGTACCTGATGGAATACTTGGAAAGAAACCCGTTTCGGAAAATATCGGTGTAAATGCAAGGATTCAAAAGGGGCGGTTTAAAACGAAAGACGGGCGAATTCGACTGGAATTTTCGGCCATGAGCTACGTAGAATTGATGGTTGAGATCCACACAACAGACATTGAAGCACTGAAATACTTGAAGTCTTACCGTCAAACTATTGAGGACCGATGGGCATTTGACATCGATTTGCCAGTCAAGGGAGAATACTCTGTTAACGTTTTTGCGCGCGAAAATCCGAAACGCAGTCGTGTATACAATGTCCATTCATACCTCGTCTTTTCCGATGGTCATGCATACAGAGATACAAAGGAAGAGTTTAGACCAACAAAAGCTCTAACAGAAACTATTCAAACAGCCGATAACGAGGCCCTTATTCCCATACCACGTGGTTATTTAGATGTCGTCTGCTGCCTTCAGCGACTCCATGCGAACGACCCCCCTGATAGCTCCCAGATAGAGATAATAGATCATGATAATGATAAACTTTTCCTGACTGAACTGAACGACTACGGCGAGTATATGATGAACATATACGACAAAGATGAATTCGGGCTGTTAACCTGCATCGCCCGCTACCAGCTCAACCGTAAAACAACAACAGAGTTGATGCAGGACGATCCGATGGTAATTATGGACAGAATTAAAGAGGAAGCAGAAGAAGACGAAGATAGAGCAGAAACCAAATCAGAGACAAAAGATCGAATGAAAACGGGGGCTACGTTGGACATGGTGAGAAAGCGACGTCATATTCTAATGTTGAAGCGACGTGCAATGGAGCTGGGAGACCGTGATGCATTGGAGCAACTGATTGTTGCTTACGAGGACACAAAACCGGCGGATGATGACCCAACACTGATGTCTGCAAGGAAACTACTGAGACTACTCAATGCTAAAGACGGTACAATATCAAATTTCAGTCACTATTCAAAACTATAAAGACGGTACAATATCAAATCTCAGTCACTATTCAAAACTATAAAGACGGTACAATATCAAATCTCAGTCACTATTCAAAACTATAAAGACGGTACAATATCAAATCTCAGTCACTATTCGAAACTATAAAGACGGTACAATATCAAATCTCAGTCACTATTCAAAACTAGGTGAAAATAACGAACAGAGATCAATCTCGCTATGTAATGCTATGCTTTGTAATGAGTAATTTGAATGATGCACATATTTAGACTATGACGTATTTTATTTAATTCAAATAGAATTGGCTGCTGCTTCAAGAACTCGTCATCTTGAAAAACTTAAACGCGCAATCCGGAATGCTAAAGAAGCCAACTATGATGGTATTCTGAACCTACAGTTAGTTACAGCAGAGCGCCTGCGGGACAAACTCTCCAGAATAGAGAGGTTACGTCATAATATCCTTGTTATGGACCAAACAACTGCAGCAGAACTGAGAACCTACACACATCCGCCAGAGGGCGTGAGACAGTCCATCATGGCCGTCCTTGTGTTGCTAGAGTATCCAAAGAAGGATGTAAAGGTAAAGTGAATTTACAATGAGTACATTCGATGGAAAATGAATATTCTGGAATCCGATCATCTAATCTAAGGTTTGGTTTATACCAGGACTGGAAAACATGCCAGACGATTTTGTCACGCTCAGGGAAGGAGTCCATCATGCGTCGTGTGGCTATGTTTGATCCAAAGTACTGCTTCCTAGATGTGGCTTTGGAAGCAAAGCGGATCATTGCTCCATTCTCACTCGAGGAAATCCGTGACGTCAGCAACGGTGCCGCAGCCTTTTACAATTGGGTAAATTATCTCTGAAAAGGTTCATTAAAATAACATGACCAGCAATTTCAATTACCCAATCCCTTTGAAGGAATTACCACTAGATCAACACAAGATAATTTTTTTTTATTAAATTGAGAAATGTCTATCCATATGTAGCACATTTAACCTAGAAATTATAATATCAACCTGCCTTGATTAGTACATTGTGTTTTCAATATCACATGTTTTATTTGGTATCATATGTTGCTGTCTCATTTCTCAACAATTAGACCAAGTCACGTGACCGGTTCCAGTACTTTCACCTACAATGGTGATGCGTAAACAAAACAACCCAAACTAAGCCACTTGTTACAGATTAACAAACACGACCAATAACTCGGGCAAGAATATTATATTTGATTCGGTCATGTTTGTTGTTTTATCATCTTTATTTTTTTCCCCCACAAACCTCGCACCATGAGGAGGGGGGGGGGATAATAGGAATGTTACATATTTTGTTAAGCAGGAAGCTAAGCAGTGTAATACTTTTTACCAAACTTTGAACCCTACATCGCGCGTGTTTTCGGTCATATAGCTTTAATATCAAACTAGTAACATTCGTACGCATAAATTCATAACGATGATGTATTAGCATTTATGATAAAGTTAAATATGACAATGATATTGAATTTCAAAAATACGATTTGCTTTGGGGTAAAATGAACTGTTTTGCTTCAGGCTTATGGCATGATTGTCGAGGTCGAGCAGACAGGCGGTGCCAGTCGTCCAATGGATGAGTGGATGAGAGTGACCGAAGATGTCCGAAATGTGGAACAAACAATCTCTCTTGGCCCAGCGTCTGCGCGGACAAGTCGGTCCAGGCTACTTAAAACGCCTGAAAAACTGACAAGATACAACACACAGGACACTATTAACAAAACATATACCGTCAGGTCCCGCAACTCGTGACAGTCAGGTCCTGCAACTCGTGACACATGGCGAAGCGACATGACATTATCAACAACATTGAATTAATCAGAAGAGTGGAACTAGCGCCAGTCTTAGTTCAAGAAATCTAATGATTTTCTAACCCAAGTAATAATTAAATGATATATTAACCCTCAAGATTCTAACGTGTGATATGTGTTTTGAGATTCCGGAGATTGATGAATATTGCATGTCATATTCTTTGTTATATGTACAAAGGTAAGGAAAGTATTATCATTGAAAATGTGTAAATTCTTTTGTCTATGAATTTGTCGATATAATAAAGGTTTACTATCACCTATAACTTTTATATGTTGGGGTCTACTCTTGAAAATATCCAAATATGCTTCGTAGGATTCATTCACAAGAGAGACAATTTCTGTATTCAAAGAAATCTGGGGTCCAATTTCCTGTGCAGCATTATTAGTTAGGTCCAAAATTCCGTATGACTACACAGAACTGGATGAGAGGGCTCCGTACAGGACAACAGTTGAGCGTAAGGTGTTTAGAGGACTGGGGCAAAATATCCTGTTAGTGAAGTAGACCGGGGGCGAAGTCCAGTAAAGAATGATTACGAATAGGGTCAAGGTCAGGATACGTGTAGTATGACGGTTCAACCAAATATTCTATCAGTATAAAACGATTAGTAATAGCAAAATGTGTTTTGACATACATGTATACAGGTCATGAGGTTCTAGAAATATCAAAAACCTTAATCCATGTGTTATTTAGTTGACACATGTAAATGTCAGTAATCTATGAAAATTCAAAATATAACAGTGTTTGGAATTTTACATCCAAAGATGCTACAGCTAATGCTAAAATATACTAATGTTGATTAAAATTGGTTGAGCTGTTTCGGATAAGAAAATGAAATGCTTTTTAAAATAGCGGTGAGCGGGAACACATCACAAATGACACAATAATCTCTGTTGAGCTAAAGTTGGTATTGTTTTATCAATTAATTTTACATGTTACATGCTTTTTCATTAGTTGAAAAATTAGTGGTATATGTATATCGTACTCAACAGGGGGAAATTGCCCAGAATGTTGGGGATTCCTCTGGATGCTTCGTATTTATAAAAAAAAAATGTAGATTGAGAATCCTGAAAAGAAAAACTTTAAAACAATCATATCAATCTATATAATTGTATTCACCAAAAACAAACAAATATCAAATATAAATGATATTTGCAGAATGAAAAAAAAAACCATGGCTATTTGAGGACCCAAAAAACAACAACATTCGTCTGCTTCTGAGAGTTGAATGTACTCAATTGGGGATGACAATAGTCCAGTTCGTACCCTGTGACAATTTCTTCATGTCACAAACAAAAATATCAGATACACCGCACACTGCCTCAGAGCGACTGCAATATATACAAGCCCTTAATCGTTAACGACGATAGTTTCGAACTCCGGCAAAATATGTTTATGTGTGGGCACCGAAACGAGGCTTCCGTACGACGTTACAACAGCTGTCACAGCCTTATGCACTTGCAACACCCTCTGTAACATTCACTTGTCCACTTTGAAGCCGTGACAACTCTCAAAAGGACCCTACCTGTTTGGTCCCTGATCGCATCCCACATCATGATCATGTCCCACGCTTTCCGTTAGTACCAACATCAAACCTTGGACTTCATTCCAGTTTCACTCAACAAAATTCCAACAATTTTCTCTCCACAGGAATTGTCTCCAAGTCATCCTTTTAAAACTACACTTTTCAGTTCACAAGAAACTCCTTTGTTCAACAGATTATGGAAGCCACCATTAACGGCTTTCGTTGACGGTTTTCCTGTTGTGAATTCACAAATTACTACGCCAATCTCGAAATGACATATGTGGCAGGATGATCTTTATATCTAATTGAATTTTCTACATATTTTTCAATACTAAGCTGTGCTATATTAATTGAATGAAATCTATTCACAACATTCTATTGGCCAGGTTGTTTGTAGGAATTCACTCACTCTAGCTAAAACCAGTTTAACCACTTTTTCTTCTATAAATAAGTTTCGCGGGCTATTTTCATCAGTGCGGGAAATTTGCTTTAGAGGGAGTAGACCTATACATGTACCTGCCCGTTGTGCCACACCTTAAGGTATAGATTTGAAATGTTTATTATTAACTGATTGATAATTATGTAAGTTGAACTATTTTTTATCAGTATATTTCTCTACTATGAAATGGCCGTTTTTTGATCAAGGACTATAAAATTTGTTACTTTTTGAAGTAAAGTAATAAAGTCGATCATGTACATTTCATTGGAATATTTTGACTTCTTTAAAGGGAAATACGAATATGAATTTATGTAATTGTATATTTTGTTGCATGTGTAATGTGGTGTGTGATTTGTTAATTTCAGATCTGCCATTGTCTTTAGTTCTTAATAAATTTAATAAAACCTACGTCGCATGGTTATATTTAGAATATAGTCCAAGAACAAATCGTTAATTCAACTCAAATCACATCATGTTTTATCATTTAGAATCAATGATTTGAAATATTTTAATGATAAGGAATGAATTTATTATTTTTTTCGCTGGATGTAGGTCATCCTCACAAGTCAAGGTTTTGTGATTACGTACTCTCCACACAATCACAATACCGTGACTTGTGAGGATGGATGGAGGTATACCACAAAAAAGCCGGAAAATTCTGCATCATACGCTACGCGCAATGATGCAGTTTTCCACCTTCAATGATGCAATTTTTCCGTCTTTTATTGTCGTGGTATAGCTTCATCCAACGAAAAAATAATGAATTCATTTCTTAAAGGCATAGGCTCTAAGGTATTGGTGAAATTTTGCATGTTCCAAAAAGGTGGCGAAATTTAAGATCATAACTTAAAAAATCACAAAAAGTTCTTCAGAATGTTTACAAACACATTGGATATGATAGTAATTACAAAATAATTCCCTGTTCTCATTTGCCTAAACTGGTACCCTGTTGACTTCGCATCTTTTATGTTTGTGTGTAGCCACCAATCAATGGGGTACCAGTTTAATATATTGTCCTCCAGACAAACATTTTATAAATGGCTTAAACGTCAAAATGACTTCAATTTCACAGCGCTGCAGCTATAGATAACTCAAAATTAATACTACAAATTTGTTTTTTGTTTGTTTTTTTGTTCTTCTTGCAAAATATTGTGATGTCATTTTTAAGATCAAAGATAGACCCTATGCCTTTAAAGAAAACGGATTTAAAAATCAAATGATAATTCAAAAGACGATTATCTGGTATGTATTTATCTGGAGTTTTTTCGCACATGGTTAGTAGAAATGTACATGGTGTTATTTTGGTATATAAGCTATGGTTTATACAAACTGATCAATGCTAAATGAGTATGATTGTATACAATTTTAGCAAATTACAAGCTTCCTGTTTGTTAGAAAGTCACGTTTTAAGTAGATTTTCATATACACATACATAATCATTCATTTTAGCCTTCCTTGTAAATAAAAAATTGGTTCAATCTTAATTCGCTTGGAAGAAGGAATTTACGTGATTTTACATTTTGATAATCATTTCCCCAATTCTTTTGAGGACGATCTATTTCAAGATATCAGTTGGTCAACTGGTCAGTCTAACTCTGTTTAAAATTACATTTTTAACAGCTGACTATAGACGATCCAGAACATCTAATTTTGATGAGATTGTCAATTGGTTAATACGAAACCAGTTCAGACTGGTTTGATCCGCGGTAACGGAGTACTAGTAACTTACATGTACATATGTAGTTGGTATATGGTAAATCACTTGCCTGGAGATCCAGGGAACCCTGGTTTGAATTCCGGTATCGTTACATATAGTCGGTGTTTCTCCTTTTCCATTATACATAACGCTGGGATCTAACCCAGAACCTGAAATGTCTGAAGGAAAAATGCCCCTATTTGGTTTTATTCGAGTGCCGAAAAAAGGTGGGTGTATCATAACGAAATTTGCAATGCATAAAATAGATGATAGAATTCTGAAAGAGGGAAGAAAAGTAATGAATGGAGTAATGAATTGGCAAAATAACGTGGGACAAAAACAACAGTAGGATGCAGAACAAAAATGTCTGAACTTTTCACCGTGAGGTGAGGTGACGGAGATTATTAGTATGTATGTTTTTAGCTTGTTTACAAGATCATGAGGGTGAAATTGATTCTGGTCAGAGGAAACGTGTAACCAATCGGAGTGTAAGAAATCAGTCACCAGAGGTCAAGCATTTGTATATATTATTTACAAGAAAAATGAAATTAAAAATTATGCAAAACCTTACAAGTGAAGTTATGCAACGCTAAATTATAGATTTTTCAAGGAAATAATTGTGTTGGCTTTGAGTTTGAATTAAAAGCCAATGTCAATATTACAGATTATCAAGATATAACAAATATGATAAGGAATTTTGGAGGATGTACGGGGGTATAAATGCGAGGAACAGAGACAGAGTTCTTCAGTAGCTGAACAGAACTTTGTCTTTGGCCTTTCATTTATACAGGTAAGATATTGAGTATAATTCCGCATTTCTGAAATAACTTCTTAATTCTTCAGATGGCTTCATTAATTTTTGTGTGAACTTTTATAATAATGTTTGTAATTATTATTGTATAATATGAATTGTAATCAATAATTATAATGATGAAATGTTTCTTTAATAAAAAAGAGTAGCTGAACAGAACTTTGTCTTTGGCTTTTCATTTTTCAGGTAAGATATTGAGTATAATTCCGCATTTCTGAAATAACTTTTTAATTCTTCAGATGGCTTCGTTAATTTTTGTGTGAACTTTTATAATAATGTTTGTAATTATTATTGTATAATATGAATTGTAATCAATAATTATAATGATGAAATGTTTCTTTAATAAAAAAGAGTAGCAGAACAGAACTTTGTCTTTGGCCTTTCATTTATACAGGTTGAACGAAAAAGGGTTACTCCGTTCAGCATGTGAACACAAAGATCCCGAGGTTAACTGGTACGTAGCAAGTATTTGCATATCACGCTTTGCGCCATAGCTGACTTAACAATACTTCTTCCCCAAACTTGTTACATGAGCTATTACGAAGTTCAAGTCAGTTATGGGGCGAAAATGGATATGATGGACGTACCAACCATCGCGGATATTTTCCCTGACAAGATACACGTAGTTCAGATTAGATCATCAGATGAAGGCTAGTGGTTCTAGTTCAGATTAGATCACCAGATGAAGGCTCGTGGTTCTAGTTCAGATTAGATCATCAGATGAAGGCTCGTGGTTCTAGTTCAGATTAGATCACCAGATGAAGGCTCGTGGTTCTAGTTCAGATTAGATCATCAGATGAAGGCTAGTGGTTCTAGTTCAGATTTGATCATCAGATGAAGGCTCGTGGTTCTAGTTCAGATTAGATCACCAGATGAAGGCTCGTGGTTCTAGTTCAGATTAGATCATCAGATGAAGGCTCGTGGTTCTAGTTCAGATTAGACCATCAGATGAAGGCTCGTGGTTCTAGTTCAGATTAGATCATCAGATGAAGGCTCGTGGTTCTAGTTCAGATTAGATCATCAGATGAAGGCTCGTGGTTCTAGTTCAGATTAGATCATCAGATGAAGGCTCGTGGTTCTAGTTCAGATTAGATCACCAGATGAAGGCTCGTGGTTCTAGTTCAGATTAGATCACCAGATGAAGGCTCGTGGTTCTAGTTCAGATTAGATCATCAGATGAAGGCTCGTGGTTCTAGTTCAGATTAGATCACCAGATGAAGGCTCGTGGTTCTAGTTCAGATTAGATCATCAGATGAAGGCTCGTGGTTCTAGTTCAGATTAGATCACCAGATGAAGGCTCGTGGTTCTAGTTCAGATTAGATCATCAGATGAAGGCTCGTGGTTCTCTGTTTAAATCCTGCTCTAATCGGTTGTATTTCTTTCTTTTCCATGCAAGCAAGAAAATCTGCTGACATGTTTAAAATGTAATTTGTAATTACGAGATATCAGATGACATGTCATTGATTTGACATTAGAATATATTTCCTTAGTATTTGACATTGAAGATCAAATCCTTTTTTCCTTTTTCTTTTCTTTTTTTTCAAAATCCAATTGTATGTTTACGAGAAGACAGGTTTTGGGACTCAATATAAGTTAACATCTAGAGAATATTGATAGCGATAACTGTAATGTCAAAACGAAAACCATTCTGGCGATAAGATTTGTACGTATGTATATACAATTATTTGTCCCAAACACTGATTCAATACAACATAAATGAAATACAAAGTTTGCCTCACTTTTTACGACTGACTGTTGTATGGCGTCTCATTTCAAACCACTGCGACGCTATTTCAACCTTAAAGTTCTGAAAATTCAAGATGAATGGGATTATTAAATATCAGATATACAATGATAGCATCGTCAACATATTATGACATTCTGGTACAAACTTAATCCTTAGAATATATAGTACACGTCAATAAAAATTAATGACCAAATAATGTACGACTTGAGAGTCATAAGCTGATTATTAGGTAGAGGAAGGATGAAATGGTAAAAAACTAAAATGTCAAATTGTACATTATCGATATGAAAAGGGTTAACTTATGTAGACGGTGAAAATGTGAGGATAACGATCTCATATCTCCTGTATTATATTGTTTATTGGCTTTACATGTAAGCCTTACGGCTCATCAGCACAATACATATTCAATTACAGAGTATAAACAAAAAAGGTGCATACAATATGAAAAGTGGAGTGAATATTAGAGGATGGACATACATGAAGAGAGTTATAAAGAGAGTTATAAGTCAAGTTTACATTAAAAAAAACCCAGCATATACATTAGATGATAGTTTGGCTAGATCGTAAGAGTAAAGCACTTTTTAAAAATTTACCCAGATTACTGAGTTGTTTCGATTATGAACTGACATCAATTGTACCAGTTTAAACATAGAAGCATGCGACCAATGATACTTTTTTATATATGCAGATCTGAGGTTTTTGTACAAAGGACATATTAAAATAAAATGATATTCGTCTTCAATTTCGTTCAAATTACAAAATTCACACAATCGATCTTGTCTTGCTGTGCCATTATATCTACCTTGTTCAATTCTAAGCTGGTGAGCAGACAATCTAAATTTTGTTAAAAGAGTAATAAGATTTTCCGGATAGATTTTGTCAAGTAAAATTGAATGGTAACATTATCAATAAGGTATCTACATGTATACAGAATACATTTGGGTGAATTATCAAACAATTCATATCGTGACTGCATGAGGTTGTCAGTTAAACGCTGTTTGAGACATTCTAGAAATAAAACTTCATTATTAACATAGTGATTAAACCATACATCACATAAAAGGTGGGGACATGTAAGGTTGAAGGGATGAATTGGATCTATGTACTGAAGGATCACACCGTCCTCCCTCCACCACCCCCACCACCCGATTTAGGAATTTGAGCTTTGGTATTATTTGCTGTTGTATGCTTGTGAAGAATTTTTAAGATAGGCTTAAACCAGGTACGTGGATCAATGGGGCTTGATAACGATAATTCTCTGCTATTTTCATATGGAAATAAGAATATATTGGGTGATCCCCCCCCCCCCCCACATATACTTTTTTCGATAGTGAATTTGAATGTGAAGAAAGTAAGGTTTTAAGTGTTGCGATCCCTCCTCCACAATCTAAAAAAAAAAAAAATAGAAGCCTGGGGAAAACTGTACACACTGGCGATTTTCCCCCTTCCCGCCACACACAGGCTATTTTGGAATTTGTTTGTAAAGAAAATTTAGACAGGTCAATTTCTAACTTCTGCCCCCTCCCTCTTTGAAAACGATACTACATGTAACCCTGGGAACTACTCCAATATTTAATCTTTTTAAAGAGTTACATAGTGTTATACTCTAATGATATATTTATACATATAAACAAACACTTAAATCTTTTAAACCATTTTTTTCTAGGAAATACTTTGATATTACATTTAAAACGTTGTGAATTAACATTTCTAAAGATACCAAGAATTTATTTATATTTATCCCACAGAGACGCATGTACATTAATGAAAAACCCATTACAGGACAGGCCGCGCGCGCTCTTGCGGGACCTGTAAAAAATGAGCATGGGGTACGGCTACTGTGGCACCCCTTCACATGTAACAACATTTCTTGGACCTGGAAATCCGTGATGGGGCTTACTAGAAATTGAGTACTAAGTGTTTAAGTTTTTACGTTAACATTTTGTCTAATGGGTGGACAGTAACCTCTGCTTCCGCCAGCTCCTACACCACCACGCTCTACTTTTTTATGCTAATTTCTTTACCTATATTTAATTCTTTTATCCCAAATGTTTGAATTTGTGATCTCATTATACAAAATGGCATTACTGAATGTACAGACACCCTTAAGTGAGAATGAAAACTCACAAAGAAAAATCTTAATTCTGTACACTACACTAAATCAACAACATTGACCGATTGACCAAGTTATAACTCAATCGTTGAACAGATTAGCTGGGTATTCTTAAAATCAGATCATTTTCCACGTGCAAAACTGAGATTAATAACCATAATCCGCGACCCACAAATCGCCTAGTAGAATGTTACACTAGCTAATCCTGTGCAGACTGGGTCAGGAGGTTACATAAAAGTTGTGCTGGGTAGTTGAAGGCAGTAGTCAATGAAAGATGATAACTATGAAAGTCATGGATATTGATGACCAATAACAATGGGAACAGGGAATTCTAAAGTGCCCCCTATTGACACCCCCAGGGGGCAGGAGAAGGTAAGGGGCTGTGAGATGTAGTGTGCAGTGGTAGTATGACGTCAACAATAAACAAAAAATAATTATTTCATTACCGAACAAGATTGTACACTGAAAAATACCAGCAGAAAAGTAAGAAATTAGAATTTTCAAAATAGCAAGTTGTGATAAAAAAAATTAAATTGCAAAAAAAGTCAGGATACTATTCATGTACTTTCGTTTTTATATTTTATGATGTGGTAATATTTGAAGAGCAGTTTTATTCAAGAATGAAAATAAAACCTGCAAGAGTCGAGCTCTTACAGACGGGTTTAAGCCTGTTTGCAGAACGAACTCTAAACTATTGGGCTAGTAAGATGTAGTTTGTTTTGTTTGAGTTTATAACACTTATTATTCTTTATTCATCCTTGATACGTCATGTTTAGTACACATACTGATCGATGATGCAACACTTTTAGAATGTCAACAAACCAATGCCTATCCACCGAGGAACTGTTGGTAAGAAAGGCAAGCCCAATCCCAAACCGCCCCTCGTGTCCAAGAAGGAGCTCCTAAAGAGCGTCAACTTCAAGGTTATGGACGATATTGCACTTCAGGTAGGTTATGCAATACTAATGAATGCTTTACAATTATCACCAATATCTACTCTTTTTCATTAACTGTCATTTGACTGCATGGTACAACAAGAAAATGCTTTGGGGGAATTTGGAAAATTCAAACTGTGTAAATTTTCTCCACAGGTTCCCCCGGACTTGCTGGTTGAAGACTTTTGGGATGTAGTAGAATACATGATTGTGTCACCGGAAGGTGAGGTGGTCAACGATCTGTTTAAAGTCCGTGCCATTTTCCGATGGATTGTGTCCTACGACATTATGAACATCGACACTGATGTTTTGCCGCCGGACGGATCTCCCCTCGAACATTTTCTAAAGATTCAGTGTGAGATCGGGGATCATGCACATCTCTTCTACACAATGTGTTCGTAAGTTGATATTTTTGTACATTTTTTGTACATGTATATCTTGTCTCCATGTAATGTCAGACATCGTTCACTTGTTAATATTGCTTTGCAGATTAGCTGACATTCCTTGTGTTATAATTAATGGAATGACAAAAAGCGCCATCTATGAACTTGGGGGTGAGGTAAGCAGGGAAAACATGGCCTCTCAGTGGAATGGCGTTTATTTGGATGGTGAATGGAGACTTGTGGACTGTTTCTGGGCTTCTGTCTGTGTTGAGGAACGAAACTCTATTGACAGACTTGAAGTCACAAAGAAGAAGAATCTAAAACGAGTTTCTGAAAACGGTGAAGGTCCCGTCCCTTTTAATGACTTTTATTTCCTTGTTGATCCACAACAGTTGTTATGGACTCACCTCGCCGATGATCCTAGTTGGCAACTTGTTCAGTCTCCAATTACAGAAAAGGGATTTGAGGAGAGAGTTTATATCAGGGAACAGTTTCACCTTCTGGAGATGGAAATTGGAAACAAGTGCGAAAATTGTATTCTCCATACTGAGGGAGACCCTGTGGAAATCGTTTTCAAGTTACCAAAATCAAAAGGAAGGTTTTATAAGTTTGCATACAGTCTCAGCCAGTCCAGGACGCAGGTGAGCTCTGATGGATCTGAAAAACCCGTAGATTTACTTCTCGAAAGATTTGTTTTCTTTGAGCACACAGACGGGCAAATAAAATTTACAATCAAGTTGCCTCTTACTGGAATGTTTCAAATGGATATCTTTGCTGTTGATGTAAAAAAGTCAAAAGCATATAAACTTTTGTGTACATACCTGATTCAGTGTGACGAAAAGCTTGACAATATCTTGCCTTTTCCGGATTGTCCAGATTTAGGATGGGGTGTAACACCGCATGCAGAGGATGCCGGGATATGTCTCAGGAATCGAGCAGACTGTGGTGGACGCATTACAACGAAAAGTGGAGATATGGAATTGATATTTGAAGTAACAGGCATTCCCTTCCTTGCCGTTGCATTAAAAAATGTTCTCATCAATGAGGCATTATTGAGCAAATATATTCTAGCACGAAGAGACAGAGAGAAATATATCGTGAAAGTTCGACTACCCCGAGAAGGAGAATACGCACTGAAGATATATGCTGATGACGGTGGGAATAAAATAAAAAACTATATTCCAAAGGACATAATTAATTTACTGCTCGTCTATGAAGGTGGACAAAAGATTAACGAACCTTTCCCAAATGTTGCAGGTGGAAATCTGGGAACAAAGCCTTACGCAGAAAAATTTGGTATTGACGTTCTGAGCTACCAGAACGGGATTATTAAAGCTTGGGGTGGAAGGGCGAGGGTAGAATTTGAAACCCATACTGACGGAGTTCTGTTAATGTGTGATCTTTCCTGTAGTGATAGAGACTCGCAAACGAGAAGTAAAATTGAGACCACACACGTTGATAGCCACTGGGTGTTTGATCTAACCCTCCCGGTTCCCGGGGAATACTCAATGAACGTTTTAGCGTCTATGGAAGAGGACAGTGGAAACGTGTACGAGGTTCAGAGTTACATGATCACTTCAATCGTTACTGATGCTAAGCGCGTCAAGTTTGCAGACGATACCGAAGACATTGATGAAATAATTACGGCTACTATCCGCACCTCAGAAGAAACCATCACGATACCAATACCAAATACAGATGTAAGTGAGAAAGTGTTTACAAGAATAAGTAGAAGAGATGGCAGAGACGGAGAAAATGGAACCAGGCCGTCCGTTATGATCAACAAAGATACGTTCGATATAACACTAAGGGAAGATGGAGAATACGTGATGGATGTTTGGGCTCAAGATACATCGAACACACTGGAGACGGTGGCTAGGTTCACCATCTGTCGTCGTCCATCTATTGACTCTTATACAGACGATATAGAGGCGCTGATAGAGACTCTTAAACCCCAGGAAGCGGAAGAAGAACAAGTGGAAGAAAATCATGTTAGTGATTATGAAGAGACACGTGAAGATGAGGAGGGAAGTTATAGAACCACTTTATATACGGTAACGGAGGATGATGACAACTATGAAAACGAAGATGATGACAAAGAAAGTAAAAACGTGGAAAATAAAGGCAATGAGAAGGATATTGCTACAAAGACTAACGATCAAGAAATGAGGACAAATGGTGAAAAAGAACAAATTGATACCGAAACAGCAAGTAGAGAATCGACACCGGAAGAACTGCAAAGTGTTGTCGTTCTGGGTGTTGTTAATGATTCCAAAATAAAAGACAATAACGACACTGGAAATGATTCAAAGCACACAAACAACAGTGATAAATGTAACAAGGCAAATTCCTCGAAGGACGAAAAACCAGAGACAAACGAAACCAAACCTTCCACAGCAAGTCCATCAGATGAAAATCTAAAAGATGTCGATGCAGCTGGAGCTGTGACGGGCATTGCGATCATACAGACGGAAAAAGCAGGAAAGGAAACCTCTCCGACAAAATCTCTAGATAACCAGGACAAAATCAGTGACGACGTTTTTAGCAATTACTCGGACGGTAAGAGTATTACAGACACTGATAACGAAAGCATATTAACCATTCAGGACAATAACAATGCACGCACTGCCACTAGAAATGACAGCGTCAGTATTTCCGCATTTGGGATGGTGGCCGCACATGTCATATCTGAGGACAAGATAGAAGATGAGGGCGAGGATGATTTTGAGGGTGATGATGAGCGCGTTGCCAATGAATCACAAGCGATTGGATTACCAGACATTGATGAAAATAATATGGACGAAGAAACCAAAAGGAAATATCGTGTTGGTAGGTTAAATGTATTTGATGACACGCTAAGAAAATTCGCAATGCACAACTTTTAAATTTTCTTCTAGAGTACATAATATCTTTGTAAAATGTTGGATTTCTAACTTTCTAGCGCCCAAAGCACTGTAGTTGAACGCTTTCTCCAAAACGAAAAACAATCGAACTCACGAAATAAAAATGGCAGAGCCGTGCTTTTTCTTATCAAAGAATCATCATTGTCTTTGATTTGGACTTCGAAGTTCAAATTCAACGGGAGACACAATCGGGCCTAAATAATAACGTGCAGGTTTCGTACTTAAATCCAATAAATAGATATAGACCCGACAACAAAATACCATAATCCAAAGATATACATTGTACATGTAAATCTGGCAACAAAATATTGATGCCCACGAGCTTGAATGTCGTTTTTTTTTTTTAAAATTTTAATTGCTCAGTGCAACTTCACCGATGATGCCTATTCTAAGATATGAACAAAATATTACTTATTGAGAACACTAGAAACTGTTTTTGAAAAACCATATAAAACGATATATTTTAGATTCTCTTAACAACTGTTTCTTATGAAGCTTTGCCGATCCCGATGCATGCGAAAGCTGACTTTCCCCCATGAATGGGTTACATGCTATCCTGTTAGGTTCCAGTCTGTAGATATAGGTCGCATCATTAAGCTAAGTTTTCTCATAGCAGCAGGTGCAAACGAAAAACTGTGCATGCGCAAGCTGACTTTCCCCCCTTAGCATCCGGTTTAAGATCACTGATACATTTTCTGTGCGGACATCACAATAAATCGCATGGGTAAGATGGGCTACCACGAGAGTTATAGAAATGGTTTTGGAATCTACCTGTATTTCATGAGGTATTACTCCATGTGTTAAATAAAAGAGCTGACTTTTTCACAACGCTCAACTGTAATCAATGTTTTATTAAAATGGGGAGATAAAGATAGTTTAAAAACTATACAACTTTTGATTTAACCAATATAGATTTTTGAATCATGGAAGAAAATAATGTAAACGATATTTGGAAAATCTTGTGTTGTGAATGCCTTAGTTACACGTATACCGCAACTTATTTATGCTGATTTATCCCAGACGATTGATTGTATCTTGCTTAACGTCTCTCTCGTGAATTTTCCCCTCATATGGAGACGTCACCAAGACTGGTGAAGGGCTTCAAATTTAGACCTTTGCTCGGAGCTTACTGTCATTGAGCAGTGAGGGTTCTTTAGCGTGCCACACCTACTGCGACACGGGAAATCCGTTTTTAAGGTCATCTTTCAGGACCCGTGACATTCACACCTGATGCTGAGCGTTTGGCGATGGAAATTGTTTAATTTGATATCAGACGTGATTCTATAATAGAGAAAATAGAAAGCATCCTGTATTTGAACACGATTCTAAATTATTACCTAGAAGATATTGTACTGAAATCTGAAAGAAAACTTTACAATAATATTTCATTTACCTTTGTTTACAAGAAATATTTTGTTACATTAAGAAATGTAGATGATAACCGATATATCTAGTTCATCAAGTGTAAAATAAAATTCTTCAAAAACCACTATGGATTATTAATTGTTTCAATACAAAGGTAAAACTTTATTTGTTAAATTGGATTGCCAGTAAAATATTACACACGGAAGATCTTTTTATGAAAATGGCAATCTAAAAAAACATTACATATCTAAGAAATAATTTTATCATTTTTGAAAATACATGAGGGTATGAACTGCGACGCTTACGCCAGCATATTTTATGATGCGCCGTGCATTCATACTGTGACATTCTGACTCTCGATCCCGTTTCTGGTATGTCCAGGGGTCCAGGTTTTCTCTGCCCTCAACTTTGTATTTGAAATTTTTTATAGGACTTCTTGCGTATACGAATTAATCATTGTTCGCTATCTTTACATTTTTTATTTGACAACTTTTGAATTAAATAGATCTGAATAGAAAAAGTGTTGGTCGTCCTGAACTCACACACACACACACACACACACACACACACACACACACACACACACACACACTCTCTCTCTCTCTCTCTCTCTCTCTCTCTCTCTCTCATCATTCTAGACAGAGCGGTATATATTGTAATAACTTCAAGATATCAATTTAATAAATAAAAAGGATTCTAAACTATGTAACTCAATCAGAATGTTCATCATACCAAAATGATGGAAGTAAATATTGGTACGTTGTCAATTTTATATATTCCTGACAAGCCTGTTTATGATATAACGTTTTAATGTTTTATCCAATGCTTTCTGTAGCACGCCGACGAACAATTGTCCGGAAGTTACACAGAGCGATCAGGGACAGGAACCTGAAAGAATTAACACAGAGCTTCTCGGAATATAAAGCTACCAAACCTCCTAAAGATGACGAACTCAGACGAGAAGCCAGGCGGATAATTAACCAAATTAAAGCAAAAGACAGTAAGATCAATTGAAATATATCTGTTAACAAACGAAAATTCCGGAGATTATATAGGAGCAGTTAAAACTACTTTGTATTACATAAAGAATAGTATACACCATTTTGCATATCAATTCGAGACACCACAATCGGCTATCAACTTCGGACTTTGAATGATATAGGCTGATAACTGGAAAAAAAAACTTTTATCATTACACACCAATACCATATAAATACATACTAGTTTATCATTTCAATATTAATCAAGGAGCTTTAAAGTTTGTGTGAAGCACTTAAAATTACATCTTAAAGCATTCCGCATATCTGTGGTCGTTTTAATGATCAAATTGTCATTATGTCGAATGCTGTCTGACTTGGTTCATATTAACTGTTAGGTCGTTCATTGCATGCTGATTTTGAATATGGGTTGACCGGTCAACAGGAAATCCCAACTCCTCCTAGGCACCTGTTCCAACCTCTGGTGTGTCCAGGAGTCATTGTTTGCATTAATCTTAATTTTGTATTCTTTGTGGAATTTATGAGATTGATCAAATAATTATTCGTTATCTTCACTTTTTTTTCATCTTCCATGAATACATGACACTTGAAAAGTTCAAATACATGCTTAAATGTTAATTCAAAGTAAGATATTTCGAATGGAAGTGTTTGAAGTAAAATTCCACAAAAGATATATTATGGACCCATAGTATAAAGGCACGAACGCATTAGTTTTAATGCCGTGAGGATCCGGGTTAGAATAGGTCCTCAGTAGTCAGTACGCCTTCCTTGTCGTAAAAGACGACTAAATGGGATGGTCCTTCAGATGAGACCGCAAAAACCAAGGCTCCGTGTCACAGCAGGCGTGGCACAATACCCCCCTGCTCAAAGGCCGTAAGCGCCGAGCATATGCCCAAATTTTGCAGCCCTTCATCGGCAACGGTGACGTCTCCGAATGAGGGGAATATTCTCGAGCGGAACGTTAAACAATATACAATCAATCAATCAATTAGTTTGACGTCAATCCTATCACACATGCAGAATGTGTGTATTTATAATCATAACTAAACATGTAAAAATATTTTAGGTTATCATTAAATCAGAATATGTTTCAGATTTGATCAACGCCACTTTGTCTAAGGATCCTGATGTTCTCCGAGAGGCAATCAATCGCGCCCACAAATACAACTACAACATGGCGCTGACGGTTCAGATCCTCCTAGCTGGCAGACTGCTGGAAAGGTACCTGAGAATGAAGAGGATTCACACGACTGTGATAGAGATGAACCAGAACGCTGTGACGGAAATGAAAAAGTACACCAAACCACCAAACGGCGTGCACCAGACCCTGGGTGCCACCTTTTTGTTACTGGGGGAGGAGGCTCGAGTAGTCAAGGTGACAACCGCGTAATTACCATAATTTCTACGATCTGCTATTACCCTAGATATGCAATAACCATAACACGACTATTTCAGGACTGGAAAAAATGTCATTCTTTGCTGTTCAAAACTGGTAAAAATAACATCCTTAGACGAATTTCCGCCTTCGACCCAAAAGATACCAATCCAACTATTGTTGCAGCTACGAAGAAAATCCTGAGTCGATTTGAATATTTGCAAATCCGTGACGTCAGCAAAGGAGCGGCTGCGTTTTATACTTGGGTTTGTAAAAAGCAAATTATTCTTATGTATATAACCCTATTTGCTAATTGCTGAAATCTGTTACATTCAAACTCCATAACAAATTTCAACGATTTTGATTTAGACAAACAACATGGTGCAGGAGGCGGAATCATACCGGAACTCTCTCAGAAAGAGCGGGAAAACGTCTGCGCGGAATATTGGTCCTAGGTCTGCCAGCATGGTGCCTTACAGTGGTAGAAGAGACGGAAGCACTGTGTTGAAAATTTGAAGGATAATTAGAACCAGAAGATAACAGTTTATAGTAGTGTCGAAAGAATTATCATTCGCTACAATCATACTTGTTGTACAAGTGTCGTTTCTACGTATATTGACATCATATTCACTGGACCATTGGATTTTGTAAATGACTTGCAAATTGCTAGATTTGCAATTACGTCAAATTACTGTCATGGAAGTAATTTCAAATTCCATAAAAAATGACAGTATTGTCGTTATGAATTACTGCTATAGGCCATTGTTTTTTTTTCCATTTTCAACAATATTTTATAAATAAATGTAAGAATATCTATGTGTATTTTACTTTCCCATCCCATCCCACCCAATATGATCGAGTCTGTTGTGTCTGTCTTTAACATTGGTTGTCCTGGTTGATCATATTTAAATACCGATACTCCCTATTCGTCGTATTTTAACGTTTTAGAAATTGGGTGAAATATTTATGCAAACATCCAAATGCGAAAAGAATAACATGAAGAAGAAATGAAAATATCAAATGAATTCGTATTGTGATGAATTTAAATTTTTATCTGCTAGTTTCAACTATGAGCCGGTGATTCTATGTTAATTGGCTACTTAAATTGATACCTTCTGCGAAAAATGTAATCTCCAAGAACAACACATCTACAAAGCTGCTTTAAGATCAGGGTGAAACAATTTATTGACTTTTGGACACTGCCGTATGTGAGTGTGTTAGTTATCGTTGTATCTGGTAGGTCTCTAGCCACGTAAACCTGGGCAATTGTGCGAGGCAGTTGTTGATTGGCATAGCCCCCAGGATTAACAATTATTTGGTGAATATAGTTGCAGCTGTATGAGGGTGTTACCATGGGGAATCAGGCCCAGGGACCTCGGGTATTCGCAGTAAGTACTACAATTTTTATTTTATCTTGAAGCATCCATTTCTCAGAATGTCGCTTAGCCATTGTAATCACAGTATGATAAAAGCTAGGTACTACGAATGTGCATATTGGAATATAAGCAAAAATATAAGATAAATAAGCGAGTAGAAGAGGAAATATTTTTTTGGGGGGGTGGGGTTGCATTTTATGTGTTTATATAAATCACATCTAACTGCAATGAGTTTGAATTACTTTTCAAATTTGTAAGGTTTTCTTTTTACATCTAATTACATAAACATGCAAACACAGAGATATTTCTAAAAAAAAAAACAAAAAAAAAACCCCCCAAAACCCCAACACAATTATACTTTACTTCGCGACAATTCGTTCGATAAACAATTGATCGTCTGTGTATTGTAGGTAGAAGATGTCTTGGATCAGGCTGCTGGAACATTTGGGGAGGGGGTAAATTTTCCGGTGGTTCCGCCAAATATTTCTAAAGAAGAGCTTCTCAAACGAGTTGATTTTTCCTCCATTGATCGAGCAGCTCTAGAGGTAAAAATGAAATGTCAAACTTAAACGTCCAATAACTTGATGTTGTTACAAAATGAACTAATGGGTTATATAATCCAATCGGAACTCCTCGAATCTCTCGCGGACTCTTTGTCAAGTGAGCGAGACATTCGAGGAGTTCGGATTGTTATATAATTTATATTTTTTGTTCATTATAGGCGCCACCAGAACTGTTACTAGAGAATTTCTGGGATATATCAGACCACCTGGTGGTATCCAAAAGTTTTAAAGTTATTGACGACCTGTACAGAATCCGCGCTATATTTAGATGGACGACATCTTTTGATGAGGAGAGCATCACATCTCAAATTCTTCCCCCTGAAAACAGCCCTCTGGAATATCTGATAAAGATACAGTCTGACTTTGGTGACCATGCCAACCTCCTCTATGTTTTGTGTGTGTGAGTATACCGAAACATGCCAAAGAAATCCAGTGTTGAATGTCTACTAAATACCGATGTTTCAGTATTTTTATTAATCGAAGTTTAGATTCCATGCAACATTTTTTTTTACATTTGATTTCATGTTTTAGATCCGCCAACATCCCATGTGTTGTTATTAATGGAGTATCGAAACACGGTTTTTATGAAGTTGGAGATGAGATTCGAAAAGAAACTCTTGCCTCTAAGTGGAACGCTGTGTTTCTGAACGGCGAGTGGCGCCTAATCGATCCCTTCTGGGCTCACACATCTATATCGTATGGTCAGTACCGCGACCAGATATCAGTGGACGAAGAAGGGCAGATAACTCTATCTACTGAACTCGGAGACACCGATGGAGAACCACGTCCAGTGAATGAATTCTTCTTTTTGTGTGATCCAGACAAATTCATCTGGACACATTTTCCAGATGATGATCAGTGGCAACTTTTAGACAACCCTATAACCGTAGAAAGATTCCAGGAGCAGCCGTACCTCAGAGAATACTACCATGAGATGGGTCTCAGTGTGAGTAAAGAGTTTCCGGACACAAATAACTGTGTTCTGCGGCCGGACGGAAGACCGTGTAAAATTTGTTTTGACTTGCCAAAAGACAGAGGTGCAGATTTAGAATTTAAGTTTTCTCTGACGGAATTAGACGTTGATGAAAATACTGACACAAGTGACATAGAGAAATATGTCATGATGAGCAAATCAAACACAAAGTTACAATTCGGTGTAAGTTTTCCTTTCATTGGTCGATTTAGGTTGGATGTATATGGAACGGAAAAATACAATAACCAAGAATTCAATCTAATATTTTCCTACTTAATCCACTGTGGCGTGCCTGTAAAAGACTTCAAGGGTTTCCCAGAAGTTCCTGAGCATGGATGGGGTCCTCATCCGCTTGCAGAAGAACTCGGTATTGTTCCAATAAGTCCCAAGTCAAACGTCATTCAAACTGAAACGGGGATTGTAGAAATTCGATTTCCGGCGTCAAAAGTGAGGGAGATCAGCCATTGTTTGGGATCAACAAAAATTGATGCTGCTACATTGAGCAGACACGCTCTCGGTCGGCTGGACAGCGTCAGACAGGAATACTTTGTTTACATAAGACTTCCTGAACAGGGAGACTACACTCTGAAAATATTTGCAGACATCGATGTTTTGCGCGGAAAAATTCCAGATTCTACGGTTATGACTTACCTGATTGAATTTACTGGAAATGCCAGGAATGATCCATATCCTTTCGTACTGGGTAGTCAAATTGGTCCTAAATTAGGGGCATTTCAGCTCGACGTCGAGATGATGGATGAATCAAATGGCGTTTTAATGGCATGGGATGGAAAGCTCGATTTACAATTCACAGCCGATGAGGATGCTGCCTTGTTTAGCGAATTGTCCACATCCAATCCAACTGCAAAGAAAGTCATGAGTATCAAAGACAAAAGGGAGAACAAACAATGGACGTTTAATCTGAAACTACCAGTTGCTGGACTTTATTCACTGAATATATTTGGATGGAACGAGAAAGAAAAGCATAAAAAAGTTGAAGAAGTTTCTAGTTTCTTGATTCAGTCAACAGGATCACTCAGCAAAGAGGAGCTGGAGAAGCTTGAGAAAAAGGGTAAAGGGAGGGCTAAAGTAAAGGATGGCATCTCAAATATGGAGAGATCAAACACTGTGCTGGAAAATGAATCTCAGCTTGTTAAGTCACGAGCAGGTTGTAAAGACAATTCAACAAAAACATCATCTGACACAGGAGATATAACAAAGGAAATGGGATTTCATATTGGTCACAATGTGATCTCCCAAACAGATCAAACACCGTCAGGCAATGGTACCAGTATGAGCAAGCCTCCGGTATCTACCGGACTTAGCCGACAAGAATCTAGGGGCAGTATGAAAACTGCTGTAACCGTTAATAGTGATAGGACCCGAAAAGGCACGAAAACAACCACTGAAAATAATGAAACCAGGCTAAACTCCAAACAAACAAATAGAAGTGGAAATTCAAGACATTCTCCGTCAGAGAAAAATATGGACATGAAAGGCAATGAAAAGATGAGTCCTCGTAAGGGTGTTTTGAAAAAAGGTGGTGCAAAGCCAGATGACACTCGAACGAAAAAGAAAGGCGTAACCATCGTAGAAGACAAGAAAAATGGCAAGGAGCAGAAAAAGAAGAAAGACGAATTAGATGTGCGAACATTTCAAACGACCAAAAACATTGTCAAAATCAATATAGATCATCCAATTAAAACAGTATTTACATCACTCAGTAAAACTGATGCCAATGACAAGCCTGGTGACAAGGCTGCTGTGGTGAAAACCAAAGATGGGATCGAAGTTCGAATTCAAGGATACGGGAGGTATCAAGTGGACGTCTTGACCAAGGAGTCTGGTCCGCATGTTCAAATATTGGGGCGGTACACCGTCATTCGAGTCCCCTCATCCAATCCAAGCAGGGACGAGTCCATGTCAAACTCAAAGCTATTTGGTGGAAATGATTTTGATGGAAACGTGTTTTTAGACAGTGATGATGAAATTCCAGTTAGAGAAGATGTCACGGAGATGAAATCGAAAAAGGACACAAAGAGAAATCAAGGCACTGAAAAGAAAGACTTTGGGACTGTAGTCCCTGATCTAAGGTCGATCAAAAGCTCAGATCTGTTAGATGAGTTTTTACAGGAACGATTCACTGATGGTAATAGGAAAATAACAGCCTTATTTTGACTATAAGAAATTGTTGAAAATTTATTATGTACAATAGTATGCATTGATTTTCATATGATAACATGTGAGAATATTTTTCACAGCTACAAATAGAGAAATGAAAGCGAAGCTAAGGAAGGCCTTGAAGGTTCGGGATCTTGATCTAATTCTAAGATATCTAGAACTCTACCAATCAACATCTAAGACCAAACGAGACACCATCTTTCCAAAGGCTGTAAAAGACGTGATGAAGAAGATCAAAGATCAACAAAGTAGGGACTGCGAACTTATATCATTTCATATTAAATCTAAAGCCATGATCTAATGACTGAAGAGTTTCCACAGCTTTTTGAAATTCTAGGAATAAAACATTTGATATATCAGTGCGAAAGATGGTCTTTGGTTGCTTAATTTCAAGAAAACGACACCAAAAATGTGTTTTAGAATATTCATTGATGAAAACCAAGGCCCTATTCATTGTCAAATAAATGAGAGGAATCTAGCTTCAGTTTTAAAACATAACGCATGCATGTTAAATTTTTCGCCCTTTCTTTTTCAATAACTGCAAATTTGATTTATGTACATTAATCCTGACCGCCGCGGTGGTCTAGAGGTAGAGCATTCGCCTCGAATGTGGAAGGTCGGGGTTCGAATCCCGGCCGCGACAAACAGGTAGTGACAGTTCCATCGCCAAACGCTTGGCATCAGGTGTGAATGTCACGGGTCATCGGATATTACCTTAAAAACGGATGTCCCGTGTCACAGTAGGTGTGGCACGCTAAACAATGGCCATAAGCGCCGAGCATAGGTCTAGATTTGAATCCTTCACCGGTCTTGGTGACGTCTCCATATGAGTGAAAAATTCTCGAGAGGGGTATTAAACAAGATATAATCAACCATGTACATGTATGATACCTACCTTTCACTTTATTTAATCAAATGCTCGGAAATGTTTAATTTTCTATGTATTTCACTCTGTGCCAAACGATTTGATATATATATAGGTAGGTCTGGTCTCAATTATTCAATATTGACCTTGCATTGGAAATTAATTAACAGTAAATGTGATATGAAAATGCCTATCGATGTGTATTCTGGATGATTTTGCAGATCTGGTATAATTTTGTTTGTAAAAATTGAAATTGAACAATTAAATTAACAGGATTAGTACAAGAATGCAAGATGCACACCCCGGTCTTAATGGACGAAACCATAAATGTCTCCAAGACAGCGGATGACGTCAGAGTGGTTGTGACGCATAAGATTATGGATAAGAATACGAGAAAGGAAAAAGTCACTAAAGTCACTCTTGAAATCAACCAAATTGCTTTAACGGAAATAAAGCAGTATGCTAATCCACCAGAGGGCGTGCACGAATGTATCATGGCTACACTTGTACTACTTGGTGACCAACCGGAAGATTGCAAGGTAAAAAATATTTGCATGTTTAGAGTTGATAAATGATACGGTATATAAAACTTAACAACAAAATATGACAATGCTTTACTTGTTTTAAAGGATTTCAGTGCTTGTCAAGGGCTTCTTTTTCGAACTGGGCGGCAATACATAATGCGTAGAATCACACGCTTCAATACAAAAGCTGTACTTCAGGATAGGGTAGACTTTGTGTCCAAACTTATCAAAGAATTCAGCATGTGGCAGATTCTTGACGTCAGCAGGGGAGCTGCTGCTTTCTACATGTGGGTAAGTGAACAATGTAGATAATGAACAGTGACCAATCTCAGATTCGCTACAAGGAATACAAAATTAAGATTAGGACAAACACGGATCCCTGCAATTATCAGAGATGGGATCAGGTGTCTAGGATGAGTAAGCAATCCCTGTTGACCGGTGACACCCATCGTGAGCATTTTATCTTGATTAGGTGAATGGAGTAAACCGTAATCAAAATCAGTTTAACAATTGGCATACATTTCTTTTACAAATTTATAGAAAAACATGCACTTATAGTCCATGCAGAATTTTAGAAAATAGTTTATATCCTTAATAAAGTCATTAAGTCCATGTATTTGCACATTTTGTTTTGGAAATATCGTCATTTATGTGATACCTTGTGCCTAATTGTTTCTTTGTCCCTTTCTCAGGTAAAAGCAATGCTTCACGACATCCAACAAAACAAACGTCCACCCACCCGTGCTACTACTGCCAGGTCAACCCAATCAACGAGAAGAGTTCCTCCCCGACCCACAGTCCTCCCCGAGTACATCAGTCGGAGAGACGGAACTGTCATCCTCAGACTATAGGTTACAGAGAAAAGAGAAGGGGACAAGGAGGCGTGGCATTTCATGCCATCACAACGTCAGCACAACCTCATTACTGATTATATAAACTGAGGATGTTGATCACATATTGTGCTGTGACATTTTATCCAGGACAACAACAGATAGACGCACATTAACAATAAAATAAGACATAACATTACATTGTTGCTTAATATTTTTTTGCAATGAATCAACGTCTTAGCCCAATACTTGTTCTTTTTCTCTCTTGCGAATGTCACAGAATTTACATTTGTTTTATTAAAATTCAAATCACAAGCTTTGATGGCAACTATGAGTTCTGATGAGGTATTGAGGCAGTAGATACCAGGAGAGACTCTGTTGAGAGTTCGGGAGTGAATTCTACTCTGATGTGTTTAATGGAAAAATTACAATTTCATATAGTGCTTTCTGGATTTCTTGAAAACAGAATTGTTGTGCAGTAAAATGGAAACTTTAGTGCATAAACTATCCATGTGTGGTGTAAAGGTTTCTAGAACCGTACTTGCAGGAATGATGAATATATGATATTCTATTTACAAAATGAAAACGTATCCAACAGTTTCAAGTATCAATATATATAAATAACCTTCACAGGGAACATTCGATATCACATAGTTATACATTAAGCCAGAGGTCGAATGGTACTAGTATTCAGATATTTTTGCTCGGAGTAATGAACAGATATTTTAAGAAGTGTTTCATTAGCATTTCTACATTAAAAACGAACACCGTTAGATTGTATGTAAATATTTCGGAGATATTCCGGACGAGTTCAAAGGCAAAGCCACTCACAAAAGCTAGAGTCAATGGAAAATAAAAATAGATTCTCCATGCTTACATTGTAAGCTGGACACATTAACTAAATGAACAAGTGATGATAATGAACAATGATCATCAATCCTCTATAGAATACAGCATTCAAAGAAGGGCAAATACGGACCCATGGATATACCAGAGGTGTGGTCAGGTGTTAAGGGAGAGTAAGTATCCCCTGTTGACCGGTCACACCCGCCGTCATCCCGATATCTTGATAAGGTCAACAGAGTTATCCGTAGTCAAAATCATTGTGCATAGAACGATCTAGCTATTGATCAGATAGTGTCGTTAGTAGATCTTATAACGATCATAGAATGTGCGTAATGTAATTTTAAAAGAAACTGTTGAAACTCTTTTAACATAAACATATTTATCAGTAGCCTGCCTCGATTTTAAAATTGATCATATACAGAACATGCTCTAGCGTTTTGCATCAGTTGAACGACATAAACACCATATTCAAGTGATATTGGAATATTAATACACACATAACTCATCTTGTTTGTCATATAGTTGTGTATTATGATTTATTTCCCCTCCCTAAATTTTCATAAGTCAATGATTCATAGTTAAGATGCTTATTTTGAGGTTTCCATAGAGTAAACTCTCAAGATAAAGGTGTATTCAGATGTTGTAAAACTATCGCTGATTGTATTAATCCGCCTGTTCACTTACTACAATACAACGAAAAGAAAGCTAAGTATAGTGGATTGTTAGTTCGTGTATTTAAAGACCACTCTAAAGAATTTTAAAGGCATGTTTTGATATACTGGGGGGGGGGGGGGGGGAACTTTGGCTAAAATTTTAATGCTACATTATTACTAACAAAATAGTTACTGTGTGCTTCATTAAGGAAATATAGCATACCCACACCTTCACAGCTCAGTGGTATAATGTAAAAAATAATTGATGCACGATTATTATTTTCAGACTATGCGTTTTCACAATTTTAAACTTCGAAGCAATTATGATATTTCTTATTCTTACTCGTAATTTCTTATACATCCCAATTTCTTATCTATCTACAGTTTCATGATATTCCCGAATGCCAAACAGAGCAGTTATGTAATTAAAATAATCATTTATTATTCATACAGTTTCAGTGATTAATGCCTTTGTTAAGAAGAATTGCAGTAATTTTCACTGCCCATTAATCCGCAGAATAAGGTCACAAACTGATTAATCGGATCAGCAAATTCCCTATAACAATTATCGAATAGCAAGGATTAAGAATGTGAATTTAGGCCCATTATTGTGCACTGAATAAATGGTCCCAATTTCAAATATGGATTTATATTCTCGTGAACTTTAATTTAAAAGTAAGTATTGTTTGATTAAACTTTCATATATATCTTTTTTAAATTTAGTTTTATTTTGAACTTGATGGTCTATTGTATGTTTATTTTCAAAGTGGCAATTTCAATTTCATTGACTTAAACACTGGATTAAAACCCTGCATTATGAACTGTAAAAAAGTCTTACTTTCAGCGATTTGTTGTTTTGTAATTACCGAAAAAAGTTGAGTTTGTTTCCCACCCAGTACACGATTATCTGTCAAGGTTGCAGCTGCCTGAGCGAGAATACCGCCAAGCATGCCAAAGAAGGAAAAGTCTAGTTCTTCCAAACCGGTAAGTTTTAATCCACCCACGTAATGATTAAAAAGATGGCATAAAGTCAGGATACATCTATACAAAGAAGGTCTATCGCAGACAATGTGTTATGTTTGGTATAATGAAAGGCAAGCTTACGAGTCCAGACCTCTTTCTTTCATTAATACGCCATATCTTGGAATATGGAAATAGACATGCATTGATAGTATTGTATGTACATTGTAATGATAAAAAGTTTTGTATATGTTTGTAAAACTAAATAAAAAGACTTCCAAGACTGTGGTAAGAGGATCTGCTTCATTCTCCACACATGATGTCTTCAGACAACCCCGACACATTCATGTGTCACCTGCCAATCAAATTCGTGTTCCTCTTTTATTTACCCTAAATGTATTACTTCATTTAGAACATATAAACGCCCCCTGCCCTCTAGCTGTTATCAAATATTAAATGAAATTGAATAAATCACTTAAGCAGCATTCTATCCGTACTACAAGCACTTTGCATCATTGTTGTACTATTTGATCCCCAAGCCCATACCATCCTAACAGAAAACCCATATCGTGTGTAAACTGTGATATTCTGACCTTGCTAATCAATGAATCCATTCTTTAATATGACAGAATTTCCCGTCAGTATTGTTCTTTGATGTTAGCAAATGTTTTATTGGGGAAAAATCTCTTGTTTCAATGTATCATATAAAGTATTGACCTTTTTTCTGATTTACAAATTATACTATCTCCCATTGTGTTTAAATAACCCCATAACACAAAAACCTCGACATCTAATGCAATGATGTGAAACTCTGTAATACATGATAGAAATCAAACATCTATTTTCAAAATTTAAAAAAAAGATTGTTTTATAATAACCATTAATTTATCACTGTATCAAAATAGGAATCGGCGGATGGCCCAGAGAAGACGGTAAGTATACGACCCACCCCCATTCCCCATCTCCCCTCCGTAACAAAACTGTTCATAACACCGTCTGTCATGTTTACAATGGAGTTTATATGCAGCAAAACAAAACAAAAAACAAAACAAAACAAAAAAAACAACCCAAAAACCAACAACAACAAAAACCCAGAGCTCTTCGTATTGTAAAGGATAACAACAAACTTTGAATACTTTATGTAACCTAACTTTGTAATACCCGTGTATGTTATAAAATTGCTGATGTCATCTAATACATGTACACCATCTTATGTACCTTACATCTACAAACATTACATTATCCCTAATAAAACTAATTTTTGTTTATATACTGTACATAAACATTTATGTGATGTATATCATTCCATATGTAATAAAAAATATGATTGATCAATATCACGCGTTTACTTGTATATAATGATTAAAGCAATACAAGCTGTAACTGACGGTATTTTTTCAACTATCCAATTATTCACCAAATAACACCTACCGGTATAACTAATATAATCCCCGAGATCTGAAAGATAATTCTGCAAAATAAACAAGGGAGTATTGTTTGAGAGCACACCTACAATGAGCGTTTCGTATAAACCGCCATTGTGTAGTATACGCGGACATGGGAATTATGATTGCCGAACATAATCGTGTTGCTGAGAACGAGGCCATATACAAAGACGAAAACTGACGCGAGTAACTACACGTGTCGTTTCTTTTAAAATATTATGTTGTTTCATGAATGACTAGAAATACTATGTAAGTGTAAAAAGGTAATAATTACGCAAATGTGCCACTCAAATGAAATTTTGATTGTGAATTTTCTATAAAATTGGCATGTTAAATTGTTTACAAATCTAACACATGCTCAGTGCCTCTCTTTCGCTTTTTCCGAACTGGTGACCTCCAAGGTCAATGCACATCGGAGGTTACGAGCAGGAATTACTGACAGGATGACAATGATTCATGAATTAACATTTTTTGCTAATTTGACGGGTTTATTGCTTCAGATTCATTCTGATTCTATTAAGTTATATATATATTCAATCACATACATGTTGACTATTTGTTCTTTTATTTTTTGATTTATTTACCGACAGTTACAGCTTGTATTGCTTTAATGATATAATATTTATGATGTACACGTTTTAAATTGCAGGAAGAGGAGGGTATACCGGAAGTGAAAACCCCTCAAACGTCAAAGAAGGAACTTTTAAAGGACGTGGATTTCTCGGTCATAGATGACCATGCTCTGAAAGTAAGGAACTAAATAGAAACACAATTGATATGATAATCATACCTAGTTTTACACCATTGACACTACCGCGACCTTGGCCAAGCGCCCGGATGCTTCGCTATATGCTACCATGCAAAACTATTTTGTTCAATGATATCATTTCATTTGTGGTTTCTTATGTGATAAATAAAATTCATTCGTCTAGAAAATATCAACAACTTCTTTCCAATTTTTCGAACAAATTCTGCAACTTTAAGATTTCAGAAATTTTAATGTGTTCATCTGTGCGAGATTTTATCTTAATTCCAGTATTGACTATTACCAATATGTTAATTCAAGTACATTGTACAAACTATTACCAAATTTACACCTGTACGTGTATGTAGAGGGTTTTCCCCCCACTGAAACTAAGCATGTGCAGCTGAAACTGAGCATGTGCAGACAATCCAGCAGAGTTTGTCTTTTTGAATTTCTACTGTTTAGCTTTGGTGATACAAATAATTTTTTACATGGATAAGTGAATATTTTGTTACGTGGATAAGTGAATATTTTGTTACGTGGATAAGTAAATATTTTGTTACATGGATAAGTGAATATTTTGTTACGTGGATAAGTAAATATTTTGTTACATGGATAAGTAAATATTTTGTTACATGGATAAGTGAATATTTTGTTACGTGGATAAGTGAATATTTTGTTACGTGGATAAGTAAATATTTTGTTACATGGATAAGTAAATATTTTGTTACATGGATAAGTGAATATTTTCTTACGTGGATAAGTAAATATTTTGTTTCATGGATAAGTGAATATTTTGTTACGTGGATAAGTAAATATTTTGTTACATTGATAGATAAATATTTTGTTATACGAATAAAGAAATATTTTGTTTCATGGATAGATAAATATTTCCTGGTGATTTGGGGTTACCATATTATGAAAAACATATGTTGATATCTTACATGTACAGAAACGTAAAAAAAAAAAAACAAAAAAAACCCAAAAAAAACAAAAAAACCATAGGATGGTATTTTCTCGGTTTTTGTTATTTTTCTCCTTCAAAACTGGATATAAACTTTTCTTGTAATTGTGGTCGCGATTCACTTTTTTCCCCGCAGTTTAAAGATATTTTTTGTGATGATAATTTCCTATTCAATAATAACATGCAGGAGTGTATTTTGATCTCAGCATGCGCCGGTCTATATTGATCTTAAATCCTTGTTTATTCTAGGCCTCCAACTCCCTGCTGAAGGAGTCGTTCTGGGATCTTACTAAATACCTATCTGATGATGACGCCTGGAATGACGACCTCGTCAAAGTTCGCGTTATTTTCCGCTGGATTACGTCATACAATGTCAAGAAAATGAAGATAACAGAAACCCCGCCCCCTAACACGCCCTTGGAGTACATCAGCAAAATCCAGAGTGGGTTCGGGAACCACGCCCAGCTGTTCTTTATCATGTGCCAGTAAGGGGCATACATTGTCTTTTCTATTCTTTCTGTCATTTTGAAATGTTGAAAATACAAAGATGAGCGGTATGACTGGGTATGATTTTGATCCAACGAGTTGTGTGTTTTCTATCCCCGAATTTGGATTTTCACATATGTGCAACACGTTATGTATCACCTATCCCTAAACCTCTCCTAATATATGTTTAAGTCCCTTCACAAACGTATGGAATATTGATTCACCCAGTTTTCATACTTCGACTTCAGTTAGACTACCCCACTCTTAAATTCATTGCGGCAATCTTTACCCGGCATGAACTATCTTCATTAATAGTACGCCGCTACTGGACAGAGATACACATGTATTTTTCTTTAAAAGAACGATATTTGTATTTTTAGATTGCTAGACATCCCATGTGTGGTTGTGGATGGAATGACAAAAAGCAAAGTGTACACGGTGGGGGATCCGATAAACAGAGAGGAAATGGGCGCTCAGTGGAATGCGGTGTACTTAAAGGACGAGTGGCGCTTGATCGATCTGTTTTGGGCCACTGAATGTGTGGAGGTGGACTCGGGGAAAGACGAAGAATACGACGAAAACGGAGATTTCCTGGAGCAAGAGTCAGTCGACGAGCGCAACGACGAAAGCGCTGATACCATATCGAAGGCCTCTTTTATTCGGTACCAACACAATGAGGAAGTGGACGAGCAATATTTCTTGCCGGATCCCCGCCAGCTGATCTGGACGCACTTTCCAGACGACCCCAAATGGCAACTGATGAGAACCCCAATGTCTGAGAAGGATTGGGAGGATCAGTTGTATGTCAGAGAACGCACTCACGAGCTGGAGCTCAGCATTAAGCGCAATATGTACGGGAAATGTATCGTAGACGCCAAGGAAGGCAAAGCTGACATCACCATCTGGTTTCCAGAGAAAAAAGGACAAGGGTATGAATTCAAACATTCCTTCAAACGCATAGATAAGTCAGAGGGACGAAGATCTATTGATAAAATTCTAAACAGATTTACTATTTTCGAACAACACAAAGACAGAATCCATTTTAAAGGCATGTTACCGGTGGCCGGCAGATTCTACTTGGACTTTTACGGAAGGGACACACATAGTAAAGACCTCAGTGTATTTGATTTGCTTTGCACCTACATCATAGTCAGCACTACTCCAGATAAAGAACCGGAACCACTCCCGGACTATCCTCGTATTGGCTGGGGAGAATGTCCACGCTCAAGAAAACTTAATTTGATCCCCATCTCCCATAAGGAAGCTTTCATCATCACAGAAGATGGAATCCTCGACATAAGAATGCAGGGGAGTGATAGATTACGACTGAAAATCAAAGCGAAGAGTACAATAATCGACGAGGCAAACCTGGTGAAATATGTCATGATGCACTGGCACGCTGGAGAATATCTGATCCAGACCAGACTTCCCAGACCGGGTAAATACGCCCTCAAATTGTACGGCCTCATGGATCCTAACGCTACAGAGATGGTCAATGTTTATAACTACATGATAACGTGTACCGGTCGTAGTGTAAAGAATTACCCCTTTCCATGCTTTGCACAGGACAAGCTTGGTGAAGACTCAAATGCGTACAAAATATGGGTGCGAGGATTTCAAACAGAAACAAGTTTCATAGAAGCTAAGGAAGGGCACAAAAAATTAGAATTCGAAGCAAAGGATGGTATTTTGCTACAGTGTGAACTGAATACAAACAACCCTATAGCAGCAGAGCGCATGCGTGTCATTACCCGAGAAGAAAAAAATCACCAGTGTTATTATTTAGATCTTCCGGTGGAAGGGGAGTATTCATTCAATTTGTACGCCCACAAGAGAAGCAACAACCAAAGACTGCATAATGCCTTTTCTTACCTCGTTCATTCAAATGGACGACCTATTGAGAAGGGACAAACAAATACCACCAAAGGAAACACTATCAGGAATTTCTGGAAAGATTGCAATGAAATAACAACAGAAACCATAGTGACAAAAGAAAACGAAGTCCTTCTTCCAGTTCCGAGATGCATTGATAACCTCTTAGCCTTTCTCGGAAAACGAAAATCGGAGGAAGCACCGAGTACTAAGTCAATAGAACGCACAATAGAGAAAGAAATAGAACTGTATAGAGTGAAGGTCCCCGAGGTGGGGGAATACGTCTTCACTATTTATGAGAAAAAGGAGGCAGGCTTCATGAAGAGCAGGGCTAGATACCTGATCCGCAAGGTTGAAGAAGACGACGAGGTTAATGAGGACCACGACTTCCTGGAGGTGCTGAGTATCATCCGTGACGAGCGGAAGAAAGACGGGAAGAGAGTGACGGAAGCGGAAATACAACTGCAAAACAACAAGAGGATGATGCTAGAGCAACCTACAGGTCAGTAAAGGATACTTAAGGTCGATCGATCCTCATGTGATGTCATATAGGTTTTTGCAAAAATCTTTATTAAACTGTTTGCATGATAGAAATATATCTTTCAAGAATTTTATTCACTGTATAAGATAAAAATATTGGTAAACTATTGATTCTGAATTTTATTTTTATTTTTCATAGATAATCAATTATTTATAATTTAAAAAATGTTGTCATGGGCAATAACTCCTATGCTGTGGTATTTCTTCTACGGCAAGTCTATTATACAATGATTTCCCTAATATCTACAATTAATTCATACATTTATGTACTAGCAGTTTTTTTTCTAAACTGTTTACATCTAAAATTTGTCATTTCCAATTTTTATCTATTCTTATTATTCTGTATAACGAAAATGTGTGATTTTCTGATTTTCTGATGTTCATGTACCGGTATACTTTTGTTTTCGTATGTCTGAAATCTTTAGAAAGGTGACAACATACATATTTTCTTTGGTTATTAAATAAATTTAACTATATTGAGTGGAAATTATTAAAGTTTTTCCACTCTCAACCATTAATATTGATAAGTCACATGAGGATAGAGCTACCTTAAGCTTTAGATAAAGAAACCTGCTAGTCAATGGATATTACAAAACAAAGAGTCGTGCTCCAGTGTTCGTAATTCAATGATGAAAGAGTATTAAGAAATAAGGAGTGTTTAGTTTGGCTACAGCAACACCTAAACAACAGATCAGTGTATTTCATAGAACAATGAATTATAAGCTATAATTCGATTTACTCCGGAGCCGTAGTTAGACTAATACATGGATCAGTTAATGTTTAAAAATAAGTACAAATCCAATAGTCAGTCTATGAAAACAAAACTAAATTCATTAGTCACAGAGTTAGAAAAGAATAGCGTGATTTTAGAAATTCATTCGGAAATAAACTTGGCATCGAAGTGACTTTTTCTAACCTTGCTATCTCTTTTTTACTGATACTTTATAATTCAATGAATAGAAAGATAGACTAATGTGTGTGAAGAATTAGCGCAATAAACGAATAGTTTTAAGTTCTCATCTTTTGAAATATTCACATGAAAATGAAGATATCGTTATTCTTTGTTTCTGGTTTGTTTACATAACAAAACCTTCTGTATACTAACGAAGGCAAGCTTTGACCATCCGAAGTCAGTCCACTGTGTTCCCTAGCCGAGGGTTTCTGTTGCGATGTTTTCACACCCTAGATACGAAGGGTATGGCAAGCCCTTTTACTATTCATACGAAAAAAAGATAACTCCTTAAATTAAAAAGATATCTCTTATTTTAAAGAGGTGTCTCTTTAAAATGAGAGACATCGCTTAATTTTAAGAGATATCTCTCTAAAAAAAGAGATATATCTCTTTCACTTAGAGAGCCGTCTCTTTCACTTAGAGAGATATCTCTTTCATATAGATATATATATATATTTTTACTTTAAGAGATATTTCTTTCAATTAGAGAGATATCTCTTTCGTTTTGAGAGATACATCTTTTACTTAACGATATACTAAAGGAATTCTCCATAAATCGGAAGCCCGCCAAACAAATCTTACCATGATAGCGAAGATTTTGCGTTTACCGCATGTGAAGTGTATACAGGTAACAAAACAAAAATTAAAAAACAACACAACAATGAATTGATAAAATATGTGAGCTAAACTGGATTTACATTTATGTTACCTCAACCACCTCTTCAACCTTTTCCGCCATGTTGACACTAGAAGTATTTTCATTGGTTAAAACAATAGGGTTACATCATATCAATGGTGATGCAACAGGGAGAAGTCATTATGATCACTGGGGAGATCTGTTTGATTTAAAAGGATATCTCTTTAAGTTAAAGAGATATTTCATTTTGATAATTTAAAGAGATGTTTCGCAAACTTAAAGAGATTACATTGATAGAGAAAGATCTCTTTACGCTAGAGAGATATTTCTTTCTCTTTGATAGATATCTCTTTAGCTTTAAGAGATATCTCTCAAAGAGAAAGAGATATCTCCCTAGCGTTAAGAGATATCTCTTTAAACAAAAGAGATATCTCCCTAGCGTAAAACGATATATCTCTAACTTACAGAAATATCTCTATAACCAATAGAGATATATATATAGTGTAAAAAGATATCTCTCTTATTCAAAGAGATATCTTATTTTACAAATAAATAGTAAAAGGGCTTGTCATAGAAAGGATTGTCGTAGAGAACTGAACCTTTGGCTTGTGAAGTCTTACCTTCACCTAACTGAATATCTTTTTTTTTTTGACTCCAACTTTGTGTCAAGTAGAAAGCTGATAATTCATTAAACGGTCAAAATCAACAAGTGATTGCTTCTTTAACATGAATATTCGTTTTCGTTACTTCGATCAATATAGCATGACACCTTTTTAAATTCTCAGAACAAAATGGCAACAGAAATAATTAAATTATCAATATCGTGAGAAAGTCAAGGTCGGTGATTTTATTTGAATGTTTGTAAATCGCTACAAGTTTATTATAAAACCCATGACACTTGGAAAATCTTTGAGATTTTCTGTTTTTCTTCAGACTTAATCGGGAGATCTATCTCCAATGACTGTAATTTATACATAGTATTTAAATATCTACCTGAGATCATAAGCTAACAAATTCAGGGACGCTTGTGGCAGAAATTGAAAAGCAAACACACACTAAAAAGTAATTGCCCCAATGTAAACTTTAAAATTACACCATGTTTAACAGGGCTCTACCTTGAAAACAAATTAAGAATCCGTTGAGAGAAAAAAACACAATCAATAAATACAAGATAAATTTTTGCTCTTGCAGTACACGAGCGAATCGCTCTTTCTCAAAGGCTGAAGTCGGCCATCAATGCTCGGAGACCCGCCCAGTTGAGGAAAGCTCTTAACGAGTATAAATACATTAAACCGGCCCACGGGGACGACCTGTTGGTGGACGGAAGTAGACTCCTCCGAAAACTTGAGGCCCAGGAAGGTAAGTAACCGTGTTTATGTTTTGTTACCTTGATAATCAAGTTGAAAGGTGCGTGTACAAAAAAAGTACCTATATAGCACGGTATTTATTACCTCAAGTGTTAATTCGATTTGTATTCCAATATTTAGAGAGTCATATATATATATGTGTGTGTGTGTGTGTGTGTGTGTGTGTGTGTGTGTGTGTGTGTATACTAGATATTGATGGAAGTTAGATAACAGTTGCTATACACCTTATCACTATGTGAAGGCGGACTAGGTAAAATGGAGGGGATGGGGAAGAAAATGAGGAGGAAGGGGAGAGAGGGAAGAGACCGGCGGGAGAGTAGATATAGGGGAGGGGGATGAGAAAAATGGCGAGAGATCCGGAGAGATTTCCCCACTCCGAGATTTTATAGCTCGAGAAAGTGGAGTTGCAATCTTGTCATGACCCCACTAGAAGAATTTAAAGCTGTTTTAACACCTTAGGATTTTAAAATGAGTATTTAGGTTAAAGATTTAAATCAATGTTTTCTTATATCTTCAACAATTTACTGTTCAAAATCCAGCAACTTAAACATGACATATGAATAAAGAATGCAGCATACATGTATATAGATACAATAAACAGCATATCATGTAATAAAAACATCTCCCACTCACAGGTTTGATCAAGGCGTACGAAGATCAAAATCTAGAGGAACTAGAGAAAGCAATCATCAAGGCCCGGGCAGTAAATGACCCGTCTATGAAACAGCCCCTCAATTTGGCCTCAAGATTAAAGGATCGCCTGGCTGCTAAAAATAACCTAAGAGACATGCTTCTCAACGCAGACGTCAGAACCATATACGAACTCCGAAAGTTGGTTCATCCGCCAGATGGCGTGCATCAGGCCATCAAAGCTGCATTGATTCTTTTGGATTCCCCGCGCAATGAAGTTGAGGTATTCATATTTGTTTAAAATGCTGTCGTATATGGTTGGAGGGACTTTCCAGTCTATCTAATGCGCAAAACAAGATACAAAAGTTGATCTCTATATCTCACAATGAATCATGTCTATTTTATTTTTGCACATCACAAATTCTATCTATCGCCGTGTGATTCATTGTCCATTCGTCCTTACATTTTGGTTCTACAAGACCTTTAAGATATCGCTGCGATTATCAGGTACACGAAAATTGTTATTCTCTTCTACATGTATACATTACTTGATTGTAAAATAGATATTGCACGCTATAGGAAAAGACGCTAATTATCAGAGTAGTTTAACATCACATTGAACAGTCAATAGATCAGGAACTCCCTTCATAAAGAAATTCCGTGTAAAAATAATTTTCAATATTGATGCAAATTAGTTTTGTTTTCATTTTCAATAAAGTATTGCCCTCTTAGGTCGTCACAACGTTTATTCCGTTGAAATAGTGTTTGCTTCATGAAGGGTAGGTTGCAGGTTCAAGTCCAAAACACAAAATAATTTTGAGTCGTTGGAATAGGTAGAATTACCTTTTAGCACGATGAAGATCCCTTGCTGCATTAGCTTGGGTAATTTTATAACACAGATCTTAAGGAATAGGTGCGCCAAGCCCCTATTTTATTCCCATATTTGTCAACATTTCAAAATCCATTAATTCCCAAAGGTTGCTTTACATCCTGACCAGAACAACGTGTATTGATTTCATGAAAGTGTACGTGTATGCTATTTCTGAACTCCTGTTTACGTAATTACATGTGGATTTCCTCAATTTGATTTGGATGGCAGCAAAAACTACAAGTAATCGATAGTTTTTAACGTTATAAATGTAAAAACAGCTCTCTGAAAATAAAGCAATAAATATTTCAAAATGAATTGCTTTTCATGTCTTTAATAGAATTGACTTTAACAATAAATATTCCAAATTCGACGAATTTTAATATTTTCATGACCTGAATATTCTCTCTACCAAAAACTTTAATACATCAACAGATATAAAATATCATGAAATAAAGAACTAAAATATTGAGGGGGGGGGGGATAACGATATTTTGTCTTTCTTAAACATCAATTTAAAAAAATCTAACAAATCGAGAACTATTTCTGATACAAATATTGATGAACAAATTATAAGAATGTATTGATCATATAACGGTAAAAATTGATTGAAAATGCTCAGATACACAAAATACAGAAGATTATGCTTATGTAAAGAACTTCTGAATGTGCTTTGCAGTTTGGTGAATATTTGACAACTAGTCTAAATCATATTGAAAATCAATAATGTAGCTTTGTTTAATGAAATATTTAGCAGCCCTGTGGCATAGATAACCAGGTGATTTTTCTTTGACGGTTTATGTTTAATGCAACACGAGAGTTACCCTGTATAACGCTGAGATGGAATCAGGTATAACTGTAAAACACGAGATTGAAAATATTACATGATCCCCCCCCCCCCCCCCGAAATGAAGTACGTCTGTCATGGGTTTAATCTTTGATGAAATAGCTATTACCCAAGAGACGGCAGACACGTTCATTTATTTGTTTCAGATTTGATAATAATTATTAAAAAAAACATATACATGATAGTGTGATGCCTTTAGAAAGACATTGCTATTTAGTTGAATAAATTAATTGTAATAATTTTCATCTTTTGAAGGACTGGAAGAGATGCATGGCCCTGCTTGGCGACAGAAGTCAGGACGGGTTGCGGTACAAGATGGCGGAACTCAGTCCTAATGACGTCACCAGGAAAAACGCACTGGACGCCAAAATTACAATAGAACCATACACGGCGGAACAACTCAGATATATAAGTCCCGGAGCCGCAGCCTTCTATCTCTGGGTACGGATTAATTTGTAATTCATTATGCCCATTCAGAAATTCTTTCCTATGTTGACTTTAAATAAACAACCTACGAGTACTGTTATTATAGTAACTCATGCCTTTTAACCGCCCCCACTCTGTAGATAACGTTTTCATTTTAAGGGACATAACTCTAATGCTTATGAAATGGACAAAACTACATAGACGTTTCAACGTAAAGAGGCATAACTCGTTTTAAAAGCTGAACAACACGTTTGATATCAATATAAATGTAGAATAAAATGTGGAAAACGAAGTGAAACAGACAGAGCGATGGGCAGTCGTTATCGATAGAACATTGTATTTCCGATTTCACCGTTATGGAATTAAGAATCATAAAAAAGAAATTGGAAAAACCTTAGGTGTATGGATACCAGCAACTGAAATTTACAGGAATCTCTCCTTATGGTTCAGTCGGCGTTTTCAACAACTTTACAGTGTTTTGAATCAATACACACATAATTCACTGTCTCGTACATATCCTACAAATTTTATTTTTCAGAGCGATCAAATGATAAAGGAAGTGGAAGCAAACAGTGGTGTATTGAAGAAAAAGCCTCCAAAGCCCAAAACGCCGCCTCCACCCCCGCCCCCTAAACCATCACCCCCGCCAGAGCCGCCCAAGAAAAAGGAACCATCAAAAAAGTTTGTGACATTAGATAAACTAATGAAAGAGAAATTTCCCATGGATCCGGACCCTAACGCAAAACCGAAACCAAAACCGAAACCCATCACTCCAGCGCCATCGCCCACAAAGACCGACGATGCGACGAGCTCAAATAATTCGTACGTCGGTCGACATCAACAACGAAGTAATTACTATGCTAAGAAAAACAAAACTCCAAGGACAAATTTGAACGGAGTCCAAAGTGACAGTCCAGTTTCCAAAACTCCCGCGAATCCTGCCTCCCCAATTGATAACCAAAACAATCCCAGCAAGTCCGTATCACCGGATAGAAGGCGACCTAAAGATAATAACCGAAAAGATCCGAAAGGATCACGGCCATCAGAAAACCCTGAGGATAACAAACTGAACAAGCCTAAAGAACATAAGAATGCGCAGAATAAACCTGCACCAAATAAAACTGCAACAAATACTCAAAACAAAGGGAAACCGACAAAGCACCCACCTGATGTAAGTCCTGAGAAAGCTGAGCCGCAGGGTATCCAGCAACCCGAATCTCCCGCCAAAAAACCACAAAAAGACGACAGAATCGACAGTCGTGGTTATTACAAAAATTTCAAAGCAGAACAAATTTTGAATCAGACCTTCGAACCCCCGGATATTCTACAGATAAATCACGACACGGATCCGGTGGATGATCCGCCAGAGTCCCCTGATCCAAAAGGATACCAATCTATTTATCAAAAAAGAAAACATTTTAATGAATTCAAAACTTTACCAAAGCAGACGGTGTGATCATGTTGTGGTCTGTATTGTTTTATTGTGTTTGTATTTAAGTGTTCGAATAAAGTGAAACTACGTCTTGTTCTTATTCTAAATTCAATGAAACTTGAAATCGGCCATACAACAATAGCAGAAGATTTAGAACGCCGGATAGACACATGGGAATATACCGTCATTCTTCTCCTGTGTGAGAAATAAATGGAAGGGATTATCACATGCTTGTTTTATTTAAAGTTTTACAACCTCAATATCTATTTTACATAATATATTTTCTGGTGTTACAACATTATTTCAAGACTCGAGTGAAAAATATTTTCATAACGGATAGATATTAATCGCTTTAAATAGTTAGAAAACGAATCATCGTTTTCATGCATAATCTCTGTTTCTATGGCCACAGTGCAAAGGATATATGTTGATATGTATTTCATTGTAATATGATTACAAAGGGGCCGGGCCCTCTCCCGATATACATGACAATAACATAAATACCTGCATTTCATAATGTTTATATAGTGACGTTAAGATCAGAATAGATACGAATGCACGGACTCATTCAATGAACTTTAGATGTAATTTCATATATTCCTATATATTGAGACAGTAGATGACATTCTTAGATCACTTTGTTTAATTGAATGATTGAACATGAAAATTCCTATACCGAGAGAGGTATCACTTCACAACAGAACATGCACGTATACAATATACTCTATTGTCCATTGTATTCTCAACTCAGAACAACTTTGTTTGAAAACACGGGATTTGATCAAATGTCAATGTCAGATGTAGAGGTTCTTCGAATGTTAATTACAAACTACCCAAGACAATTAGCAAAATACTTGTACTCCTCCTTTTCTCTTAGATAATCTATTACATTTGGAAAAATCAACAACTGAGCTATTTATACATTATATACTTATTATACATGTATACACATGCATGTATATATAATTATAGAAAATGTTATTATGCGCAATTATTTGCATTATATATTATTATATCAACGTTTAAAGTGGCATATAGGCCCGACGGGCCGGGTGTTTATTGATTTGTATATTGTGATGAAATTGGATGTATGAATATATGTACACATGCCACTATAATAAATAAAATTACTTACTTACTTACTTATACAATATGATTTGTTTGTTTCACGTCTCTTTGAGAAATTTCAGTTGTAATGAGACGTCACCAGCTGTAAGTGAAATACCACATAGGGCTTAACTGTGAGGGTTCTTTATCATGCCAACGCCTGCCGTGATAGGGTACCTCTGTTCTTAATCAATCATCCAAAAGACCCGCGACTCTCACTTTTTTATAAAAATGCCGACCTTATGGCAAAGGAACAAAATCGTTACCTAATTTTTACATTTTAAATTTAATGTGGCAAAGACACAAGAGTGACTTGAACCTACGACCTCTCAGTCACGCTCTAACCACTAAGCCATCGCAAAAAGTTTGTTCATCGACAATTTTAAAATGGCAACGATATACAAATACTGTACCACTGGTTGGGGGGAAATCCTTGTAGAAACATGAGAAATAACCGTACGCCTCACGCGGAGCGAAAAATAAGGAGTGGATGAAAGGTAAAGATAACGAACAGTGATCAATCTCATAACTCCTATATAAGCAGTACAAAATAGAGAGTTTGGCAAACACCAGAGGTGGGATCAGGTGCCTAGAGGAGTGAGCATTCCCTGTCAACCAGTCACACCCGCCGTGAGCCCTACATCATATATAATACTGCTACTGAAGCAGATTTTAAATGGAGATGAAAGTTAAAAACCCTTTTTCTTGAGGAGTAAAGAGTTCATACATGAATAGTAGTTAGAACTTCTGTAGTGTATAATTTTGAATGCTACATGTACATGTATAGTGTAATCTATAGAATTTCTTGTCGCGTAATTTGATTAGCAGGACTAAGAACTTGTAGATATATTTGAAAGATAATGTGAAGTTAAAATACTAACTAATTTTACAATGCAAATTTTATTTTCTTGTTTTGTAACAAATATGGGCGTTTTTTTTTTTTTTTAATCATAAAACGTATTTTCTCGTTAAATAGGCGTAGTTCAATAAATGTTAAGAAATTCTTATTGTAAGTAATAGAAGGATGACAATGGAAACAATTTGAATTTATGTGCATTATAATCAATCTGGTAAATTGATATGTGAGAGATATGATTTTCCTTATTGATTAAGGAATTCACAATTAGTATTAGGATCCCAATATTCCGTATCATATCCCCTCTCAAGAAGACAGGGATGAGAGGTGAGCCGTCACCAGTGATTATTCTATTTTCATGTACGAGCATTCCTTCTCTGGAAATATTCTTAAAAACAGCCGTGGTACTAATCAAACAGAACCAACAATTGAAGCGGACAATGGAGCGCATTGTGTGTTCTTGTTTTGTTTTCTTTATACATGTTTATCTAATCGAAGTTGATTAATTGGAATTACTTAAATCTGTAAATTCCTTAATAATTGCATAATGTATAATTCTAATTAAACCACTATCCTATCATTTGATTTCCCAAAGAATACAGTAGGAATCAATAATTATCGATAATGATATTAAAAAGCAGCACAGCAATACAGACACCTTTAATCGTCCTTTGCTAAAACAGCGTTGGTGGAAACTATCGAGCATCTCAAAATAAACTGGCAAAAATCTACATATACCGTGCATTTCAACGTGTACAGCTTTTGGTTTTGCCGATTCTATACTGCCTAGCTTAACCGAAAGACAAAAATACCCGAACGTATAACTGACACAATCGCATTCTTACGATTAGAATTATTAACCTAGCTCGGCCTTAACAGAAATAATTGTTCACAGATTATCTTAAGAAAGTATTAGCCCACTTTTTTGTTGCCACTTAATCCTCTCTAAACTTTAAACTTAAAAAGCAATATTTACAATTAAAATACCCTAACAAGAGACTCAATATATGTATTAGATTATATTTTAAATTAAAGAGAATGTAACAAGGGCTTTAACATACCGAATTTGAGTTTGTTAGCAAAAGATAATGTAGATCATTTTCAGATGTCAATTTCGTTACGTGTATGTTTCTTTATGAATATTTCGCTCTCACACAAAAGGAGGCTTTGAAATTTGGACTTTTTCACTGTGTTTTGAGGATTGCCTGTGGACGTTTCAATCTTTTTTTTTAATATGGGGTCCGGCGTCTCGCAACTAGAGGAAGATGAAGACATTGTGGAGGAATTAGATCGACCTAAAAAGAAACAGGAACCTAAGAATGTAGGTATCTAGAATCGTAATGAGATAGCCTTTTCTATTCATTGGCTATGAGGGAGAATTGTAACGGTTTTTTTTTTAAATTATACATCGAATAAATAAATAGCGATATTTTATATTTTTATCATTCACAACAAAGAAATAGTAATATAAAAATAATTTGGCCCTTTCTCCTCATTTTTGCTCAGATATATCGAACCATGGTGTATTTTGTTCCTGTTTGAATTGTTCGGTATATTATTCCGTCAGAAAACCAAACGAAAAAATAGAAAAGGCAATCAGAATCCTAGCACTGAAGTTCCCAAGACAACAAAGGATGAATTTCTAGCGAAAGTAGACTTCAAGTATATTGACGATCACGCCTTTAAGGTAAGCTGTCAATTTCGCACGAGTACAGTACCTGGCCATAAGTATGTTTCCAAAGAAAATTTCCACTTCATATTTCATACAAATCCATATATTTTCAATTAATTTTCCTGAACTCATTTGTTGATCAATTTTGATGAAATAAAAGGCACTGATCTCAGACTTATTTACAGTATCATCTAATAATTTCAGAATTATTATATCATAATATATTGTAAAGATATGACAATTCTAATATAAGTTTCATTTGAGAGTACTTACTCTGTATACATGTATAAGTTTGTGTAATTTTGGAATAAAAAAATCAACATTATGAATAAAATGTTATCTCTCTGCAATATTACATCGTTTTTTTTAAATGATGACAGTTACTTCTGATATTTCTAAACAAAATATTTTCTATTTCATTCAAATAGAGGAAAAATTGGCTACAAGCGAAAATTTTGAAAATATTAATTATTTTTTTTGTATGAAATATATATATAGTGGAAAGTTTCTTCGGGAACATACTTATGGCCAAGTACTGTACATTACAGAATGCAATTTGATTGCGGAGACTAGTAGTCTTTATAATTCTAAGATACAGACTAAAACCGTGAACGATCAGACACATACGACAGTTATAGTGAAATATTATTACATTATGAATGTTCGCAGACAGAAAAATCCAGAAGGCCTCGCTTTCCGAGAATCACAGAGGGGTATTATATTGATAGAGCGGGGATATTTTCTTAGAGAAACTGTTGGATTGATTGATTGAATATTGTTTAACGTCCCTCTCGAGAATATTTCACTCATATGGAGACGTCACTATTGCCGGTGAAGGACTGCAAAATTTCGGCCTATGCTCGGCGCTTATGGCCTTTGAGCAGAGAGGGATCTTTATCGTGACACACCTGCTGTGACACGGGACCTCCGTTTTTGCGGTCTCATCCGAAGGACCGCTTCATTTAGTCGCCTTCTACGACAAGCAAGGGATACTGAGGACCTATTCTAACCCAGATCCCCACTGCTTAAGAAATGTAGTCTGATGCCATGAACCATAATTTATAAGAAATTAGACATTTTTAAAGCAAAAGTTAACTGTATCATAGTTTTGATTTAAATACATGTGTGCTATTCAGTTTGGTTTCGCTGTTTTCACAAAATGTGGTCCGACTTTTCGGATAATCACAATGCACTCTTCTAAATCAGCAAAAATATTCTCAAAAATTGAAATGCCACAGTATGTTAGTTAAACTTAGCTATTCAGGTGCTCTAACAACTGAGCCTTTGTATCTAGTTTGAGATTACCAATCCGCATTGAGCAATACCAACACTCCGATTTCGATCCATCAATGTATGTTGTTTTACATAGCACGCGATAGTTCTTCACTCATGTACTGACGTCACTTGCTATTATAGCTGAACCTATGATAATTATCCCGCATTCGTTCATGTAAGCATATGCGCCTTGAAATATGATTAATCAGATTTTAATCGGAGGCATACTTTTCCATATCATCATTGAAAAGAAAAGATGGAAGCATGGCTCTTTACATATATACTAAATTATTGCTCATCTACAGTAGATTTTCCTGATAAGGAAACACTTTATTCACAAAGAAAAGGGTCAATAATTGTTCAATTTCTTATTACCGAACTCTTCAGGCTCCTCATGAACTTCTGTACATGTCCTTCGTGGAGCTGGCGGACTATCTGACAGACGAGGGTGCCTGGGAGGACGACCTAGTCAAGGTCAGATCAGTGTTCCGTTGGATTACGTCATATAACTTGAAGAAGATGCAGATTGACCCTAACCCTCCTAAGGATACGGTCCTGGAGTACCTCAGCAAGATCCAGTGCAACATCGGAAACCATGCCAACCTCTTCTACATACTTTGTCAGTAAGTAGTGGTGTTGCACGCTGTTCCACTGCGTCTCGGGGTCCACACCCCGCATCTACCTTTCGTCACTAGATTTTCCGTAACTTGTTCAAGAAATATGAACAAAATCTAAACATTTCTTGACACATATAACCTTATAAAATGTAACATTATAGTAATATATCATAGGGGCAAATCCACATTTAGATTAAGCATTGTAATGAAAAGAGTGGAAAATAGATAGCAAGCATTATTTGGAATCAATATGGGTGAGGTCCGATGTCATTTTATTTTAGGATGGTGGACGTACCATGTGTCATAGTGGACGGGATAACGAAGAGTTCTGCCTACAAAATCGGAGAACCAATAAATAAAAAAGCCATCAAAGCCCAATGGAATGCCGTGTACATTAAAGACGAATGGCGCCTGCTTGACGTGTACTGGGCGACTACCTGTGTTGAAATCAACAGCGGAGACTCTCCGGGGATAGTGCAAGTCAAGAAGTACGCCAAGAAAAAGGTGGATAAAAGAATTAAGATGGAGCACAAGGAGCCTGTGGATGAGTGTTACTTCTTCACGGACCCCTACCACCTGGTATGGACACACTTACCCGATGACGAGCAATGGCAGTTGCTGCCCCATCCTCTTAAATGTGCAGAGTTTGAGAAACTCGTTTATGTACGAGAGCGCATGCATGAACTTGAAATAGACTTTCCCGCCAAAAGGAATCGACGAGTGAACGTATTTTTGAAACAAGGTGTTGGACACATTGAACTGGAACTTCCTCCAAAACGAAGTAAGTTTTTGCGATTCAAATTCGCGTTTTACAGATCCAGAGGGTCAATGGACGATGACAAGGACATTGATGTTATGCTTAATAATTGTGTCAAGATGAAGCAGACGGGGACACACTTGTTATTTGACTTTGACGTTCCGGTATGTGGAATTTTCAACTTTGAAATATATGGAAAGGACGCTAACCATCCAGATTTACAAGAATTTGACCTCATGTGTACATACAGCATCAGAGCACCTGCTCCAGAAAGGAAACCACTTCCATTACCGGACAATCCGGAGATTGGTTGGGGTCCAAACATGACGACGCTCAAAAGTGGAATAAAACCAACCACTCACAAAAAGTCGAAGATCATCACTGACGATGGTGTACTGGAAATAAAGATTCAAGCTCCAAAAGAGTCCAATTTAACAATGGAGATAAGGTCTGGAGTAGTTGATGATGCTGCAATTACAAAATACGCCATATTAAGATGGGAAGATGGGCACTACATCATAAATACGAGGCTTCCTAGAGCTGGACATTATATTATGAAAATAAATGCATGCAACCCAAAAAAGGAAAAGAAAGATGTTGAAAATGTGTTAAATTATATCATTAAACATAACGGGAAAGAAGAGATTGATAACCCATATCCACACATTGAGAACGGTGTCATAGGACCAACGGAGAGTGCTGAAAATCTGGGTGTTCGTGCTGTGTTCTCTGAACACATCATCAAAACCAAGAAAGGCAAAACAGTGGTAGAAATAGAAGCCGACGAAGAGAGCAAAATCATGCATGAAATCGACTGCACAAACGAGGATGGTAGGAATACAATTGTGGCTAATGTGTCTCAGGAGGGTCGTATCCACACTTACAGTTTGGATTTACCTGTTGCTGGTGAATACTCACTTAATATCTATAAAAAGCAGGAATCTGGTGTGACCCCTCTGTATGCATTTTTAATTATCTCCTCGGGAAAACTAAAGAAAACCCCTGGAAACAAAAGTGAAAGAACCAAATCGCGAGGTTCATTGTCGAACAAGTCAATTTCTGCATCTATAGATTATTCAAATGCTCCTGTTGCTAATAAATCAAACACACCAAGACTGATCACCAAAACTCTTCGAACAAAAGAAGTTGAGTTATATGTTCCGGCGCCAGATGACGCCAACAATGTAATCGCAATTTTGGCACCAAAGGAAACGCCCAACGATACAATTAACGTAACAGCCCTCCGTAAAGACGGTAGTAACTGGTATAACGTGCCGCTGACGTCAGTAGGAGAGTACAACTTCGACGTCATGTCACAGAACCCTGACTGTTCCATCACCTACATCGCCAAATACAGGATCCGCCGGCTAGATATCAATTCGTCAGAGGCCAACCAACCAGAGCAGCCGTCTTTTGACCCGGATGCACACTTCAAGTTACGAGGTAAGCATGAATTAAGGCTCATGGCGATGAAAAGCGGTTTCTTTGCAGAATTACGTTAAAGTTTGATATAATGAAGATAAGTTTCACTTTTTCATGTTACACTTGTGGTGAGTAAATCTAAGTTAACTTTGCAGCAAAGAAGAAAGAAGAAATAACACTGAATCTAGAGGACGCCATTGAATCGAAAAATGTCGGAAGAATTGAGGGGGCAATGATTACCTACGCCGGGAATGTGAGCAATAATAACCAAGATCGGCTAATGGAGAACGCTGAAAACACACTGAAGGCGTTGTCTGTTCGCCAAGGTAGCAAAGATGATGCACCCACGAGTGACCACTAATCTGCACCTGTGTAACTCTGTTGTACTTTTCGTAACCTCATGTACTATCAAAATATACAGATTGACATTAAGCACATCTATACGTGTATTTTGTTTCTTGTCAATGTAATTTAATGAAGCAGCATACCATTATCCACTACATGTCTAATTCTCTGTACGATAGCTTGGATTTTCTCTGTATGATAGCTTGGATTTTCTCTGTACGATAGCTTGGATTTTCTCTGTACGATAGCTTAGATTTGTCTTTAACTATCTTTGTGTTGTTACTTTTTCACGTTTTGTTGTGGCTCTTCTATTTGCTAATTCGATTTACATGTCAGCGAAACAGATTTAAATATACATATGTACCGTATAAGTTTTACATTATGTATTTCATGAAATCTTTTCCTCATACAAAACGCCTAATAGGAAATTTCCTTACTTAATTGTTTGTAATTTATTAAAATATGCCTATCAATAGATAGGCATAGAAATAGTAACTTTATTTTTATTTTACTCTATTAATAGTAGTAAGTTCTTTGATAATCATTGATAACAACGGTGGAATCAGTGTATTTTCACAAAGCCTGTGATGTGTGAGAAATGAAGCTTGTAGAATATTTGTGATATATTTTCTTCATATATTCTTTAACTAGTATGATGATGGTCGATAAAGATATAGCGATTAGATAGTACTATTCATACCCTTTTAGTTATCGCATTGTGTTGTATGTCACATTTGGTGATGAAACGTTGTAGATTTACTGAGTGCCTACGAAAAAAGACACATCCCGACACTAGAGCGCATGCTAAACAGGGCGAGAGCCAACAATTTCAACAACATCCTAGACTCGGAGATAGTGCTGGCAAACCGTCTGTTAGAACGACTTAACAATCTGAAGAACTTGAGAAAGGAGGTGATGATGACGGATTCAAAAGCCTTAACGGAACTAAAACGCTACGCTAAGCCACCGGCGGGCGTTCATGAAGTCATGTCCTGTACTCTGTTGCTGCTGGGGCATCGACCATGGGATATTGACGTAAGTCGATGAAATTAATTATTTAAAAAAATGAAAATATCGCCTTTAACAAGACTAGGAATCGTATGATATTTTTATTCGTTCAGACGTGGCCAAAATGCAGGGCAATTATCAGTCGAACTGGAAAAGATTCCATCAAATTCAAAATGGCCGACTTTGACCCACGTGACGTTCCACTAGATGTCGCCTTGGATGGTAGAGACCTGATAGAGCCGTATACAGAGAAGCAGATTCATGACGTCAGTCCCACAGCTGCAGCCTTTCACTACTGGGTAACAGCTTATTTTAGATTGCTTTTCATTACAGAGAGAGATGGTATTTCGCTATACTTATGACCAACAGTGTATATGTACACTATGTACTAGAGCAATCAAATTATGACGTTGACAACGACTAGAGGTTGTATGGAAATAGAAGTAAACAGCATTGCAAAGTTACAAAATATTAGATTTTTTTGCGTCTTTTGATTCTGATGTTCATGCGGTCAATACGAAGATTTAACTACCCTCGATGAACAACATTCTCTCTCTGTTGGCTCCGGAAAACTGTCTTTTTGGGGTAGATGATTCTTCACAAACATATCATAAATGTTACAAAAATATTTCCTTTCTTTAATATATAAGTTTTTTTTCAATACCATTAAAAGGTCATCCTTAGCGAGATACCATATGGAATCTTGTACATTTCAACCTTTGGATCACGTGCACAAAATCATAATTATCTAATGACGTCATTTATAGGTGAAAGAGCAAATTTCAGAAATCAGATATTCTGCCGGTAGTCTAGGATACACGTATCTGAGGTTGATATTTTGGCTATTCTGAGTGACTGTCAACTATCTGCACTCTCTGTTCTGATTGTAATACCATTTGGCGCGCCACAGTTTTTAAAATTTTGATCGAATTTTGCCATGGCTTCGTCACCATCAGTGATAGATTTTGTTCTCCACACTTTACACTGAACAATTACGCACACGGCATTGCATGTTTGTCTCCATACATTATATATGAAATACATGATGATCCTATGCACAATTCACACCTTCACATTGTGTATAAACGTGCAAATGTGTAGCAAACTGTAGTATATCGTTAATTTCCACGTCATTATATGTAAATCTGTTACTAAAAAGAACGAAGAATTTAACATTCTTAAAATTCATTCTTAATTAAAGCACAAAATAAAGTCGTAATTTTGGATTTCTTTACCAGATACAAGCCTCATATATATCCTGTGTATTTCTTTACAGGGAACTCGACAGTTAAAGGAGGCAGAATCTACAGCATTGTCTCTGGGTGGAAAGAACTTTGCACCTGACGAGGCACAGGAACTCGAGACTATCGCCGAGAGCGAGAACTCGGAAACCAACAGTAACGAAGTTCTTCCGCTGACAGAGGATAACCTCAATGAATTCGACAAATCTTCCAAACAGAACGGACACGTCCAGTTCGATACTCCTCCAAAAACAAATGGTCACGGTCCGCCTCCTACATTATATAACCTTAGCGACACACATTCACATAAACCAAGCACGGGGTCACGCCCACTGTCTGATAAAACCGCCATGTCTAATGGATACTCCAGAACATCGCCCCTCCCCCCAATCACGCCTCGGGGAACCCATACCAACGGTTCTACAACTCCTTCATCGCTCACGCCACGAGGAAGAAAAATATTTGAATATCGAACTTCCAGAAGAGATGGTTTCAAAAATCGGAGAAAACTCGGAATAATTCCGGACTGGAAAGGATAAATCAAGAGAGAATATTATGTGCACATCAGATCCAAGTGAAAGAAACAAAACCTTCCTTAAAAATTAATGTTATGTATCTATTTTCATATTCAACATAGTCATGTAAATAATCATTTTCATATAATTATTCTGTAAAATCGTTAGTACGTTACAGATTTAATGGAATGTTATACATGTAATGCTGCATATCAAAAATAAGTCAGCTTCCTTGAAAGAGATTTCATATTAGTTTCAATTATCGTTGTGTTATATTTTGGAACTACATGTACTTACCATGCAGAGGCATAAGTGATCTTGTACTCTTCCGGTATCGTGACGTCATATTGTAATTTTCACCTTCTGCATTATTTTACAATGTCGATTCTATCAGAAATGTCATTTTGAAAACAATGTCATTATTTGAATGTTGAAACGTCCCCCACATAAGTCCCTATAGTATTGAAAAGTAAGCAACAAGAGTTTTTAGCTCACCTGAGCTGAAAGCTCAAGTGAGCTTTTCTGGTCGCTTTTTGTCCGTCGTCTGTCTGTCTGTCTGTCCGTCTGTCTGTTAAACATTTACATTTTCAACTTCTTCTCCAAAACCACTTGGCCAATTTTAACCAATGTTGGCACAAATCATCCTTGAGTGAAGGAGATTCAAAATTTTTCAAATGAGGGCTAACCCCCTTATCCAAGGGGAGATAATAGCAAATCAGTAAAAATACACTGACTTTTTTTTTTTAATCTTCTTCTCCAGAACCAGTTAGCCAATTTCATTCAAACTTAATGCAAATCATCCTTAGTTAAAGGGAATTCAAAATTGTTCAAATTAAGGGCCAGGTTCTCTTCAAAGGGGAGATAATCACAAAAGTGTAAAAATAGGGTGGGGTCATTTAAAAATCTTCTTCTCATGAACCACTGTACTAGTATAGTTGAAATTTACGTGGAAGTTTGCTGACATAATGGAAATTTAAGTTTGTTCATATCATGGCCCCCAGGGGTCGGATGGCGCCACAATAGGGGAAACCATATTTTATATGTATTTATATAGGAAAAATCTTTAAAAACTTCTTCTCAAGAACCATTGAGCCAGATGAGTTCAAATTTACATGGAAGCTTCCTGACATAATGCAGATTCAAGTTTGTTCATATCATGGCCCCCGGGGGTCGGGTGGGGCCACACTAGGGGAAACCATATTTTATATGTGTGTATATAGGAAAAATATTTAAAAATCTTCTTCTCAAGAACCATTGAGCCAGAAGAGTTCAAATTTACATGAAAGCTTTATGACATAATGCAGATTCAGATTTGTTCATATCATGGCCCCCAGGGGTCGGGTGGGGCCACACTAAGTGAAATCATATTTTATATGTGTTTATATAGAAAAAATCTTCTTCTCAAGAACCATTGAGCCAGAAGAGTTCAAATTTACATGGAAGCTTTCTGACATAATGCAGATTCAAGTTTGTTCATATCATAGCCCCCGGGGGTCGGGTGGGGCCACAATAGGGGAAACCATATTTTATATGTATTTATATAGGAAAAATCTTTAAAAATCTTCTTCTCAAGAACCATTGAGCCAGAAGAGTTCAAATTTACATGGAAGCTTCCTGACATAATGCAGATTCAAGTTGTTCATATCATGGCCCCCAGGGGTCGGGTGGGGCCACAATCGGGGAAACCATATTTTATATGTGTTTATATAGGAAAAATCTTTTAAAATCTTTTTCTCAAGAACCATTGAGCCAGAAGAGTTCAACTGACATGGATTATTATAAGTTTAGTATGGAATAAGATGGTTTCAGTGGAATTTGCTTGCAGGACAAACATACATGTTTTAGGATGATTCATTTGATATGTAGCCTGAAATAAAATCAAATCTTAGGGCCACTGAACTCTGAGAACTTTCCCATCATGTCATATAGCGCGTGACCAGAAATGAAAGACCAAATATAAATAAGCCTTTTCGTTTCCACAGAAACTAAACTGGAGGATCCAATTATTTTTCTTCAAGTTGTGGTGAATCGAAGAATGATGGAGGGTGTCAAATACCTTGTGCTCTTTTCTCCAAGATGGCAAATTAAAGAGACTTTAAACTTTTTACAATACTTCATTATCATTTGTAGATTTACATATTATCATGACAGGATGATCCAATTATTTTTCTATGAGTTATGGTGGATGTAAAAGGAACGGTAAATGTAAAACTATTTGTGAACGCTTCTCCTACAAATGGCTCATGGAATACTGCATAAATTTGAAACTTTTTATATACAATCATGATTATTCAACAAGCCATATTATTATGACATTGGTCATTAAATCTTCCTGTACGCACAAAGTGCAGTTCATAATGTCTTTGTTACAGCTGTAAGTTTTCTCCAGTTATGCTGTGCATTAAGGGTATGAGACTTAACTTGAGCACGTTCAATTTGTAAAGTTGGGAAGACATTTGTTTTTATTAAAAACACTCTAATTAATTACAACATCGGTCTGTGAACTTGTTGACATGTGTAATACCCAATTACCTGTCGTCATCTCTGTCTGTTACACTTTTAAATTCAAGAAACACTGGACTAAACTTGAATAAAAATCTTGGGTAAAGGGGATTTAAAAATTGTTAAAATGCTCCTTATACAATGGAAGATAACGCAAATCGGAGAAAATACAAAATAAAGTTAGTTAAATCATGAAATGGGGATACAGAGCGGAAAAAACCCATTTAATTTACATGGAAGCTTTCTGATATAGAGCACAATGAAGTTTGTGAAAATGATGGCCATAAAAGTGTGGTCACAATAGGGCAAACCATATTTACATGTCTTTGAATAGAAAATAATCTTTAAAGTTTAATTTTTGTATCAAGAACCACTGGGCCACAAAGTTTGAACTTGCATAGAAGATACCTGACATAATGCAAAATCACGTGTGTAACAGTCATGACACCTGGAGCTCAGATGCAGACATTATCAAAGAAACTATTTTTACATTGGTTTTAACTGTATTATGAAAACCTTTTTTTCTTAAGAACCTCTGAGCCAGAAGTATTTCAATGTACCTGAACCTCCCCAACATAGTGCAGAATCAAGTTTCTTAAAATCTGACATGGCTCCTGAAAAGTCAATGGAATAACAATGGGAAATTCATTTTCCATGTGTTAAAGTGACTCAGGTGAGCAATGTGGCCCATGGGCCTCTTGTTATTCTTAATCTTTATAATCTCAATTTCAAGAATTGAATCTAGTGAATCTTGATATGCGTCGCTTCCGTGCTTTTGTATGGTATAGTGATGCCAAATTGTGTTTACAGGCAAGAAATGTAAACTAGTAACCTACTTTGTTTACATGAATGATGCAAAACAATCTTCAGAGAATTTCCTTGAAACTGAGAAAATGTGAATACTTGTGCCCACATGCAACTTGTGAACATGCGATTTATCTTTGTCAACAAGAGATTTATCTTTGTCAACATGCGTAACTAATTTATGTCAATGTGCAACTTATTTACGTTCACTTGCAAGTTCATTATGTCAATATGTAACCTAATTGATAGAATGACAATACGCAACGTATTGTGAGGACAACACGCATGCTATCATGGGTAAAATACAATATGCTTTCTTAAACAAATCACGTCAAGAGCAAGATGCATGTTGATATGAATAAGTCGCATATCAGCGTAAACAAGATGCATGCAAATATTCATACATAGTATACATTGTATAATCGACATAAATAAATTGCGTTTGCATGTTGAGATAAATGATTAGCATGTGTACATACTCGCTTGTGGACATTTCAATTAGCAATTTTTATAAACAGTGAAAACTGCCTCATCCGATGATATGTGCAACCGGTTTCACTGGGAATTCCGCCCTTATTTTCATTCTCAATTTCATATTTTCATGGGTTTTTCACTGTTTATTCCGACAAATTTTGTATTCTAACAAAACTTGTCTCCCAGTGTATGTCGGATTAAGCAGGTTTCACTGTATTTACAATTACTTTGCATGTTAAAAGATGCATAACAAAAAATGCATTAGTACATATCTACCTTGCATGTAGACATGAATTAGTATATGCAGGATTGATTTTTTTCATCATCAAATAAATCAAATCTTTAAAACAAATAAATCTAAAGAATGAGAAGAATTACATAAACACATTCTGCTATAAAGTCTTCACATTTTCAAAAAAAAATTAAATATGCAAGAACATTAAAGGAAAGGAAAATTTCAGAAATAGTGGGTTTTTTGGGGGGTGGTGGTGGTGCTGTAAATACCATACTCCACCAGCCCCACCCCACTTTGGAATGATGGTCAATTGTACGGGAAATACCAGGGCACAAATAGTACCCGTGTGGGCCCATCTAAAGCTTTTTATACTCTTCGCTCAGATTAGCAGACTATATGTCGAACCCAACCAAGACATGAAACATCCATTCCCCGCTATACAGAAGATCCAGCAGCTAGGAGGTGTTAGGATTACATTCTGCTTTCATTTGTGCCGCCTTCCCAGCCGTTAAAATAGACGTCCTGTATTTATCAATATTCATACGCGCATTGTTTACAACTGCACTGCGTTCATGAGGAAATGGTTATCACTGCAATTTGTAAAGATATCGAAGACAAATATTGTGAAAATGAAAATATGTTTCCGGTCTATATTGCATGGTGAAAGCCATATTACATTGATCATAAGGGTTGTAACGAAAAGTGTAATTTTAATGAGACACAAACTTAGCGATTTTTCCATAATAAATGGGTATATATATTTAGCGAGACCTAATTTTAGCGACTTTATAATTCCAGGAAAGATAACTATTATCTCCGATATGGAATAAATTGTAAGCGATATTCAATTTCAGCGATCTCATCACTCTCGCTAATAATGCCAAAATTAAATCCTCGCTACAAATTCTGCTTGTACCGTATATCACACCTTTGCGCCCTCCCTTGGGGATTTCATCATTTTCCTCACTAGAACCAATAACAGCCCCGTCACAATAATGGACTCTCGGGTTGATAAAGGTTCAATGCGGGGAAAATAATGTGGTGTGATTAGACCACTTTCGCATTTCTTATAATTAAAACAAGGAATGGCCACCACGTGTCGTCCAATTTCTTTTTCATTTATTGCGTAAAAGAAGATCAGAAAACAAGATCACGCTTCTCCATTTATCACACGTACAGAGACGAACACTATTAGAGTAACATATGTAAATATTTATTCCTCGATGTTATAAAAAATCACAGATCTCTTTATCAGTGGGAAAATCAAGTGTTGAAATTCCAGGCTAATTCACAGTCTCATTGATAACGTCCATCCCCATGATAAGTCGGCTCGATATATTCCTTATCCTACCATACAAAAGTATCAAATGTCCGCGCTTTCGGATTTAGCAGCAGACGATCTCATCTTTGAGCTCGGCGATGTATGTTTCCTCATGGATCTTGAACGTACTTTATCTGTGTGGATTAATATTCCTCCTCTCCTTCTGTAGTGTATTGTCTGCCCAGGACGACGATGACAATGACGACATTAGCAACGAATCAGTATACAGACGGACAGACGAGCAAATCGCTTCAAAGAGTAAAGTGGACAAATTGGGCCCAGTGTTGAAGCGACACATCCAGGCTTTACGCCAAGTTAGCAACAAAAAGGTGGACATCGTATTCCTAGTGGACAGTTCAGCCAGTGTGGGACCACGTGATTTCGAATACGAGATCAAATTCGTCCGGAAGCTGCTGGCAGACTTCACGGTCGACTCTAATCACACGAGAGTTTGTGTGATCACATTTTCCTCCAAAAAGCGTGTGCTAAGGCAAATTGATTACGTGGGTCAGCCCTTAGTAGACAAAAACAAGTGCACTTTACTGGAGGAAGATGTTCCTAATATCAGATATGTAGGGGGTGGGACATACACTCTGGGTGCCTTCCTAGAAGCCAAGGTAAATATTTGATGTTTTGGTAATGGTGTGTACAGTTTTGATTACAATTACTATGTACATATATATATATATATATCGCTTTAATCGTTCATAGAATTGATTCTGAATTTATTTGTCATTGCATACTCATCATACATATTTGAGGGGCAATGTACGCTTTGGACCAAATCAGCCCACCCCCTAATGTAACTTCGAAGTTTTTGAAGTAGATTTTATTTAATTTTGTAGAAGAGAATATTCAAAACTTTCTGATTTATGTTAGTCATGATAATGCTGGTGATCAAAAGATATGCCATCATAAATATACAATATTTTCCGAATGAAAACTTGAGATGAAAAACTGCACATTATGATTTGTATCGTTACTACAAACTGAAGTCAATGGGGGAAACATCAGTGTGCTAAAAAAAAAATTGAGATCCAAAACAAAAATAAAAGAAATACTTGAATCATATTTTCCTGAAAATGAAACCTAATTTTTATGCATCATGACGCCACTTTTGACATGACAAACATATTCAGCATATGTGGGGTCGACTTCTCACGAAATTCCTCGCGCACAGATTACACTATTTACCAGAAAGATAACATCAGAAGAAGTAGGTATAAACAAAAGCTGACTTCATACACTTAAAACATCTCGTGCTGCGTGTTCCTCCAAATGTATGGAAATTTTTTGCAAGGAATATTTAAATATCTTAACCTTTTTGATATTTATTTTACATGAAATTAAAAAAGATTGATTTTTTTTTTATAATAGTACTACTTTCTGCTCAATCTAATTAAAATTATACGTTAGATCCGCTCACAGGATCTAACATCTAATTTTAATTAGATTGACTTTCTGCTACATTGCTTATTCATATTTCTTCTCAAACATTTTAGGAATGAAACCTTGCACAAAGATCCGGGTCGTTTTGGTTTTTGATTGTGAAATGCTAAAGTTACTAGTATTTGATGCATGCATTTTGTATTTGATTCCAAATACACTTACATGTACAAGGATGCGATCGTATAAACAGACCTTGGTTTCTAATGGTCTTCAAGTTTTTATTAAAAGTCAAAGTGACCGGAATCAAAATTCCAAAATTTCTCGTCTTTCATATTTCACTTGCAGGAATGGCATCATATGATCGATCTATGTGTTATATTGTGAGAAAATGTCCCACTTTGCGAAACTCGTCTTCACTTCAATATGCTGGTCCTATTAGTTTACACGTATTTGTCCCTTCCCGATGAAACCAAGGAGTCTATAGGATTTCCTCTTCGTTTGTCTGTCGGTCCGTCCGTCTGTCAGTCTGTCTCACTTGCTTTTCCGCACTTTTTGTCACCGTGCTTTGATTTAGGAAGCCGACACTTAGACTCTACTGCATATTTACAGATCAAATTTAAGTTTTGTCACATTTGAGCGATTTTTTTTTTTTTTTTTTTTTTTTTTTTTAGATATATGGGACTTCGTGCCAAATATAGTTTTTCAAACTTTTCCTCCACTGTGCTTTAACTTAGGAATCAGAATTTTGATTTATGGTTACCTAATAAGAAGAAATAAGACAAGTTTCACTTTTATTACGGTTGACCTATTCTAATGAAAATTGTAAGACTTTGTGTAATTGTAAGAGGTAGTTTCATGATTTAATGAACTTATTCATATTTTGTTTCGGGGACTTTTTTCACTATTTTGAAAGTTGTAATTCGGTATGTGATTTACTATTGTATGTATGCAGATCAAGTTTAAATTTCATCACAGTGGGCTGATTTTACGAGATTTATGGGACTTTGTGCTGAGTGTAGTTTTCCAGACTTTTCTCTACAATTTACTTCGGAATCTGAAATATGATACTTAGTTATCAAATGAGTAGACACACATTGAATTTTACTTTCGCTACATTTGAAATATTGTGGCAAAAATTGCAAAGCTTAGTCTCATGGTTAACTGAATTAATTCTTGATTTAGGAAGCTGAAATTTTATATGTATTTTACTACACATGTTTACAAATTATATTTAAGTTTTGTATTGCTTGTAGGAGTTATGAGATTGATCACTGTTCGTTATCTTCACCTTTCATTTGAGTGATTTTTACGAAATATACGGGTTGTAATCAAGTTCGTTTGATTCCCTCCTACATTTATTTACAAGATAATTTCTGTTGTTCGCCCGCTCGACCAAATACATCCAATTGTGACAGAGACAAAGGTAGAAAGTTATGAATGTTGAATATTGTAGATAGAAGCTAACATACCGATCTTTATATGCTTTATTGTTTGGAATATTGGAGAAGAGATTGTTCCTAACACATCAATAGAAATCGGGGCCGAGGATACGATCTAATCGTTAAAATGAAAGAAAATGCAAAAAAGCAATACACTTGAAATTTTAAGACAAGACATAGTCCCGGGACTATTTATAGACAAGTCAAATTCTATTTCCTTATATCTTTTATTATTATTATTTTTACTTTATCGTGCATGAACTGTTGACGTACATGTAAGATTATTCACGCAGAATATCAAACACACTTACACTGTATGAACTTGGGACCGTTATAGAGAGAATATTTAGCTATGTTCTAATTCGTTACACTCAACCGAACATAAATACTTTATAATATAAATAAACACAGTGTGTAGGTACAGAAGCGCTCTCAAGAGTGCAGTTTATTGACGTCTATAATAACATCTTAGGGGGAAAATACATCTTCTGTTCTCTACAATGAGAAAATGAGATCAGTAATAAAACAATTCATAAATGCTTTGTGGGTGGGTGGGTGGGTGCCATGTCAAAACGCACAGGAAGAGAGCCTTCGAATGGGGCCAATTCCTTACTTGCAAAATCACGAGAAGCCGTGCTTCTCTAATTTAAATACCTGTATAACAGGTAACAGAAACTTAAATAGAAACCAATGAAATTTAGTTTCCAGTATAAATATATAAACAAAACACGTGTTCGATAGACACCCAGGTAACTATAACTACAATAAATACATTGATATGCAATACATATAGAATGCTTGTTTCAGTAAATGTTTACTTTGGTTTGTTATTGATGTCTTCTTCCATAGGATGTGTTGAGAACCTCCAGAAAAGATTCAGAAAAAGCCGTTTTCTTGGTAACAGATGGATTTTCTAATGGTGGGGATCCGAGACCGGAAGCCAAGTACCTGCGTGATCAAGGCGTTAAAGTTTTTACATTTGGCATACGCAATGGCAATGTTCGGGAGTTGTTGGATATGTCGTCAGAACCTAAAAACGAGACCTGTTACGTACTGGACAGCTTCGAGGAATTCGAAGCGCTTGCGCGACGAGCCCTTCATGAAGGCAAGTAAAATTGATACAAAAGAGGGGAGTGTCAATATTCATTTATTTGTATATCATCCAAAGGAGAGAAAGATCTAACGTTTAGAAGGTGCAACCAATCCTTTTGTCTAATTAGCAATAAAATATGTTGAAATCCACTAAGAATGCATTGAACACCATCTCTCTCTCTCTCTCTCTCTCTCTCCCTCTCTCTCTCTCTCTCTCTCTCTCTCTCTCTCTCTCTCTCTCTGATACATGTATCTTCGACAGATTTAGGAACAGGGTCGTATGTGACGCAGCCGTCAGACAAATGTCGACATCTCTGCATTAATCGGTCGCCATGCTGTGACAAGAAAGCAAGCTGTCGCTGTGGAACCCATTCGGGTAACTTTGAGTGCGTCTGTCGGGAGGGGTATTACGGCACAGGGCTTCATGGAGAATGCTATCGTAAGTTGATTCAACTTTAAGCTTACAGTGATGATGTATGGTAATCATAATTTGCATTTAAACAAAAGTTGAATAAATCATAATCATTTTTGTTCCAATGAGGTTAAACGTTTGATTTGTGTTTGTTTGCTAACAGGATAACAAAAGCACAATCAGAATTAAAAAAAAAAAAAAAATCAACAATGATATGTACATGTACATATAGGTACTGCATGAAGGTAAAGATAACAATCAGTGATCAATCTCATAACTTCAATAAAGGTAAAGATAACAATCAGTGATCAATCTCATAACTCCTATAAAGGTAAAGATAACGAACAGTGATCAATCTCATAACTCCTATAAAGGTGAAGATAACGAACAGTGATCAATCTCATAACTTCAATAAAGGTGTAGATAACGATCAGTGATCAATCTCATAACTTCAATAAAGGTAAAGATAACGAACAGTGATCAATCTCATAACTTCAATAAAGGTGAAGATACGATCAGTGATCAATCTCATAACTTCAATAAAGGTGAAGATAACGATCAGTGATCAATCTCATAACTTCAATAAAGGTGAAGATAACGAACAGTGATCAATCTCATAACTTCAATAAAGGTGAAGATAACGATCAGTGATCAATCTCATAACTCCTATAAAGGTGAAGAAAACGAACAGTGATCAATATCATAACTCCTATAAGCTATACAAAGTAGAGAGTTGGGCAATCACGGACGCATGTGTTTTAGTGGCAACACGCATGAATGAAGTTTTTGGAGAAATCTGGTAAATGAATCAAGAAGTTTTTGAGGCGGGCAGATTCCTCGATACCCGATGGCGAACCTTGAGTTAAAATTATTAATTTAATGCCCGCAGGGAAAATATCAGGGGACAATAGTATTTATCGTCCAATGAAATGGATTAATATAAGTTTTGTAAAACATTAATGTTTTGTCATTTTATTTAGTTTCATTTTGCATAATGCTTTGTTAATTTCATGCCGACTTGGAATTAGAAAAATACTGAACATTATGCCATTTAAGGTATGGAAAGATCGTAGCAAATTTCATTTTTATTTTCCACCAAATTTGGGAAAGTGATATTTTTTTCTGTTATGGATAAATTTATTTCATGTGGCATTCAGAAAAATAAGTTTATAAAGAAAATCATATACATTTTTAGTTAAATTGCATATTGCTAGCTAATTCAACATTGAAAACGCTAATCTGCTATAATATGTAATATCTACAATCTGTATTTTAATTATAATATATTGCACTTTGATTTATTTTTCAAAAGAGAAGTACGTTGATTTTATTAAATTTTCGTCTGAAAAATTGATTCAGAATATTTGTAATTTAGGATCTTTTCTATGTTTTGTTCAATATGTTCCTACATGTACTTCTGAATTGGCTGGACTACATTTTTTCAATATATTCCTACTCCTGAATTAGTTGTACTACATAGAGAGACGTATATAGTCTCTGAATGCTACTTTTCAGTTTTCAGAAATATATACATGGTTATGAAAATACGCGTTCGGAGGCAGGAGTGGGGGTGAAATAATTCATAGAAATTAATTGAATGAATTAGGTATACTTAATGATTGATAAATAAATATTAATACTATAAAACTCGATATAGGGTTATGTATGTTCATGATAGTTTTAAAACTGTAGCTTGTCCATCTGGAACATATAAAGATGAACGTATCCTTGGCGACGAATCCACGTGCAAGAAATGCCCTGATGAGAATCAGTCAACGGACCTCGGATCTACTCACTTGAGCCAGTGCTCGTGTAAAAAAGGATTCAGGACCTTCAACGGGACGGGATGCTCTGGTGAGTTGAGTATCACTGAAATAAAATACGAACGGAAGGTTTTGAATTCATATTTTTCCTATCTCCATCAAAGGGCTCTAGTAAAATAATCCTGAAAAAATTCAGGTTTACCACGAATTAGCCCAGGTTACCTTGTACTTAGTAATATTCTTTGCATCAGTCTCGCCCATGTACACCATTTGTGATTTCCTCGGGTGGGCGTTACTGGGTACGTGGGCCTCGTGTTGTTTTGGTGTCCATTTCATCTTCTTGATCACTCAGGTCCTCAAGTGTCCCAACGTTCGTCTGAGGGACCAGGATGAAATTTGTAATAGTTACGCAGGTTTTGTGTTTGTCTTTCATTTTTTCTTTTTATATATATATATATATATATATATATATATATATATATATATATATATAGTAATCATTTATCAGTGAAAAAATGTGGTTCATGATATATATTGTAGACAAGCCAGGTAATATGGCCTAGTTTTTCATATCTAAAAGATAGATTACGAAAATGTGTAACTTCAACATTGAAGGGGGGCTATTGCCCAATGCACGAGTGAGCATCAATTAAGAATATGTCATCTCTCAATGAATTTATGATTTTTTTAATAAAATACACTTCCTGGAGGAATGACAACCGTTTAATGACTTAAAGGAAGGACATTAACATGAGGTTGACGTGTCTGTTGCAGTTCTCCGCTGTCCTGAGCTTCAGAGACCGAATAACGGCTACTTTGTCAATGACTACTGTGATAGCGTGTTTAACGCAGCTTGTGGCATCAAGTGTAAACCTGGGTATGACCTGAGGGGCAACAGTCTGAGAATATGTCAGGAAAATGGACAGTGGTCAGGGGAGACAGCAGAGTGTGTCAGTAAGCACAAAGCACAGTTTTCTGCATGTTGTAAGAAAGGACAAAGCACCGTTTCCTGCATAATGTCAGTAAGGACAAAGCACAGTTTCCTGCATAATGTAAGAAAGGACAAAGCACAGTTTCCTGCATGATGTTAGTTAGCACAATGTAGTTTCCAGCACGTTGTAAGAAAGGAAAAACACAGTTTCCTGCATGCTGTAAGAAAGGACTAAGCACAGTTTCCTGCATGCTGTAAGAAAGGAAAAAGCAGTTTTCTGTATGATGTCAGTTAGCACAATATAGTGTCCAGCATGTTGTAAGAAAGGACAGAGCACAGTTTCCTGCATGATATCAATAGTCAAAAAGTGCAGTTTCTTTTAAGATACTCGTTTTACCGAGAGGTAATTTTTCAATGAACCTGTATTTGTTCAGCGTTAAATATGCTATGGAATGATAAGAATTTTTTGCACTTTTGAATAAAAGAATATTTTAGAATTACGTTTATTTAGCATAGTTTAGTTTTATGTGTCGGAAAAACACATTTCAACAATCAAAATATTTATATGCTAGCAAATGTCTACCAAAAACCATTACGCTATTTATTGTGATGGCATTTTCGGCAAAAAGTAACGGAAAAAGGAAAGTGGTACGTCTAACTACCAATATTAACAAATATGATGTTTGATATTATATATTCTATCTATGACAGATGATTTATTATTCTAATGCTCATGTAATCTAATATACCGATTATGTGAAGTAAAAAAGAATTGGCGAGTTTTGTAGGTTAGTGAATTTTCTGGGTCTTACAAATGTCTTGTTTCTGTAGATTAAACTTTCCCGACTGCAGGCAGAAAAATCACTACAACACATGCATGTATTTAGAACTGAAGAGTGACATTTGATATTTTCTTTTTACCAGCAAACTTTAAAGATAGTAAAATATTGTCGTTACATGACATGATATAATTGGCCTTTACCCACCGTGACTGTCATGTCTCGTCAAAATCAGTTTGGAATTCCCTATAGGTCATAACGAGTACTTTTTCTTTCTGTTGAGCTTGCTTTTCCCCACCATTTGCTAGGGGTCCACACCTCTGTGCTCGAATGAGTCTGTGTGAGGTTAAGATACTGTACCCGTGCTATAAACATTGCGAGATACACGAACACCTACAGCACGCTACAAAGCCTACCAAATAAAACTTCGCTACCTACAGCATGCTACAGAGCCTACCAAATAAAACTTCGCTACCTACAGCATGCTACAGAGCCTACCAAATAAAACTTCGCTACCTACAGCATGCTACAGAGCCTACCAAATAAAACTTCGCTACGTACAACATGCTACAGAGCCTACCAAATAAAACTTCGCTACGTACAACATGCTACAGAACTTCGCTACGTACAGCACGCTACAAAGCCTACCAAATAAAACTTCGCTACCTACAGCATGCTACTAAGCCTACTAAATAAAACTTCGCTACGTACAGCATGCTACTAAGCCTACTAAAAAAAACTTCGCTACCAAATGCAACTTATCATCGCACAATAATTGTTTTCCAGTGAAAACGTGTCCGCCGCTTCCTAAACCCAAACACGGGAACATGATCTGTGACCATGACGATTTTTCATTCTCCACCGTGTGTCGCTTCACGTGTGACACGGGATACAAACTGGTGGGGTCACGGAAGAGAGAATGTCTGGCCATAGCTTACTGGACAGGGATTCCCACGCGCTGTAAAGGCAAGTCTGCTGTAAAATCCAACAGTTCTTCTGTAGAAATCATCCACTGCATTAGAAGAAATCGGCTAATACAGTAAATACGACTAGATTCTGTAGAAATCAATGATGGGTCAGTAGTTTCTGTTTAAACTGGAAATACAGTCTACTCCATTTATACTGAAGTCACTTACATTGAACTATCTGTTATATTGAAGTAAAAATAATTCCCCAGTAACATTTTCTTTATAGTTCAACATCGGTTATATTGAACTTTGGATATAATGAAAAGTTGAGGTCTGTCCCGGAACTTCAATAAATCAGGGATACACTGTATGTTGTTGAACCGGAATACATTCTGTAGAAATGAATATTGGATCTGAAGTACCTGTAAAATTAAGAATAGGAAGTTGAAACTGGGTAATAATTTTGATCTTCAAATCAACACTCATTTATGATGATTTCTAGTAGTTGTCTTCATTTACAGAGATCACGTGTCAACCACTGCCACAAGTACGGGACGGGGTGGTCAAACCTTTGGCCTGCACCGCGGGGGAGGTGTCATTCGGAACCATCTGTCAGGTGGAGTGTCTCTCCGGATACTCTCTGGTGGGACCGGAGAGGAGACAGTGTACACCAGAGGGAATGTGGGCCCCGGAATCTTACGGAGAGATGAGCCGTTGTGAAGGTAGGGCATTAACTGTAACCAGGCATTGCTATTTAGGGGCGAATATAAATCACAGAGGTGTGGGGGCCATATTGCGTTTAGAATGAAAACCTTATAAATGTCCACCGACAGAAACCCCCTTGCAAGCTCCTGTGAATTATTTTTGTGCATCATCAGTGTGTGTGTGTGTGCTTATGGTTAGGGGAGAGGGGGTAATGACTGAGTTTGTCCATCTCTATATTTTAATTACAAAAGAATGAAATTTCTTATGAGTTTACATTGCGATATCGAATCCTTCTCTGGTCTTACATTGGGTGTAATATCATTAAACTGATAATAGTACCCTACTTTGGATAAAAATCATATTTCAATACAAACCTTTATTAATCTAATTGGCTTTTACCCTGATACAGACCCTCTATAAACTAATGTGATTATTCCTTGCAGATAAGTCCCCGCCCTACTTACTTTGTCCTCCAGATGTCCAGTTCATTGCTCCAGATGACGACAATACGGTAGAGGTCATGTGGCAGGTCCCACTGGCGCTAGATAATTCCGGATTGATACCGATCATGACGGTAGTGCCTGCAGTGGAGCCACCAAAACGTTTTCCTATAGGTCTGACGTACGTGAAGTACATGGCGGAGGATCTCAGTGGAAATAGGGAGAAGTGCAGATTCTCTGTCGTCATCACAGGTATATAAAGCTAGATTCACATTTCCTTTTCCTTAGATGTTTCTACAAATTGTAGTGACAGCCATTTCCTCATGAATGAGTTGCAGTTGTGAGCAATGCGCGTATGAATCTTGATAAATATAGTACGTCTGTTGTAACAGTCGAGAGTTACGATATAAATGAAAGTAGAATGTAAATATGAGAAATAAACTGAAATACATGAGGATATGAACTGCAACGCTTCACTGCAGCATACTTTTCATAAAGTATTCCTGGATTTTGAATTCAAAGTTGTGGGTCTTACTTCCTTATAGCAAATGTACCGAAACACCAACAGAATTACCACAGCATTCATTCAAACTAAATCCATAGCACGAGTCCAGATTAGATTATGTTAGCTATTATCTTTACCACCTGATTATAATTAACGTTTGATACTAGGATGTAAAATCTAAACAATCAATCAATCGATCAGGTTTGTTTTGGAGGAGGGACCATTTATTTATTTCTCTTGCAGACATAACACCACCCAGAGTAGACAGTTGCTTTTCTCCCAATCCATTTGTGTCCTCAACCTTCTATGCAGAAGTCATCTGGGATGAACCTCAGTTTAGCGATAACTCAGGAGAGACTCCGAGAATAGAGAGAACACATGCGCCGGGGCTGTTTCCTCGGGGTCTTACCATAGTGACATACATGGCCTTTGATGAGAGTGGAAATAATAATACGTGTGAATTAGAAGTACAAGTTATACGTAAGGCATCACTGTAAACCATGAAATAGAATAAAACCCAGCATTGTTTTAATTATATTGAGTCCCAAACTGAATTGTCTATTTTAGCTCATCCCTGTCAGTACCCACTGGAGCCAGTGAACGGACATCGTTATTGCTACGAGACTGCTGAGGGGGTTTACTGCAATATTTCCTGCAATGATGGGTTTGCGTTCGCTATTCCGCCCGCTGATGTGTACTTTTGTGCTTATGACAACATGTGGACTCCTACAAACAAATTGCCTATTCCTGACTGCTCAGGTTTACATATATGGAAACAATACAACACAATTTATGAACCTTTAGGATCACAAGAATGTGTAAATGTAATGTACATGGGTCATCTGTTTCATTGCAGTCCAAACGGCGACCAATAGCATAGAACTTCCGGCGTCCATTACTTATATTGCTAGTGTACCCTGTCGAGACCACTTGGTGTTGAACCAGATCCAAAACAACTTCCATATCAGAATTTCTGGTGTTGTAAGTATATTTTGTTTGAAACCTTACTTATCTTCGAGATGGGCTGTCATTGAGAACAATGTAGACTATCCAATAAATTTGATCACTTTTGTTTTAATTTGGCCGTGTGTATGTTGGATTCATTGGTCTCTTCTCTCTTACTGTGCAAACCATCCGTATTACTGGTGTATTCTTCAGATAAATGGTTTGTGCGCCGAAAACATGATCTGCGACGTGGATGAAATGGAGGCGACATGTGAAGAAGAGGTCGAAGGTCAAGGATGTTTCGGATTCTATTTCCGCTATAATTTTGTGTTTTACTTTGTTCAGTGTGAATTATCCCATGCCTAAATTCTTTTAGATTTCAACCGAATAAAGATTATTCTTGGACGAAAGCGTCGTGATATCGTTCGAATTGTCTCTCAAGATTCTGGAGAAGATGCAGCTATTTCTGAGAGAGAAGTAGACAGTTCTATCACATTTGAATTTGTGGTCAGAGGTAAAATTATTTCAAAACAATTTTCATGTAGTTTTTTTTTCGCTTTTAAAATCTTCATTGCAAAACAAAACAGAAACCTAAATTCACTGTGGTACAATCCATTGCCGTTTAAATAGCTCAGTCAGTAGAGCTTTCGATTCACAGCGAGGATTTACAAATCCTCGACATTCCGTATCCGGTCAGTTAAGACCTAATTCTATAAGGTAAGAGTATGTTCTTTTGCCTAGCTCTCGACTTCAGAAGTTAAAGACACGGTTCTTTGGAAAGAGATCCGTGATACCGAAGTCACAGTATAGGCGTCAGGCCCATTACTACATTAGGGAGAGGGCTTAAATAGAATGTGTCTGCTGCCCAATCCTATTAATTTTGAATAAAATATTGTTTAAATACTGTCGGATCTGAATGTGGCACCACAAACAAAGTTGATGCCCCTCTATATCAGTGAAATTATATTGTCCTTGATGGGACATAAAACAACATAGTCCATCATTCAATTATCCGTTATTTAGGTCAGTACAGACAACCCGTGACCCCCGGGGAGACCGTGAAACAGAGCCAGAAGAAGGTGACGGAACACCTTAATGGAATGCTGAATATAGTGAACAGCGAGGGAAGCGGGGGGACCCTAGACTTGGAGGTAGGGGGCAGCAATGCCAAGTTTGCCAATCTGACGGTCAGTAAATCCGGTCCACGGTACAAATGTAAGGAAGGAGGCGTTTTAGTCAACACGTCTTGTGGTAAGTATATACATTGTACAGTTAAACGCTTTTATAACAAATCCACGCTTAATGCGAAGTGAAATGTATTCCCCTATGAGGGGAAAATAACGAAAATGTTATTGAATATCACGAAATCTAGTTATAATGAACTGTTTTTCGCTTACTCTTGAGGTTCACTATAACTGTATTTTACCGTATAAGTATGAAGAACGGTTAGAGATTTGCATTCAAATGAAATTTTTTGAGGGAAACTACCTGTTATATATCTTTAGTGAAAATTTTATAGATTTTAAAAATCCTTTGCAAATCATGAAATTACTATATAAAATGGATATTGCAAGAATCGGAAATAGCTCGCCTGTTCATTTGTGTTTTCGTTTGTTTGACCTTGAGTACAAGGATTAAGCCAAGCCTCTTACCGGATTATTATCGAACTTGTAGTGTCATTGGTATAAGTATAGATCAAGGTCATTGGAGTGAGAATTGCTGAATTTACTCTTAGTTAAACTACATGTATCTATCCCAGTGTTTTATCAAACTGCCATCTTACACTACGGGCTGAATATCTTTGTTCTTACTGGGGTTTTTAATTGAAAAAATAATTATAAGGTTCCATGGAAGATACTACATATAACATTAATAGATAAAAATTCCGCAATTTCTTGTGTTTCTTTTATCAATAGCACTTGCAAGAATGCTGTCTTACGATATACAATGATGCGAGAAGATGCCTTGTTATTGAATGGATAATACAATATGTATGTATTTACTTTTTCAGTGAAGTGTCCCGTGGGAACTTTCTTTAATGTGGTGTCAGAGTCGTGTTCCGGATGTGCGATAGGAACCTATCAACCGCAAGAGGGCAGTGTTTCGTGTTTAGTTTGTCCTGTCAACACCACCACCGATCACAATAATTCCAAAACCGAAGACGAATGTAAAGGTAGTCCGATTTTCATCAGTATTCAGTATTTCCAAGTAATTTTGCACTTGAGAAAACCATTTCAGTGTAATGTCACTCAATGCAATCATGCCATGTTCTTAATTGTAATGAGGAATTCGAGCAATGAATCCAGGAAGAGGGAGATGGGGATCTGAACAACCTGTGGCAATTGAGAGAAATGTATAAATTGTAAATTCATGTGTACATTATAAAAGGCTAGAAAAACTGCAGTTTTGCATCCTCTCGGAAAGTCCCGTGACGATCCGGACTAAAATAGGTCTTCAGTGCCCCTTGCTTGTCGTAAATGGGGCAGTCCTTAGGTTAAAACCGCAATAACGGAGGCCCCATGTCACAGCAAGTGTAGCACGATAAAGAATCCTCCCTGCTCAAAGGCCTTAAACGCGGGACATAGGCCTAAATTTTGCAGCCCTTCGCCGACAATGGCGATGTCTCCATATGAGTGAAAAACCAACCTCACAGAAATATTTCTGGATATGCTCATGGAAAAGAATCGTAATAATATATTTTACTTTTTGATACACAGAGGTTTTTGCAGAAGTGAATACAAGTATCTCTCGATGGATCAAACTTCAATCTATCGAAATAATCGCCAGGTCTTTATTATTTGTGGTACATATGTACCATTTGCATCTGGTCGGGTCTTTCCGAGAAAATCTTGGAAAACGAAACAGGTGTAAAAACCGGACTATTTGAAAATAATAAACATGATATGATGAAGTGTTTTGAAAATTTCTGCCGGAATGAACCAAACTCATCTAAACTACGGGAACACGTCTTTTTAACTGGTACAAGTAATATCGACTAAACTACTTGGAATATTTTCATTTGGTAAAGTTTCCATCATCTACATATCCATGCCTTCCAGAAAGTTTTTAAAATAATGGAACATGATACAGATGAATATTAGAAAATCCTGCAGGAATTAAGAAAAGTGTAAATTTTAACAAAATATATGAGCAGCCGTTCTCGAATAAACTACAATATCTCATTTGTATTTATATATTTTTATTCGGGAAAGTGTTCATTCATCTGTGATTTATCTACTATATAGGTATATATAAGAATATATATAGTTTAGTTTATAGATTCTTTCTTAATCTATGGATAAAAACCCTGCAGGAATGGGAAAATTGGGCTAATTTTCGGTAAAATCATAGGATGTTCTGTACACGGGTAACATCCCCTAATTCTATAGATTAAATCTCGAAATTGTGAAAAGCAAGGTGAAAAGAGACTGAAACCCGGTGTGACATACGCCATATCTACCGATAGATAGGTTGATTGCACCTTGTTTAACGTCTCTCTCGAGAATTTTCACTCATATGGAGACGTCGCGAAGACCGGTGAAGGGCTTCAAATTTAGGCCAATACTCAGCGCTTACGGCCATTGAGCAGTGAGTGTTCTTAAGCGTGACATACCTCCTGGGACACGCGACATCCGTTTTTAAGGTCATCTCCGAGGACCCTTGACATTCACACCTGATGCCGAGCGTTTGGCGATGGAAGTGTCACTACCTGTTTTACGACTCTGGTCTGTCGCAGCCGGGATTCGAACCACGGCCTTCCGCATGCGGGGCGAACGCTCTAAACTCTAGACCACCGCGGTGGTTCAGCCGATAGAGTTAATTCGATTGACTCCCTTACAATAACACCAGCTTAACGATCTGAAACTTTTACAAATTTTAATTATACAAAATTAGTCACAAATATGATTATATAAAATAACACACAAGTACACTACACAGATCGATTCTACTCAGCTTGTTTACACCTCAGGTCCCTGTGTTTACATTTGTGTCAGTCCAATCCAGTTATCTTTGTCAACAATCACAATGCGCACACACGTTATACACACTGACGGAACGAATTACAGATGCGCGATCAATGATAATTTGGACAAGGTAGCAGGGGACAGTTTCGCACTATAGGCCCGGTCAACTTTTTCAAAAAATGGAATTACCCCGTATTTGAAGTGATATTACATGTGTAAAAATGTGTACAATAATTTTAGGATGCATGTCAAATGTAGCTGAGTGCTTAGTAAAAATGTTGATATACAACATGTAGGTGTCACCATGATTCCTAGCATATAGATGGGTGCAAATACGAAACTAAGACACGTGGTCAGTTGCTGAAGAAATTCCGGTGAAAACATGCAGGGTCTAGCAAAAGGTCTGTAGCTGTGAGGGAAGGTGGATGGCCCCATATGAGAGGTAGATTTTTGAGAAGGGCAGATAGGGTTCTTGATTGTGCACAGTGTCTAAATCCCCATGTTTGGTACTGTGATGGTGTGGGGGTGGTGCGGATTAGCCCAAATGAGGGAAAATCAAAGCAAAAAAGGGGAACCTGCTCAGAGCATGTTTTGTGCACCAGCACCAGTATTTATAGATTACATGTAAGTTAGGGTCATAATTTATTAACTACACTAATATGAAATACAAGTATGGACATAAAAGGGAAATATGATTTTTCATTAGTCTGTCATAATCTGACTTTGGTGTATACCCCCTATCCACATGTTTCAAAACCAAAGAAACTGTCCCCTGCCACCCAAGCACTTACACGGGCCAGCGGGTTACAAAGTGCCTCTATGTCAAAGTTCTCCAAACACCACATCACTACTGCAGACGATCACGTGCTCCTCGCCACGTTATCCAATCACACACGAAGTTTTCCAAGTGACGTCACAAATACACAAAACAAAAACAAAAACAGCCGATGCGACAACTCATTAATACAGACCCTGAAGCGTACTACTACACCAGTGGAACGGTGAACGAACACTGGATGGTTTGAGAACGAACGGTTTTATTTGGGGAACGAACACTGAACGGTTTGAACGAAATGGTTCTCAGTGAGAACGGAACGGTTCTTATCAGTTGATTGATTGATTGTTTGTTTTACGTCCCATCAAAAATTTTCCACTCATATTGAGACTTCACAAACTGTAAGTGAAGTACCTATGTTTAGCGCCCAGAGCCGTAGCGGTGAGGGTTATTTATTGTGCCAACGCCTGCCGTGACACGGGACCTCCGTTTTTAAGGTCATACCCAAAAGAACTGTGATTCTTACTTCTAAATGCCGGGCATTTGGCGAAGGAGCAATCACGACCTAGCGTCTTAGGTTTGTCGCGGCCTTGAAACGAGCAGGGCTCGAACTCACAACCTATCGGTTACGAAGTGAACGCTCTACCACTGAACTACGGCGACCAGTTAGTTCTTATCGGGAACGGGAGGCTTTGAGATTGGGAACGAACTGTTCTCATCGAGAACGGAACGGTTCTCATCGAGAAAGGAACGCTTTTATCCAAGATGGGAACGAACGGTTTGTCTTCAATTTCAAATTCTGCGTTTCAGACACTTTTGGTACATTTTATTCATACACATACATTGTGGGAAAGAGAGATATTACCGAAATAAAAGTAACAATCCAGTTACAAAATAATTCATTTTTGGCTTAATCCCGATAGGAGAATGCCCGCTGGTGAAGTATCATGTTGATTGATGGTTCAAGTAATGATACTCATTCGATACACGTACATTAAAAAGGTTTTGAAGACACCTGCCAAAATTTAAAGAGGGATATGAAGGAAGCCCACGTTACCTGAGACGGGGACCTATAATGTGTACCCCGTGTCCTCTCTCCCATAAACTAGTACATGTACACCGTTACTCTAGCAACTTTAAGTGTCTCGATCACTTCATACCATCTTTTGAAGATGACACCTCACCATTCGGCAGGATTGTCAACCATATCTTGTTTCTTAAATTCCATACGTACTAAGTTGTATATCTTATGAAAAATACAATATCAATGATTGGTGAAAGCTTTTCCAAATAAAGGGAAAGAAAACATACAAAAGAGATATCGTATCTTAGTTTTAGAAAAAAAAAACCATCTACTTATATTTCTTGTATACAGTCCTCTTTGTTTTCTTATACAAATTCGAAGAAAATCTCATAAATTTTCATAAATAGTTACTCAATTTTTTGGTCAATAGACGGGTGGAAACGTACGTTAGAATGATTGAGATCCATTGCATCATTCTAAATATTGTATACAGGGAAATACCCCCCTTTTGTTTTCTCCCTATTTGCCCTCGTTGTATAAGAGCAGCGAATTTGAGGTTGGACGAATTCAAAATCTCTGGGTTATAGTTTCTCAAGTTAGCCTTTTCATTTAGGAAAAATGAGGCAAAAATAGTCATATATACATTCCACTTTTTGAAAGGCCCGTCCAGTCCGACAAGGTTTATCAAATATGCTTTTTCAATCCATTTTAAATATTTTATACTTCCTGGTATCCCTAGTTCCGCAGATATGATAGAAGGTTTTCGGAATGAAATTCTAGGAAGTATTTTCGGAGATATTGTGGTTTTTTTTTTATTCATGCCACTACCTCCATTCCAGCCTTTACATCAACCCAGAGGAACTCGAATTTATTACGTTCATCGGATATACCAACTTTGTACAAAATGGATGCATCCAATCACTATGTTAGTCACTATTTAGTAACCATTAATATGTTTTAAACTTATTATGGAGAGAGTTCATCGTTACTAATTATCTTTATTGGAAAAATGCTGCGACAAAAAAGGGTAAGTTGATCCGATTGGTTAAATCTGCTAAGCGCAAAACTGATAGCCGATCGATGGAAGCGCCGATTTCCAGACTCACAAAAGTTTAATGGTCCTATGGAAATTTCTCGAGTCACTTGTACTCCCGTATTATAGGAGATTAACAGAACTTTATTTTCAAAACAGTGCAAAAACTAGTCACGATCAGATTATTACATTCAAAGTAGATTTACCATAAGAATTCACTTACAGCCCAGTGTTTACCGGGAACGTATTCTAAAGATGGTCTGGAAAGATGTGCCACCTGTGAAATTGGATTCTATCAGCCGAAGTATGGACAAACGTCATGCAGGAAATGTCCTCCGGGCACTACCACAAAACGACGGGGGTCAAGGATCATAGAGAAGTGTGAAGGTAAGAAAGTGTTCCACAATACCCGATTATGTAAAATGCCATGGAGAATTTAAACGAAGGTAAACTTAGATATCCTTCATTTTGGAAAGTTTATAACTGATATATTTACAGAGCCTTGTGAGCCCGGATACGTATCCTCATCCGGTCTGAAACCATGTTTTCCGTGTCCCAAGGGGACATACCAGTCAGATCCGGGCCAGACCGCGTGTTTTGAGTGCCCCAAGAAAACGTTAACCCCTTTCATAGCATCTACTAATGTCGTCGACTGCCAAGGTACGTCACATACTGACATTCATATAAATAAAAAAAAAACCCGAGTACGCGAATTTAGAGTCTTTGTCAAATATCTCTTCGTAATACCTCTGAGGATGTTATACCATATTGTATATTTTTAAATATATATACATGTATACTGTACATGTACATACATATATGTATATACATATAGATCCAATTAATAATCAGGGTGTATAGTACATACATACATACATATGTGATTTCTTGGTTCAGGTTCGCCAAGCGGGAAGCAGCGTCATGTTTTTGTTCTTTTTTGTTCAGGTTCGAAGGAGCCGAGTGGAAACCAGCTACAGGCGGACGAACCAGCTGACGTGCTTGTGTTCAATGAGTGTTTCGAGGACAAATGTCAGAACGGAGCCACTTGTCGCCCTAAACCAATTGGGTTCACGTGCGATTGTCTTCCGGGATATAAAGGTAGACATCTCAATTAGCACATGTTCTTTTGCAGTACATACTTATATTTAACATAGATATTCAGCAAACAAAGGTGTGTAGAAATTTTGTTTTCTGTTGATAATATTAGTTGTCCAGGTCCAGTCAAGGGCCAGGGGGTATATGGAATACAACCCGGGGGAAATCACTGTATACCCTTGATCGTTATTATAATTATGCTTCACATATAATAAGATATTGTATAAACAAACCCTTGACTTGATCTAGGTAGCTTTATTTCTTATGAAACCATTCCCGTGGGTATCCGGGTTAGAATAAGTCCTCAGTACCCCTTGTTTGTCGTAAAAGGCGACTAAATAGGGCGGTCCTTTGGATGAGACAGCAAGACCGAGGCTCCGTGTCACGGCAGGTGTGGCACAATGAAGATCCCTCCCTGCTCAAACCAAAGGTTACTGATAGCAATGGGTCATTTGGACAGTTTTTATTTAAATGCATTGCATTTTAAAGAGAAATTTAATACCTATTTCAAGCTGCTTTGAAGTATAAATGATAGGTTGCTGCTTTTGATTTCAAAAGTAACAATTTCAAATCTGAAAAGTGAAAGTATGAAATTTCATAGGGATCCACTGTGAATCCAGAATTGACCACTGCGAGGGTACGCCGTGCTTGAACGGAGGAACCTGCACCAATCACGTAACTAACTACAGTTGTACATGTCCCACGGGCTTCACAGGTGAGTGAATTGTTTCAGTGATGTGTTTTTGGGAGACACTTGAACAATAGGTAAGATCTCTGAAAATCTTGCAGGTGATAAGTGTGAGGTAAATGTAGATGACTGCGCCTATGAGCCGTGTGAAAACAACGGGACATGTCAAGATCTTGCGAATGCTTTCACCTGTAGCTGTCCAGAATACTTCAAAGGTCTGAAAACTTTAAAATTCTTTTCGTTCAAAACTATGAAGACTGTCGTAGTGTGTTGGTGCACGTACACGAAAAATATACTGTACATGTATGTGGACTGCACAAATAGTCATATCTGGATTTCATGCAAAGATTTTTTTTTCTGTTCCAGGAACAACGTGCAACGTAACTGTTGACTTTTGTAGAACTTCGCCCTGTCTCAATAATGGTACTTGCCATCAGGAATTAGGGGGATACAATTGTACCTGTCCTAGAGGTTTTCGGGGGACAAACTGTGAAATTAATCACGACGACTGCGACAGTGGTCCGTGTCAAAATGGTGGGTCGTGTGAAGACGGAATAGCGACATACAGGTAAACCCCATGAGACTTGGATAGGTACATGATCCATAATATTGTGACAGGTGACAGATGTGTTTGATCTACATGTATTTTCTAATTTACGAAAATCTTTCATTTGAAAAGATATGTATGACCTGTAACAGTTCCGTAATAATGTTTGATGTTTCTACAGATGTCAGTGTTTGGTTGGTTTTACCGGACACCAGTGTGACATTAACATAAATGACTGCGACCCGAATCCGTGTGTGAACGCCACCAGATGCGAAGACAGTGTCAACGGTTTCATTTGTCACTGCTCAAAGGGCTTTTCAGGAGAACGATGTGAAAGAGGTAATGAATGTTTCGAAATCGGCAAGATTTTCTTGAAAAACGTAATTCTAAAAAATATGTTCTTTCTTTGTAGAGCTTGAAATGAACTACTTGCTTGAGTTCCCGTATGCTGGGACGTTCAATTACACGGCAACTACGATTGAACGAGACCTATCTGCAGTGACCGTCTCCTTTTGGATGAAAACAAATGACACCATTAACCAAGGAACTCCGTTTTCCTACTCTTCCAGTTCCGATATGGACAATGCACTCACCATTACGAGCTACGACGGGTAATCACTAGAAACAGTAACTAAATATTTCATATTTCAACATTCTCTTGACACGTTTCTTTAATTAGGTCTTATATATATCAGAAGTATTAAGCGTTTTAACAACGTCTCGGAGCACTTTCTTTTAATGATAAACTGGTCGTGTTGTAGATTTGTTGTATACGTCAATAACCAACAAAAGACGACAGACGTTGTAGCAAATGACGGGAAGTGGCATCATATCCTATTCACATGGTCCTCTATTCGGGGAGCGTGGAAAATCTACATAGACGGCGTGTCGTTCGATACCGGTTACTGGCTAGCAAATGGACAAACCATCAAAGGTAGCGAGATCTTTGGTGTATTCATAGATAAAATTGAATCAATATACAATAATATCACTTGATCCGATATGTCAGGGGTAACACCATGGCTTTTTTTTTTTTTACTGAATTCAGTGTCGTTATTGCTAACCAGCTAAGTAATTAAATTAAAAACATTTTTGTTACGCAATCCTTAGTTTGTCTTTTTAGGCTTTTATATAGAAGAAAGTCCACTTGTAGTGAAAAGATTACCTGTAGGTGTCCAATAAGTTGATAATTACTGTCCATTATTTTTAAGAATGGACAGATACTGTCCGTTCTTCAAAATAATGGACAGTAATTGTCAACTTATTGGACAGTGCCAGGTAAACCCAATAACTTATTAGACATCTACAGGTAGACTGAAAATAAGAGAAAGACAATACATTTGTCAAAGAGATACAACTTTAATTTTAAATTCCCTACAAGTAAGAATCAACACAGATATCGGTAAAATCACTGAAACACTTAAAAAAACGATATTTCCCTTTAGTAGAATTCTCTGCTTCAACTCGTAAGATTCACAATTTTTTAAAATTCCATTGGCCATTACTATATCGCATCAAAACTTAAATTTGAAAGACATATTTCCATACTGTTTTGAATTTCGCAGGATTCAGAAGCACATTCCGAAACTTCTTCACAACGCTATTTTATGTTTTCTTTATTAGCATATCCTAATTCTGAATTATTATTTTCGCTTTCATGAATAATTTCATTTCACGAGATAGGCGTATTGGGCTCTTTTGGCTGGCGTTAATTATTTCTTCATCCAAATATTCGAAATAACAATGCTTTTCAGATCAAACTTTGGCTCCATAAATTTCTCACCCTCCATATCCAGAATACAACACATAATTGCAGTACTTTAACTAAAATCCTTAAATTTTGATTGTGCAATGAAAATTATCTCCCCATCAGAGGAAGACATGTTGATATGGCTCAGTACTATAGAAAGAGTGAATATAAAGCCTGCAGTAGAAGGCTACTATCCTGACACTGTCCAATAAGTGAACAAAAGAAACAGAATTCTACGCAAGACTGGTTATATTGTCAGACTATTCAAAATAGATTTATTCATAATTATCATTGTCATTGGGTTTACCTGAGTCTGCCCATTCTTAGAACAAAAGATGTGATGTTTTAAGTAGGATATAAGCCTCAAACTGTCCATTCTGCGAGAGAAAGAACTGATCTGGGCCCTACGGGCCTCGATCAGTTATTTCTCTCACAGAATGGAGTTTTTGGCTTATATCCTTTACATAGATAGATTGCTTGGTCACCTTTAGTCCACGTGCCGTCGATGTCTGATACCAATGCATATAATTTGTAAAACATATGTCAGCATACTACGTAAAATTTTCCTATAAAATACTTCTGAAATTTGATTTTATGTCTCCCAACTGATATGGTAATTAAGATATGGAAAACAAAAAAACCCAACAACAAAAAAGCCAGACACTTTCTAAGTAACATTTCAAGTGACCCAAAAGACAGTCATACTACAATGATTAAAGTGCAAGATACCTTTCCAGTTCACCTCTTCGCACGATCACTGTTTAATTATATATCTATCTGACCAGAGGGAAACTTTGCCTCAACAATGCATTAATATTTTTAAGGTGGCGGAAAGTTTGTGATCGGTCAAGAGCAGGATAAAGACGGGTCATACACCAGTGTAGAGTCCTTCGTTGGTCAAATCACCTACCTTAATGTCTGGGACCACGAGCTTACTTTCAACGAGATCGATGCCATGAAAACTTCTTGTGAGAGATTTGTAGGCAATGTGATTGCGTGGCCCGACATACAGAAAGGGCTACACGGCACCTTGAAACCGGAACCGTCTAATTTCTGTCGAGGTAACGGCTGACAGGGAGCGCTTCTTGTATACAATATACTGCTAACACTTTGCTTTGCAATCCCAGAAAGTGTATGATATCAATGTAATCAAACTGTAATATCATAACATTTCGCAACAATTAGCGGCCAGATCATGAGCGATGATGTATATCCATTTAACGCATTCATATATATTGCCCAAATGATTATACTTGTATATGGTGAGTGTAATTTATTGTAAGCATGATTAGTTATAAAAGCCATGATGTCAAATGGACATGTAGCATATATTTTTATTCATTCTTTGATACTTTTCTACGTGGCATAAGATAGAAATATTGTCCATTCTTCAGTGTTTCTCCCATCTGTTATTTATTGACTCATTGTTCAACGTACTCTATTTTAGGAAATGTGACTGTGATAATCAGAAATATCGGACGTCACAATATGTTTAGGAATTAGAGAAGCATTGTAAGTCATGTATCCCCAGATAATTAGAAGTGTTTTTTGACGTCAGTATAGGACAAAATAATTGGATACGTTCATGAGCAGTGTACGCTCATATTCTTAGAGAAACAGTCTAACTCATTGTATCACCTATAATTAGAGTTCTTTTATGACGTCAGTATATGAGGTGTTTGTGGTGTTAGCGTTGACCAGATAGAAATAACAATGTTCACGATGTCTCTTTATCATGAGTCATTGTTTTTTTATTTAGATAAACTGTATATACATATTTGGTGGTGAAAGAGTTACTCAGTTTCCTTTAACAAGATGTGTATATTAAATGTGAAAGATTCGTTTGTAATGTAATATTCATTGTGTATATTTAATGGCGATAATAATCGTTTTTCATCAGAAATAAATGTTGGGAAAATTATGGTTTATCAGGCTTAATAACAGTAAAGAATTGTTAGCTTAAATAAGAGAAGTATGCTTGACTCATAGAATGACGAGCATCTTTGTTGTGTATAACCAGCTACACTACAGGCTGCTAATAAAAATCCAATTAATGCTTCTAGCTTTAGCAGAGAACGTTTGTTATTAAACCAAAGGACACTGCAAACACGGTAAGAGTATCAACAATAAAATGGAATTGGCATTCGCTTGATTTAAATACCATTCTTCCTTAACGTAATGTTACTGTAGTTTTCTGGAAGGGCGATTATGTCCTCTGATTCATTGGATCCACTATTTTTCTTTAACACTCACAGGTTGTCCAGTGCCCGTGAGTCCTATTTATGGGCATGCCGAGTTCTCATCCACTGAGCCCGGGGCCACCGTCAAGTACTCTTGTCTGAAGGGATTTTCGTTCTTGGGTCGAGACGCCAGGCAGTGTCTGGTTACGGGAGAATGGAGTGGGGTGGAACTTCAGTGTCAACGTAAGCAAAACGCAGAAGAATTATTAAAGAAATAGTCTGAAGATATTTTCCATGAACAGTTACGCTTGAAGAAATTTCGACATTATATTTTGCTACAATTATTTGATTTAAATAAACATACACCATTAAATACAACTCAAAACATAAACATGCTTCCAAATAATTTAACATAAAAATAATTAGAAACCTGACTAAAAGTATTGTAAGAAATGAAGATAATGAGTGATCAGTTTTATGATCTTGTATGGCAGGTGTATACTGCGGTTTTCCAAACATGTTAACAAACGGCTACATAGACGGGAGGGACTATTACTACGAGAGTACCATCAGATACAGATGTGACAATAACTACAGACTCAAAGGGCTTGCAAGGCGCTACTGTAACGAAAACGGCACGTGGGAAGGGGACCCGCCAATTTGTGAAGGTATTATTACCTCAAAAGATTACCCATATAAGTTTGTGTATGAAAACTATTTTCTAATTCTCTGACTTTGTTTTTAGAGATCACATGCGAATTACCACAGCTTTCAGAGAACACTATTCCGTCCAAAAGTAAACAAAATTTTAGAACCAGGGAAGAAGTATCTTTCAGTTGTAACGTAGGATACAAGCTTTTAACGGATCATGACTTCGTGTCATGTCAGAAAGATGGCACATGGGATAGAAGTGTCCCCACGTGTGACCCAGAGACCTGCAAACATGTTCCCACAATAAACAACGGAATAGTGTCCGTCACACAAGAGGAGTACTCTGTCGGTTTCATCCTGACTTACACATGTGATCCTGGTTTCCGTCTGTCTGATACCAATCCTACAGGACAGGTAACTTGTTTACCTAATGGTCAGTGGGGAAACAACATTCCGCGGTGTGAAATCGTCACATGCCCACAACCACCAACAGTGCTGAATTCCGTCGCTGACGTGCAGGGTCTGACATATCTCAGTCCTGTTATTTACAGATGTGACACTGGTTATGAACTTGTTGGTCAGACAAATATAATAGAATGTATAGAAGACGGGACTTGGGACCCCTTGCCTCCCGAATGTCATCCAGTAGAATGTGGAGACCCTGGCCTAATTGACAACGGACTTATTAGTGTCCCAATGAATACATACAACAGTGTTGCTTCCTATAGGTGTAAGTCTGGTTACATCATTAGTGGAAACACCACACGAAGATGTCAGTCAAATAAGAAATGGAGCGGCAAAGCACCTACCTGTTATCCTGTATCCTGTGGTCAGCCAGACGATATTGAAAATGGTCTTTTTGAGCAAAATGGGAATGTGTTCGGTAGTATTGCTACATACGGATGTTTCTCTGGGTATGATATACAAGGAACGGCAGAACGCACTTGTGAAGCAAATGGTGCGTGGTCTGGTTCGCCTCCTGGATGTACCAAGAAGGAATGCGGTGCCCCTCCAATCGTTAGACACGGTCAGCAAAGTTCAAGCGGCGTGTACTACCAGGACACTGTTACTTACACATGTGAAATAGGGTACAGATTGAGCGGTTCTGGTACACTGCTGTGTGGAACAAGTGGACGATGGGAGCCATCTCCCCCAGTATGCGAGGCGATAACGTGCCCAGCACCATTGACTATACAAAATGGTAACTATACTATAACTGGCAACTTGTTTGGTTCCAGAGTTGAGTACTTTTGTACACAGGGTTATAAACTTGCAACGGAATCAACAAGAGTTTGTCAACCGGACGGCACATGGTCAAGTATATTGCCATCTTGCGTTGCTGACAAATGTCCTCTTCCATCACCGATTCAAAATGGAAAATTTGATTTCAAGGACAGATCACTTGGATCTGTAGTGCTTTATTCCTGTAATCCGGGATACAAATTAGTTGGCAGTGATGTTCGCCGTTGTGAAAATACATTATCATGGAGCGGTGATGAACCGGTATGTGCGCCGAAGTCTTGTGTGGAGGCAAATGATATTTCGAATGGTAGAAAAAATATTTCCGGTTTAATGTACAATTCCATTGTCTCATATGAATGTGAAATTGGATATGTCTTGAAGGGTTCTTCTCAACGCACGTGTCAGGCATCAGGAACGTGGTCAGGAACAGACCCCTCTTGTGATATAGTGGTTTGCAATACACCATCAAAAGTTATCTCCAATGGCAGGAGTTTTGGAAGCTTATCAACTTACCAATCCGTTGTATCATACGAATGCGACATCGGGTACAATTTGAATGGGGCTACGAAAAGACGATGTCTTGCGAACGGTCAGTGGGATTTCAAGATACCAATTTGCGAAGTAGTTCAATGTCCTCGCCCTCACCTTGCCAATGGAATATTTTCAAATTTCGAGACCGAGTACTTATCTAACGTTACATTTCGGTGCCGCAGACAATATGTATTATTTGGTGCTGCAGAAAGAACTTGTTTGGAAAGTGGTTTGTGGAGTGGGATGAATCCTATCTGTGTGAAATGGAAAGAACCACCAGCTGTGGAATATGCTTCAGTTTTAAGTAACGGTAACTCGGTCACTTATTCATGTCTGTATGGCTACAAATTAGTTGGAAACACGAGTCTAGAATTTCAATCAGATGGACATTGGCATGGAGTTAGGCCTAAATGTGTAGCAATAGAATGCGATACATCTGGCCTCAACATTGTTAATGGACATGTTGAAATCGGGAATGTTACTGTAGGAAGTTTGACGATCTTTCAATGTGATAGAGGATATACGCTACTTGGAGATGCAACACGCACTTGCCTGACAGATGGGATATGGAGTGGATCAAATCCCATCTGTAATATTGTCTTTTGTCCCGGTAACTTTGAAATACAACATGGAAATATTTCAGGAACAGCTAATCATTTCAACGCGTCTCTCCGATTTGCATGTGTGCCTGGATATCAGCTAATCGGTGACGAGATTATAACTTGTCTCGCAAACGCAACCTGGAGCGGCTCTAACCCGAGGTGTGAAAGAATAAATTGTCCAATACCTAAAGGAACAGGAGATCTTTCTGTCTCGTTCACCACACTTAATGTTGGAAGTAAAGTTGAATACAATTGCCCTGAAAAATACAAAATAATTGGAGAATCCTCTAGGACTTGTCTTTCATCCGGGGAATGGTCGGGAGATGAACCAACGTGTCAAGCGATGCAGTGCCAAATTCCATCTTTGTTGAATGGCCGAATAGATGTGAAATCAAATAATGTAGGAGGCGCTATTACATACATATGTGATGAAGGGTATCAACTGAACGGATATAGTTGGAGAATTTGTACCACCAACGAAACATGGACTGGAACAGACCCAAAATGTGTAGCCATCCAGTGTTCCCCTCCTGGAACCATAAGCAACGGGATAATTCTTGATAATGACCGGACTGAATTCTTTTACGGTGATATGGTGCGATATAAATGTAACAAGGGTTACTTGATGCAAGATGGAGACACAGACCACATCTGTCAAGGTTCCGGATCATGGTCTGGTCGTCTGCCTACATGTGTTTCTCTGGTATGTGGATCTTTATCAACAGTTCCTAATTCGAAAACTATACCGTTGAACCGCACCTTTACCTTCAATTCCGTCGTGCAGTATATATGTGCTGACGGATACCGTAATCAAAATAATGAGAAGGTCCTAAGCAGATGTCAGTCTAATGGTGTATGGTCAGCGGTGACAATAACATGTTCTATAATTGAATGTCCAGAATTCCCCACCATAGCACACGGAATCGTAGTAGGAAAGTCTGTGAATTTTGGAAGTCGTATATCGATCAGTTGTGAAAATGGATTTAAACTCATTGGTGATGCTCAAATTACCTGCCTTTCAAATGGAAATTGGAGTATGAGAGAGATACCTACCTGTCACCAAATTGTTTGTCCGACACCGGAATCGATTGTGAATGGAAACGTTTATTTCAATGATTTAGCTGCTGGTGTAAAGATACGCTACATATGTAATACCGGTTTTGAATTGATAGGCGACAGCGAGAGAGCGTGCTCTTTTTCTGGAGAATGGAGCGGAGTACCTCCTGTATGTCAGCAACAGTTATGCACAAACCCTCCCACCTACCCTAATGCTGTTATCTCCATTGACCGTACACAGTATACAGTGCAAGAACCTGCTCTCTACTCGTGTCTTCCTGGATACACAATGTCCATTCAAAGCACAGTTCGCTGCAATAATGTCGGCATTTGGGAAGGGTCAGGTCCAACATGCACAAAAATCAAATGTGAACAACCAAGGTTCCTAACGAATGGAAAAGCTGACTTTGACGACGTGTCTTATGGCGATAATGTAACCTTTACTTGTCTCGAAGGCTACATACTCTCTGGATCTAGAATTGTTACTTGTCTTGAAACAGGTTTTTGGAGTGGTACAACTCCAATTTGCAAACCGGTAAATTGTGGAAGTCCTGATTATGTGGAAAATGGTATGGTAATAGGAGATGTCCATACATATGGACATATGGTAACATACATTTGTAAGGAAGGATATGAGCAAATTGGATCAAAGAATTCAATATGTCAGTTGGACGGAACTTGGTCTGGCACTCCTCCTGAATGTCGCAAAGTTCGCTGTGGTCCACCCCCAGCCGTAACGGATGCTAGAGTAAATGGAAACGACTTTTCTTTCCAAGGCAGGGTCTCATACGAATGCCAGAAAGGGTACACTTTGATAGGCAATTCGACCCTCGAGTGTGGTTCTAATTCTCGTTGGTACGGTCTCATACCTCGTTGCGAAATTGTATCTTGTGGTGACCCACCTGAAATAGCACATGCGACAGTACAAAGTACTGGACGGACATACAATGAAATAGCGACTTACACCTGCGAGTATGGGTATTCAAGAATTGGAGATCACATTCTTACTTGCACCGAAAATGCGACGTGGACATTGAGTGTAGATTTGAGCTGCATTCCAGTTGACTGTGGGCTTCCTCCAAATGTTTCCAATGCAGTAGCTGATGTTACATCTACTACATTCCAATCATATGTCGTGTACCACTGCAATCAGGGATATTCTCTTCATGGAAACAGTCGTGTTCAGTGTGAGGGATTCGGATTATGGGATACATCACTTCCTGTGTGCACAATAGATCATTGTGACCCTCCAGTTATTTCTAATAATGTGAGCATAATCAGCGGGAGTTACCGTGTTGGAGATTCTGTGGTATTTGCCTGTCCTGATGGTTACATAATATCTGGAAGTGTTACTAGTACATGTACCGCCAGCGGTGTGTGGAGTTCCAGCGTGCCTGATTGCAACCGTATGTAATATAGCAAAGCTGATTAAACTCGATTCTTTTTATATCATTTTCAAATTGTTAGTTACATGTACATTAAATCACAGATGGGTTAAGGTGTCCCGAGTAATAGAACAAGTAATAACAGCATATTCAAATTAAAGTAAAATTATTTCAATCGACGCATATTTTTACTAAATATCGTTTATCAATACTTAAACATCGTGTCACATAGGGAAATCCATCATACAAATGACGTATACGCTAGACATTCCGTTGTGTATCACCTCGGCACATGTGAAAGATGCACTCAAATAATTTGCAGTTTGGGCTTCATATGTCGGCATTGATATGAAAAATTAAAAATTGTGATCCGGACCAGTACAATATCCTCGCATATTTAGCAATTTCCATAATCTCGACTCAAATGTTGGGCATTCCCACATTTACTGCCTAATCTTATGTAAACGAAGCAAAAACCCTACCATCCTATCAAAATCCTAAATCTGCAACTGGTTATCTTTAGGAATATGCCTGTATCGAAATAAACTAATGTCATCTTTCACCTGTGTCCAGTCGATATGTACACACTATTGGCTTTCTTTATTCTAAATGACTATGCATGGGGTAATTTAAAGATTACTTTAGTGCACAATATGTATAAACATCTGAGACTTATATTTTATCCAAAAAAACTTTGAAAAATCATCTGACAGTCAGACTTTCAACCCATACAGCTTGAACACTGGATAACGGTAGTAAATAGCGGGAAAATATTAGGCACCTGATCCCACCTCTGGTGTGTCCAGGGGTCCGTGTTTGCCCAACTATCTATTTTGTATTGCTTGTAGGAGTTATGAGATTGATCACTGTCGTTATCTTCACCTTGCATTATGACATTTTTCCTGCAATACAACTATAGACCTGTACGTCTTGACGTACTTTTATATTTTGACGTCATATAGTATGAAGTGTATTAAGGTGATTACTAGTTTTACCCCCACTGCGTTGTTTAAAGAATATATTTCTGTTATTTATTTTATGGGGACTTAATTGGGTAAATTGTCCAGTTAAGCCAATACAAATATTCCAACATGGTTCACTTATATGTATTAGTTCCTTACCGGTGAAACTAAAGGGCACTACGGGTTTCCTCGATGTCTTTTTCTTCCTCTGTCCTCAGTCAGTGTGACCACAGGCAAATGTCTCGCTTGCAGTCGAATAAACTATTAAAGAGTAAAGGTATATAACTCTAAATAAAGGATACCCAGTCAGCCGATGGATGTGATAAGTGAAAGTGCAGACTGTTTTAAAATTTTTACTCACTTGGAACTATGATGGACTTCTGTTTATGAATTGGGGTAAGAAATTCATTTTAGAAATGTTATCTTATGCTACACTTTCTATGTAAGCGCTTGTTGTAATACGCAAACATTCGTTTTAGTCGTATAGTGTCAGGGCCCAGGTAAAAGTCGACTAAAAATAATAGACATTTTTCCGAATCCATTTCTTCATATCCTGGGAAGTTTACGGAATTTCGGGATGAACTTTTGTAGTAATATAGATTGATTATGTATGAATATATTGGAATACAGAGTAGAATTTTATACCAATTGGTTTATTGTTTTCACATCAGCTTTTGAGTTCTATACCTTTAATAGTAAATTCGAACCCAAGTCATATACTTGCCTGTGAGTGTGACCCATTTCTTTTTCCGCACTTTTTAATATGTTTTGTTTTAGGAAGCTGAATTTGGTATTCGGCTTACCACTGTATATTTGCAGATCTTGTTTAAATTTGATAACAGTTGAGTGATTTTAAGAGATTTATGGGACATTATGCCGAAAGTAGTTTTCCGGACTTTTTCGACAATGCCTTAACTTAGGAATCTGGATTTTATGTTGTTATTAGATACTCATTAAGTGTAACTTTCGTTACAGTTGATTTATTCTAACAAGATTGTATAGTCGAAGGTCCTGAATTGTACGTTTCGTACATACACATTTCCTTTGTTCTCGCGAGAGCTGACATAATTTTGAAAGCAAATTGCACTAAGGTAAACTTGCAATCGTATCACTTGATTTCAATCAAAATGAACTTCAAACGGGTAAGCGACTTATTTTATAAAGTTTCAGCATGGAAAATGGTCTAATAACGTTAACTCGCTTTCTTATATATAATTGAAATCACATTATTGATTTAATCATGCCCCACATAACCCTACATGTCGTCTTTTTAGTCTGAAAGTTCATTGATGATGTTTTGGGGAAATCGGCCTTTCTCATTCTTTGTCTATCGATAGATGAGATAACCGTCGAAATTAGGACACGGTAATGGTGGCGCCCATTGTTTACATCGTCATTTTCAATGCATCGGTAATGTAAATAGAGAAATATCATGGGCTGAATTCCTATATTGAAAAGATTAAGCTTTGAATAAAAAGGTGAAGATAACGAACAGTGATCAATCCCATAACTCCTATATGGAATACAAAATTATGAGTTGGGCAAACACGGACCTCTGGACATACCAGATTTTCGATCAGGTGCCTAGGAGGAGTAAACATCCTCTGTCGACCATTCACACCCGTTGTGAGCGATATATATGGTCAACGATAGTTTTTTTTCCTCATGCATAAGGTTTTGTACGGTACAGCTATATGTTGTAAAGAATTGCTCAACTCATGCATAAAATTGATAGATGTTGATACACTGCCGAAATATGGGCACATGAGGATAGAAATTAGCCTCTTCTACTCTGTCTATTACTCTGAAGTTTGTATTATGCGAGACCTACACAATTTAAGGCATATCAATTTGTAATCGAATTCCTCAGGTTTGCCACATTTATTTACGAGAGATCAAAATCGTAGTATTGGTCGATTTTAGAAAATAATATCCGCCCGCTTGTTTAAATATTCATGGTCTGACATCCCTTAACTACATAGGGGTGCCAGTAGGGGACATGTATCGCTTTTGCAATACTCCCAGAATGGTTGCATTTTGTAGCATATAGCTTGTTGCGTTAAGTTCAAAGGTCAGTGCTTTCAATGAGAAATCAATAACGTCAATATAGCACAACGGTAGATTTATTACGGCCTAAACATTACAAAATGTTAATATTGTGATTTGCAGAGAGACATTGCCCTCCTTTGAATACATCGGATTTAGTGTTGATTCCCACTGTTGATAAAAACGACTTTGTGTTCGGTGATCACGTGTCATTCACATGTACAGAAGGATATGTTATTGTGGGAAGTACCAGGGTTAATTGTCGATCTGATGGTACCTGGAGCGGATCTATACCCACATGTTCTCTACAAGGTACACAATTATATGTTGCCTTACACCATGTATGTTATCCAGTGAATCCCTTACCTGCAATTTATAGTAATATGAAGCGAAAGAACACATTAATCAACAAATTCTTCTTGTAAATTTGCATATTAGTTTTCCTTCGAGTTTTGAGAATACTAGTCAGTATTTTAGATGTAAACACTTTAGTTTCTACTCATAGCTGCATTATCTTGTCCTACTGCAACCGGGATCTCCAACTCACAAGACTTCAATCAACAATTTCCCGTTGGTTTCACAAGAACTGCTGTATGCACACTTGGCTATGAAGCTGCGGGAAGTTTAGAGATCACGTGTCAGGCGAACCAAAAGTGGTCGTCTGCCAGTGGGTATTGTAGAAGTAAGTAGATCTTTTGTGTACTCCAGTATATATATATATATATAGTTTGTAAAAAAGAATTCAGTATTTGATACAGTAAATACATGCAATAATAAAAGTCAAGAAACACAAAACTCGAATACATTTCACTGTTAGCGCTATCGGCTTTAATGCCTCTTCAGACAGTTATAAAATGAAATAATATTGCTAAGTAACGTCAACATATCACGACGTAAGTAATTGTCCTTTGTGACGTCATAATAAATTACACTGGTAGCGATATAATACACACAATATTAGACAATACTTGGAGATCAATTACAGAGTTCAGTTCAATGTAGTTTCAATTTTACACAGTTATTTTCTATTAAGTTTGGGATTAAACAATTTTATAAAGTATTCCTCCTTTGTAACTCTGGAAATTTCGCAGTCATTATACATTTCATAAAATGGAAATATGTTGAAATCTCCATGACCACAATTGGCAAAATGTTCGGAATATGGCGAATTTCTGATACTTGGATCGCGAATTTCCTGCTTGTGGACGCGCACACGGGCGTTCAGTTTATTGGTTTGTCCGATGTAGTTTTCATTACAGGTACCATATATATATATATATATAAACTCTAAACACTTTTTGTACCTATGTATAGGCCTGGTGCAATATACAAACCCAATATCCGCATTTCAACCCAAATCAAAGTCTCTTGTGTCACAAAAAGACTTGACATCTGCTCAGTATTTATTCATTTATGTATATTTTTGTAACGGTAGTCGAAACCATACTTTATTTGAGCATACGTACCATTTTACAAAAACCTTGTAAAACCCTCGAGACGTTGACAGAGGTGTATGTGAGAGCAAGGAAATACAACTCTGGGTAGCGATTGCCTCTTAAATGTACATCAAATAACTGTATCCCATTTCCATTCTCAATGTATAACATTGTCAATGACCGTATAGCATGTGACAGCATAGCGAGAATTCCATCGTCATCGAAAGAAACTTTTCTAACTTGTCTAGATGGTCGAGCGGTCTAGCGCGCTGTTTTCATGCTGATAGGAGATTTGGTTCCGCAGGTTGTGAGTTCAACCGCAAGGTAGGGGCGGAAGTGGGTATCCAAATAAAGTGACATTTTCTGTGCTTTATATTAAATATTTCAAATGCAATGTGTATATTTTATGATCCTCTTAAATGTACATCGAATACCTGGGTTTTTGACTTGATCCAGCAGAGGACTGATTAGTTCAGTTTAGTCTTGACGCTCGATGGGAACAAACTTCTCTGTTGCCACATATTGCACTCAATAATTTTAATATGTAGACGTTTTGTTTGTTATAAGCCTTTGTAGTTTAGTTGTAGTTTTAGTTTCCTTACTTTTCTAAGTAAATATCCTGTCGTCCCGAAGAAGGGACAGGTCGTCCCAAAAATTTGACAACTCACAGTTGTTCGTGTCGTTGGTCATTTTTAGTGCTTTTTATATCCTTTTTTCTTTGACCTCGTATCTACTATTAGATCCGACACCTTGAATGTTCAGTGTTGTTGGATTTTAGTGATATATATATATATATATATATATATATATATATATATATATTATATATATTTGTAAATCAGTAATGAAAATCAGAATGATACATTCCATAAAAAGCAATCATTTACTGCTAGCGCTTTCCCCATGTATACATGGTTCATCAAGCAGTTCAAATATACAAAAATTGTTTAGAAACGTCTTTGTTATGACGTCAATTAAACGAGCCATGTTATGGAATTACCCTCTTCTATGTGTTCGTACGTCTCGCAGGGTGGGTCACCACATTTTTTACGCATTGGACCTTATTTTCTTTTTATCAATAAGAGCCAGTCATATATTACAATAAGTCTGTAAACCAACTTCTATTCGCGACATTATTTCGCAATTTACCAGTAATTGACTGGTTCTCGACGAATAGTTTTCACGACATTATCGTAAACATAAAAGAAATATTAAAGGACTGGTTTCCGACAAGAAATGTTCGCCATGAAAGGTTCTCGCGAACCTTGCAACATTTTCTTGCACACAAATAAAAGTTGGTGTACAGTATTCGTATATTATCTTCCAATATATTTGCAGTAAACCTCTTCATGGCTATTATTCTTTTTAGAGTTATTCTGTGGGAAACCTCGTGTGACAGATATGGTTAATGTTATCAGAATTCAAGGAGGGTCGTACTTTTATAAAGATCAAATCCGATATCAATGCAGAGCTGGCATTCCTCCAATGAAGAATCCCCCAGTCATCACGTGTAATGCAACAGGCCAATGGGATGACGCAATAGCCTGTAACAGTATGTAAAATGAACCTTACATGGTGTTTTCTGGAACTTTTTCTCGTTGGTACTATTTTCGTAAAACCGTAACCGATACACTATAACTTTACATCGAATCTGACGTGAAATGAGATTTAAATCGGCATATATTGATTCTTAAAGAGGTTCGCACCTGACATTTGGAGTAATGTCAATTTTTTGGGAACTGTATTTTTAATTTCTACGTTGAAGGAGGATTAGGAAATTGAAAAGAAAAACTGGGGTCGCAATGCTTGTTATTGAACTACAGTGTTCTAAACATGACCTTTTTGCCCTAAAATTCATTCAATTAAATTTAATTTATCTGTTGGTGTCAACAACATTAAAGCAACACAAATCAATTATTACATAAAATAGATACATAATCATGTCTTCTAACAATATAGATTTTAAAATGTTTAATACAAGTAAAGGAAATAAATAATAACCTTTTTGCACTTGATATACAAAAAATTCATGATATCAAATTTGAGAGTTTAAAAAGGCATATAAGGAGTAATGTAAATTTCTAAAATTTCACATAAGTTTAAAGGTCCTGTCTTAACATTTAGAATGCACCTTTAAAAGGGGGGGGGGGACTAAAGTTTTAAATCATTGTCGAAAATCCTTAATTTTTATACGAAATTTCGAGTAGATTATTTTAACTTTTTTAAGAATCGGTGTTCTGTTTGGAAAACTAAGTCAACCAAATTAATAAATGTCAACATTTGATCTAGTTCCAAGTATCAACTACATGTATCATAAATTATAAAACTGAAATACACGTATAGGAGTATAAAAATACAAGATATATTAGATGAAACAGAAACTGCAATATCACGCAGATTTAGAACTTTTTGATTACTATAGTAATCAATCCTTCCGCCACAAAATATAGTCCCTGCAAAACCCCATCAAAATTTGAATTAACACATTTTTTTCAACTCGATAAGGTTCAGTAATGTGTTGTATGTTTGCACCAATGGGATCAGTATTGAACCAGTAAATACTTAGTTGTAGCATCCTGCGCAATTGTGCTCAAAAGCCTAGGAGCCAACTTTCTTAGATACATTATTTAAACTCCATATCTGAACTCCAATGTCAATTATCGAATATAAAGTCAATTAAATTATCTAAACATTGAGATATTGCATGATTTCGGACAGTGCCATGTAAAGGCGGGTGCAGGAACGGGGGAATATGCCTTGGATACCTTGGATGTAAGTGTCCCCCAGGATATGGCGGGAAAAGGTGTGAAAGAGGTATGTTCTCTCATTTCTTAATGAAACACTATCTACACTATCTAAATTTCCTGCATATTCTATGAACCATATACAGAAATCTGTATGCATGTTTATATGTTTCGTAGCAATCTGCATTTTGCCATGTCTTCACCGTGGCCGCTGCATTGCTCCGTACCAGTGTGCCTGCACAACTGGATACACAGGATCCCGATGTCAGTCTGGTGAGAACTATTAATACTGTTATACCATAACTGGGATCAGTGCTGTTGTATGTATTGTACATACAGTAAGAACTTATAAGGCAATTACATCCTGGTTGAAATATCGTAGAAGAAGGTCCCACTTGGATGGTAATAAATATTGAACTTGAATAGGTGCAGAGAATACGCTTATAAATTAAGATCTTCCAACGGTCCATGTCACAGTAGACATTGTCACGCTCAATGAATGTTTGTCTGAGTGCTATAGTACTGGCACTACAAATAAAAACCGGAAACACCAGAGGTAGAATCACGTGTCTAGAAGTAAGTATCCGCTGATGAACGGTCACACACACACTGTGAGCCTATATCTTAATCAGGTAAACGGAGTAACCCGTGGAAAAGAACGGTCTAACATTAGTATGAAACACGTACAGCAACACTCAACGAATGATAGGTTGTATTTGCAAATACGATCGTTATAACGACTATATGGTTTGAAAATATGAAAGGGATAACTTTTGTTAAGAGATTTAAGGACATATGCGATGTTTCTCAATGCTATATAATATTTTTCTTGACATTTCACTTACAATTCACTTGCATTCTATCTCTTTTCTACAAAACACTTATATTACCACGTCTGTTTTAGAGCTCTTTTGATAGTTTCTGGTTGTTGCAAGTGAAATGTAGAGTCAGCTCTCACGTATTACAGTAAGTTGCATAAATGAGCATTACTGTAGCAAAGAAGGAGAGAAAAATTTATAGAACGTTAAGGGTTTCAAACCCGGAGCCCTTGTACTACTGGTAAGGTGAGCTAACCACTGAGATACCCAGGTCGATATAAAAATTATGGTAATATCACTACAATATGAATTGAAACCTATTTCGAAAATCATACAAGAACTCTTTATAACGAGATGAAAAAAATACTTTTAGAGAAAATGTCAGACACGGTATGTCCTTAACCATATGGAATGAACCATAGTCATTTTATCACAATATTTGCTATGAATGGTTACAATGTTATAAAATTGTTATATCAATAGCTGTATGTGACCCACCTTGTGAAAACAGAGGCATATGTGAAAAACCAAACGTCTGTCATTGTCAGCATGGATTTAAGGGTCATCTTTGTGAAAGGTATTTATGATTTATTACCTTGTACAGGAAATATACCTGTGTTAATTTGTTATTAATTTGGTATTTTAGTTTCCATGGTAGTTATGTGAAACTTCTTTTTTCTAGCTCTGATCTTCGGACGTTTGAGCGGGCAGAACGAGCACGAGAATCTACCACCAGTTCTACAACTGTGTCTCCGGGCTGGTCCTGGAGTTAAAGCGACATTTAGTGATGTCATGCAACAGTTACCCGGGGCTGGTCTCGGAAGTAAAGCGTCTACAATTACATACGTATAAAACTCTTAAATGTATGATCTTACAACACTGGCATGCTGTGACTGAATTTTAGAAAGAAGTGAACTCTTTCAAGAAAGCTTGGATAATCATGATTTGTAACAACCAGTCCGCGTTGATGTGTGTTCTACCTGTAAATCAATATATGCTTGATATGCAGAGGAATGATGTTACAAATAAACGTTGTCTTTATAAAGGTTTAGAATTCCATGTTGGTTAGAATAAGGGATCAAATTTCTTTTTCCCATAAGTTATGCATGTTCAATAAAATTGCATTTATCGTTTTAATTCATTTTAGCTCGATCTACAACAAATGGTATGCTATTTGCGTGAAAACTTAAAACTGGTTGTGCAAATGCTGCGATTGAATGTCAGACACAAGTTGTTTTCATGATTCCTAGTATATAAATTGGTGCAAACTATTATCCACCCATGTCTTTCAGAGCCCAAAAAACCTGTCCCCTGCCACCGTAGTCCAACGCATCTAATAAACAACACTGTATGGAGAAGATATTAAAGACTACGGATTCCGGCCTCCAGCACGTTAGTGAAATTGTCCTTATGGACTAACATATTATTTCTCACAATTTCATCATGTTTCACGGGGAAATATGACCGTATGTCGGGTCAGGGATGACCTGTATGTTGGTTTCTTTCTTTGTGACGTCATATAGAGATTCATCTTTGTCACCATCTCGCTGCGTGGAATGATCATAAATGTTTTCTGATTGATGATCGGACGCAACGACCTCCCTAAGATGACTATATATGTCGTCTCTGACAGTTAATTTTATTTCAGTCGTTTCTACTCCGTCCTCCTGTTCCAAAATCCTTCTTCCGACATCAGCTTTGTCCGTGTTGATGCTTTCAGCCACAGAATACAACAGGATCATTTTCGAGTTATCAGCAAGTTCATAAATGTCAGTTTTAGCCACAAGGTTTGCGTGACACGTGTTGGATGGATCTGCATTCCCTCCTATAGTTTCTTTTCCCTGGCGTTTCTTCCTATTTGAAATATATAGTGTGAAATATCTTTGTAGTATTCATATTAATGTGAAAATAGATAAAACTTCAAACCGAACAATTTTACATCATTTTTAAAACGCATCTGCAACAATACCCGCCTATACCTCTCACATCCAAATGGTTGCTACAATTTATAGATAGAAAACGGTTTCAATAAATCAAAAAAGCAAGCGAAAAGGACGAAAAGTGGAGATCCATACTTGAAGTAAATGCATGATGAAAACATTACTATCACAATGGCTACCAGCACTGCTGATGTAATGTAAATGATCGTTGTATGTTTATTTCCAAATAGATCTACAATTATAATGCATGAAAATCATTGAAATTTCTCGTTAACATTTCTTAAACACGATGGTTAAGTTGTGACGTGTGTGTATCTTTATCTTACCTTTGGATGTATTGCCTTCAGTGATTTTCGTTGCTATAGACGTATAGTGTGGATCAGTGCGTGGCGAATTACTCTCCTCAGTTGTAGACCGATAACGGCTGTCAGTACTAGGGGTCAGGGAATTCTTTTTGTTAGTTGGTTTTGTCTTAGGTGTGCTTTGGGGTTTTGTTGGAACGTTTGACATCGTGCTTTGGTAGTTTGTACTGACAAGAAGATTTGTATTGTCTGTTACACGTTTCGATAGTTTCTACAATAAAATTAAACAAACAATGAACATAATCACTAAAGAGCATTAAACTATTCTTTTGAGTCAAATAGGACATATTACACTATGAAATACAATTTGTTTGAATTTTTATTTACCCTCTTTATTAGATACTCACAGACTCGCATACAGCTAGTCTGAATTCACTGCATTTGATATAGTTGCACTCTTCTCCACAACTCAGACAACTTATTGCCTCTTTAATATCAAACATCTCTGGAAATGAGTGTACAGATTTGATGTATTTGTACTATTGCATAGTTAGTAATTATATTTCAAATGCAAAATTTCATCCAGATAAGAATATACATGTAACAGTATCGTTCAGAGAGGATCCTAATCACCTTCATTCTCATATTCAGCGTCATACTGAGAATTTCGAATACCTAGCCACACCGGTTGGTAGACTGAAATGTTATTGCTGGTACAGACATTCCATGGATTCGAGCTTAAATCGATGTCAGCTTTCAGAGTCTCAGCAGAAATTTTAGTTGATTCCTCCACACACTTTTTAAAAGCGGCCCCCCAAGTAAAGTCTCCTGGGATAACTTTGAATAAAAGGATAAGAACATTGAATGCAAAAGCGATGTTGCCTTCTCCATACCAATTAAAGAACACTATGTGCAAAAGCAATGATATCATTCCAAATGTAATCATACCAATCAAAGAAAACAATAAAAGAACCGATGTAATTATTCCTAATAAATATAAAGAATTTTACCGAGAACATTGCTAGAAAAAGCAATGCAGACATTTCAAATGTATGTGTTCCATTTAAAGAATACGCAATTTAATCTTTGAAAATGAATAGAAGTATAGTACCTCCATTTGTACACAGTGCATCTCCCTTGGATTTGCAGCTAACTTTACCGAATTTGGTTGTGTTGTGTTTGTCACAAAGAAGTTGAATACAGATATCCTCATCATTTTTCGCTGTGATCAAAACATTTTCACAAATATACCATGACGCCAGATTTCATGATAACAAAATTATTGAAATGAAGAAATCGATATCAATAGAATGAAAAACATACGATTTCCTGACTTTGAATGATCGACGTCGCCCTCTGAAATAGCACAATGTGGAAAAGAACGCAAATTAAGAAGCTTCACATGACTTCTAATAAAATCAAATGCCCTTCAAGATTCTGATTCTATAAAGTAGAGTTTTATCAAATATGCGTCACTTGCCATTTAGAACTACTTATAAAGTATTTTCCAGATTCTCTTTGCCTAGAGTATTTGTCTGTGATATGCCATTGGCCCTACAAGGTATCTTCAGGCCGTTTCGAAGTGCGTAAATGTACTGTAAATGTATTACATTTGGCTGTGTATTCTATTTAGCGCCTTTGGCGGAACGCAGCTTCCGCTAAATCAAGTACATCGCTAAATGCCATCCGTAAATCTAGATGTTTAAAGTAATTCAGGAATGCGCTAAATCAAATCTACGCTAACTTATTGAAAAAACGATTTCCGCCAAATATCGTACACGCCAAATATAATACGTTTACAGTATATATGGCAACCTATCTCTGACGTCTGTGGTTTGGACTATCATTTTCAAATGGCATGACTAACTTCATTATCACGATGTGTGGAGGAAATGCATATACGTGTATATTTACATTTTCAACGGTATTCTCCTACATAACACTATTACGAGCAATACGTATTTATCACTGCATAAATCCACTACGGGGTCAACAGAGGTTACGGCTGTGCGTATGAACATTTGTTAAAAGTAGGTAACAGGTACTACTTTTACTAAGGCAATACACATCTAGCAATCGCTCTCACTTACTACAGAAGTCTATCAATAGATGAAATCAACACCACAAAATGTATTTATGGTTTTATTTGTATTCCGAGCAGTGGACTTTCATCCATAATTGATAAAAGCATTTCTGTAAACAATGTCTTACTATTGCATGTCTAAATTTTGTCTGCTACAACTTCACCATGGTCATCGGTGATGCAGAATTGTACCTACTGCTAGACGATGGCATTAGGCTTTAGCAAAAAGGTCATTCACAGGATATATGGCCGATAAGTCGTCAAAGTGCATTAAGACCTACACATCGCACTGCCTCCGTGCCACAGCAGCCATAGGTGATTGATGTCGGTTTCCAAATTTATTTCTGGACATGGAAGCGAGGCGTCGTTAAAAACCTATTACAGAAATTTATCGGGTCAAAAGAAGCGTTCTGTGAGCTCAAGTTTGTCAACAATCACATATCCAAATCCAAACTGTCCCTTACCTTCGTGCAGTTCCACATTATCTGCGATGTTCAGCTCTTTCCGGAGATTCATCTGAGTTGCGTCCTATGTCCTGTCTATAAATGGTTTGCCTACACCTGACGACTGCCGCCCTGTTCTTCATGTTCCTCCACCTCAGTCTTCTGTTAACACCGTAATATCCACAGAATATCTTTCAAAGTCGGTCTTCAACGTCTTCAGTTTTCAAAAGTTTACAACTAAGTGTAACCTTGCGCACCTCCGTTTAAATCATAATTCCCCCACCCCCTAAAATTAGACATGTGGAAGAGTTTTCCATTATATACTCCCGAGTTAATGTATAAGTATATGTTGATATACTTGTTTTCTAGCGTCTTAGTAATTAAAACAGTTCTTCATTTGATGGAACTTTGTTTTGTGTTGTCGTCATTTTGAACATCTATGACGCTTCGTTGTGGACGTCAACAATTTGAAATGTATGGAAACGTGTTGTTAACACAATGTTACCGATCAAAAATGTAAATATAAGTAATAAGGTATCATTTTAAAATATTTATCGGGATATAAATACGGGTTGGTCACGTGATCAAATTCCATAAAGCCCTCTTCGGGCTTTATGGAATTTGATCACGTGACCAACCCGTATTTATATCCCGATAAATATTTTAAAATGATACCTTATTTCTTAAATATCCATTTAAGGGATAGACGGAGGAGAACATTGCAAGAAATAATTTATGATTAAAAATGATGGAGACTCTAAATAAAATGTATATTCTCATAGATGGTGTTGTTAAATATGATGTATTAGATGGAATAGTTTTATCTAATTTTAACATGAAAAACTGAAGATAACGAACAGTGACCAATCCCAATAAATGTATGATGCTGTAATAAGACAGTAATACCCGCAGTCGAGTGTTTGCCTTTAGATATACTATCCGTCGTATATGCGGAAGTAGTAAAGAAACCACAATAAGTTATTTTATAATTCACTTTAATATACATTTTGGAAACATTAAATCAGTGAAACTGTATGGAACATGATATGTAGATATTCCCGCAATTGATTGATTTAAAGATATTACCGGTAACATCTACATCCCCCCCACCCACACACACACCGAATTCTACATACAGGAAATGACGCTGTAACAAGTATGAATGGTTAATGGACATTCGTCTGTAGTTTGTCATCCTTATGGGTATAGTTTTACTGGACCGTTCGTTTGTATGTGAGTAACACTGAACTTGTAGACACTCTGGAAGCCAAATTTTTGCTCGACTTATTTGTTATTTCAGAAGTATTTTTCTCTTCAAGAGAGGAATAATCCTATCAATTTTGGAGTCCGAAAGTCAAGATCACTATGAGACTTCATTGCAAAGGCTTGTAGATACTCTTCAGCCCACATTTGTTTCTCGATTGATCTGATACCTCACACATATCTTTGAAATCAAGAGAGGATGGACCCTACTTAGTTTGGGATCCAAAGGGGAAGGTCAATATGGGACTTCATAAAAAAAAACCTTGTAGACTATCATTGCGAGGAATTATGCCCCTCTTGTGAAGCGCTTGTATAAAAATTTAGAATTACTTTAAGTATTCAGGCAAATCTGCTTTGCTTTCCACGATGGCCGATATCGGCCGACAGTTTACACCAATGTTTTGAGCATAGCGTGTACACCGTTTCCTGATAACTCGTTGACATGTTACATTCATAAATCAAGTGTAGAGTGTCAGGGAAAATAGTGTACTCTCTACACCAAAAAGTCGTTTGCAAAGCGTCCGAAGTGAAACTCATATACACTCTATACTAAAGTTTTAATCTACATCCTGATATCACTCCCGACACACACACACACACACACACACACACACACACACACATATGGTATCCGTATTTTTATTTGGAATTATTGTGTTTACGGAATGCAACAATAAAATCTGTCACAAATAGTTTGTTGCATATTTCATCTTGTAATGCTGACACTTGTCTTTTTCTCAAATCTTTTAAACAAGTGTTGAACTTGGTGATGAGGACATTGGGTACTGTTTTTCTAGGAAGTTTGGATCTATCAGCTGACATAGTTGCTCGTATGATAGGTTCAGTTTCAGATTCCTTATAACCTCTTTTTCTTCCTTCAAAATGTGCTGAAAGCTGTCGGTAGGTTTGATACGGAAGCAGATGTTTGATTTGTCATTTAAGAATGAAACAATTTACTTATATCGAACGATGCAGGGATGGTTGTTAAATGTTCAGCCGATGTAAGAAGCACTTCGAATAACGATTAACTGCGTTTCATTGCAAAACATCACCTTCTAGACTAAAAATTCCCCTTTGTTTACGAAGTATCAAATACAGAATGCGCATGCGCAGTCTGCAAGCATGTAAATAGGGATGCTATAAATACCACATAACAGTTCGGGCCATGTGCATAAACACAAGACAATAGATATAAATAATTTATTGACATAAATCATTTTTAAAATACCATCATTGTTACCAATACAGGGAAAAGGGGGAAATAAATCAATGTATTTCCAGTGAGATCTGATACCACTTTTAAATGTAGAACGTTCATGTAACTTTAACTGATGTTTTACACACATAACGTTGTTGAAAAGTGTACATTTAATATTGCAATGACACGATGACTTACTTATAGGTGTAAACTGTCAGGGAAATTTCAGTGAAATATTGTACACACTATACTTAAAACATTGTTGTAAACTGACGCCCGCAGTCGGCCATCGTAGCTTTCTCACATCGGTTCAAGCTTTAGAATCAAACTATGTAATTGTTTTCATTAACATAGAAAATAGTTTTTAGATAATAAAATAATATGTATAAAGTCAATACGCTTACCATCACTTGTCCAGTAAACGTAGAAGGATTGGTTAACACCACAAAAGCCTATCTTTTTAGTACAAAAATCACATTTGTAAATTGGTAGTCGTAGAGCAGAAACGGGAGGTCCGTCCAGACATGCGCACGTGTTCTCCTGGAGAAATGTACAGTATTCCAATATCTCAGTCAGTAATATTTTCTTTTGTATTAATGTTTGAATTTTGCTAATCTCTACTTGCATATGTAGTAGAATGTGCTGGAACTTGTTTTTCCGTCACTATGGATTTTCATTTAAAATATTGTAGTCCGATGTTATGACTGCACCATGTTTACCACTTGTTTAGCTACAGATCTGGTAAAAAATGATGTTATAATATACCTGTATGTACTAGAGTACAGTGAGTATTTATCCATTTTGTTAGACACATTATTATAGGTCATAAAGTGGATAATTATTTTAGGGACGGTCGCCGTGATATCAGTCACCTTGCATTGTCGCATAAGTATACCCTGTGTTTGATATGTACATTTCGTGGACAAGTGCAGTCCCAAGTAGGTATCAGTGTTTTTAATGATATTTAGTTATATTTCTATTTGTCAAATTGTGATGTATGGCTTGGTTCAGCTCTCCGAGCATCAAATTGAGTATTGTACAATCCGTAATGGTAGGTCCTAATGTTTAGTGTAGATCATGTTTCTCTAGTCTTCACAATCATATTTCCGTTCGCACACTCTCTACAATATAGAGCAGAATTGTGGGAAGGAGACCAGACTATTGTTTTTCATACCCTGCAAGGCACAGTATCAAATTCACACAGCGATAATTTGAGAATTTTTTGTACTAGCCATGGTAAGTTGTAAGCGAAAAAAAAATGTGGATTTCTAGTAAATATACTTGTTAGCAATAGTTACGAGTAAATTGCTACGTGTACATACATGTATAAAGTGACTGCATTTTGTAGTATAATATATCAATACTGTATTGGTAGAAATCAATACACAAAGGTCAGTAGTCTACTCAATGTACCATATGAAAGGTGAAGATAACGAACAGTGATCAATCTCATAACTACTATAAGCAATACAAAATAGATAGTTGGGCAAACATGGACCCCTGGACACACCAGAGGTGGGATCAGGTGCCTAGGAGGAGTAAGCATCCTCTGTAGACCGGTCACACCCGCCGTGAGCCATATATCCAATTGAAAGTCGGGTCTGTGGAGCGTCAAAAATATAAACTCAAGTAATTAAAGATATCCTTAATTATTTGAAGGTATATCACAAATTCTATGGTCGTCATACCTGTCCTGATAAGAAATGCAAAATATAAAGTTGGGCAAACACGGACCCCTTGACATACCAGAAGTGGTATCAAGTGTCTAAGAGGCGTAAGCATATCCGTCGACCGGTCACCCACCGTGAGCCCTATATCTTGATCAGGTAAACGGAGTTATCCGTAGTCAAAATCAATGTGCCAAGAACGGCCTAACAATCGGTATAGAACATATCAGACAGCATTTGCCCCAATAAGAAGGTTGCATTGGTAAACTAGATCATGATAACGACCACAGAATTTGCAAAATGCTGACTTTAAACAAGAATGTTGAAAACCCTTTAACATCCACTTGTTTGTCAGTAGCTTGCCTCGAATTAAAAACTGATAATGCGCAGAACAAGCTTTTGTCACGAGATATCTTCAATTCAACATATCAACAATTGAACTAATCATTTGATTGAATCGTTGCTCTATCTAAAAGAATTGATGCGTGCATTATAATTAATTCCTTGTACAAAATCGTTCTAAATGATTAAAAATATCTTCAACTGAATTGAAGAGATCATCAAATCATTCATATCGAGCTTCAAATTGAACTTTGCAAGCAGTATATACATTGTAATTTCACCACTTTGATGCACGCATCAAAATAATTCATGAAACCATCAGTGTAATTGATGCGTGCATCAATTTCAGTTGATGAGAGCAATAATTGATTTGATGCGCGGATAAATTAAAATATTGTGCATAATAACTGAATTAATGAAATCTTAATTATTTGCTTTTATGTTAATTTGGTGACCCATACAGGTCTTGCTTATGAACAGGTGAAGATAACGAACAGTGATCAATCTCAGTTCCTATAAGGAAGCCTAAATTAAGTGTTTGGCAAACACGGGCCCTTGGATATACCAGAAGTGGGATCAGGTGCCAAGATTGATTGTATCTTGCTTAACGTCTCGCTCGAGAATTTTTCACTCATATGGAGACGTCACCAAGACCGGTGAAGGGCTTCAAATTGAGGCCTATGCTCGGTGCTTATGGCCATTGAGCAGTGAGGGTTCTTTAGCGTGACACACCTACTGTGACACGGGTCATCCGTTTTTAAGGTCATCTCCGAGGACCCGTGACATTCACACTTGGTGCCGAGCGTTTGGCGATGGAACTGTCTCTACGTGTTTTAACGACTTCGGTCTGTCGCGGCCGGGATTCGAACCTCGGCCTTTCGCATGCGGGGCGAACGCTCTAACCTCTCGGCCACCGCGGCGGTCAGGTGCCGAGAAGGAGTAAATATTCCCTGTTGACCGGTCACACCTGCCGTGAGTCCTATATCTTGATCACGTAAACGGAGCAATCCGCAGTTAACACCTCAGTGTAAAACAAACGGTCTAACATGTACAATTGGTATGAAATACGTCATAGAGCAATTGACCCAATGACAGGCTGTGTTGGCAATCTAGATTGTTATGACGACCATAGAATATGCGAAATACTTACTTTATATGAGGTTGCTGAAGCACTTGTAACGTCAACTTGTCTGTCAGTAGTCTACCTCGATTTAAAAGCTGATCATACGCAGTACAAGCTCTGCAGTATAGAATCAGTTGAGTGACATAAACACCATATACAGGTGATAATGGAATATTGCTACATAAATATGGGAACTTGACTATGGAGAAGCTGAAGTCATCCCGTTTGTCAAAAAGTAGGAAGCAGATATGGAAGACTGTGTGGTGTCTTTTATTTCGAGTTCACTGGGATATATCGAATCGACATATGGATGAAAATTAATATTACATTAAACAAATAAAATCTCAGTAAATCATATGGAGGCGTCATCATTGCCGGTGAAGGGGCTGTAAAAAGGTATTTGCTCCACTCTTACGGTATTTGAGCAAGGAGGGATCTTTATCGCGCCACATCTGCTATGACACGGGACCTCGGGTTTTGTGGTTTCATCCGGAGGACCGCCCCCATTTAGTCATTTTTACGACAAGCGAGGGGTGTGGGAACCTATTCTAACTAGGATCCCCACGAGATCCTTCTCATGAAGACGCTTTTGAATAGATTAAACATATTTTAAGATTATGTATGTTTCAAGTCTGTTATACATGTATATGTAATTGGATTTTTAAGTCATATATGCATTTTAGTACCTGGTAGCACCCGTATTGTATTTCTCTAGATTTTCATAATTCTCAACTTGTTCAACATGTTTGTACATTTCATCGCATTCTTATTTCACAGACTTTCATCTTCACTGCCAACTTTTTTGATACGACATAAAACATTAAATTGGTCCAATTTCCCTTGTCTACACATCAGTTGTAAAAAAAAAATTAAAATTTTTCCTCTGCAATTTATGTATGTATCAATAACTATCTTTACTGTAGAGATAGCCTAGGCACCTGATACCACCTCTGGTGTGTCCAGGGGTCCGTGTTTGCCCAACTATCTATTTTGTATTGCTTGTAGGAGTTATGAGATTGATCACTGTTCGTTATATTCACCTTGCATATGCGAAGTATCTAATCTAGTCATTTCAACTAAGAAAGTGATTCGCGTTGTGCATAAAATATCTATTCTAGTCATTTACCTCTGTTGTGTATAGAATACATTCAAAATATCAAAATGCAATGCATGATTATCGTAATTGACAAAACGCGATTCTAATTGATGTAACGAAGTGTGAAAACTTCGATATCGATATCACAAAACATTAAATTTATGCTAGATCAATTCTTAACTGTGTCTGCTATGAAAATTGCCTCACCCATGCAATATTACTAGGTGCATGTGGCTTAATGATAAAATAGCTAAATTGAAAACAAATCGTAAATTTCAGCAATACAATTTTTGAATAAAATACATTCTATTAGGTAGGCTCCCAGCTAGCCAAGATTTTAGAGTGGTGCACCAGACACTTTCACAAAGATGGTTAACTGCTGGTTTACGGATGTAAAACTTATAAGGTACCAATTTTGATGCACCAGATGCGCATTTCGACAAATAATGTATCTTCAGTGATGCTCAAGCCGAAATTATATGTAAATGCTGTAACATTTGGATTTTATTCCAAGTCCAGTATGTTTGTTTACTCCTTTCCCATCCCCAAACGTAACGTATGGGTTTTCATGGTCAAAACACTTTTTTAATTTCATTCCCAAGTCAGTACAAATAGCTTCAGCAGAAAGAAAGCATTTACCCAGATGAAAACACTAACACATCAATGATATTTTTTCAATCCATCTAGATTTACAAAAACATAAAAAATAGTAAACTGTATCAATGGTTCCTTGGTTTGAACTTTTCGGCTCCTGTATTTATCTCTCAGGTACAATCAACGTATATTGAAATAAAGCAACACAAACTATCATTGTTATATACCTTCATTTTTTCCTGTATAAAACTAACGCAATCGAGAGCCAACATTTTAACTGTTAAATCAACTCTCACACCAATGGTTTATTGACTGGTCAACAGTTGTGAGTTTGTGAACTGTTGAGCGGGCAATAGTCTGTTCCAGTTCTATTGGCTACGCAAATCACGTGATCTTGTCGATCTGCTGCTTTGTTTACGTAATGGTGAGACTGATTAATTTGACAGATGATGATTTACAGAATTTATCAGATGTGACACAGAACAGCAACACAAAAAATGTAGCTATTGTTTATTAATTATGATATTAGGTATGTTTTCTTTTCAACTAGTAGATACGTTGATAATTTTTTCTCAATCACTCTGAATCATTTCAAAAGTTCAAAGTCAACAAACCATACATGTGTAATCATAGGTGGCTGGGTCAAGGATATTGCACTATAACCTACATTTGTATGCAAACAATGAAGGAAATTCGAACCATTAATAAATATTTCTCTCCGATCTGTGGTGTCTCTTCACATTTTTTCATGTTTCAGGAAGTTTAACTACATGTGTCATTACCACAGAACACTAATTCATCCACGTTCTAAAAAACGGAAAGGAATTTATTGAGTTGCAATCCTTACTACATGTATATGTAAAACTTATACGGTATCAATTTTGATGCACCAGATGCGCAAATCGACAAATAATGTCTCTTCAGTGATGCTCAACCGTAATTATATATATAGAATATCACACTCTAATGTTGATCTCGGACCTGGGATTGGCCCTCGAGTGATCTCGGCCCTCGCCAAGATAGGTGTATCAGCCATCAGGGATGATACACTACTAGGTATATGAAATATTATGAATCAGTGGGATGAAACATTTTTTGAAATTTGGATAAATTAGTATAAGCTTTTTGAAACATAAGAAAGTTAAAAGAGACACCATAGATCGGAGAGAAATATTTATTCATGGTTCGAATGTCCTCCATTGTTTACATATAGGTTATAGTGCAATATCCTTGACCCAGGCGCCTATGAAAACAACCTGAAAATAAAGGTGTATAACACAACAGTTTTAAACTGTGTCCTCGGACAACACTTAATTTGTTTGACCCTCGAACGGACCTGTTGCCCTCAGCCTACGGCTTCTGGAAAAATATCTTTTCTCGGGTCAAACAAAACAGATGTCGTCCTCGGACGTAGTGAATAATTGTATACTATTGTATTGCTAGCATTTCCACTTTTACAGCACAGGGCGGTCCTTTTAATGACGGTAATAATGGGAACTGGTGCGTTAAGATAATCAATCATCACTATAACATAGTTTGTGTACTTACCTGTATTGCAAATGTATCATATCCGGCTGTTTCATCCAGACAAATATCTTGACATTTGCCTAGTGATATTTTTTCCGTTGTTTGATTAACGATAGTAAGATTTTTCACTGCGTCTTCATGAAAACATCCTAAAATATATATATATATATAAGGTGCATTGGATAATAGTTCTTAATCTTAACTACAGAAACCTGAACAAAGTGTGGGTCAATTTACTATTTGTAATGAAGATAGCCTTTCTATTTGGACGATTTGTACAAATTATATGAATATAAGATTACCCCGCGTCAAATCTAAGACGTAAAAATAGACAGCGGCGGTTCGTTCCTTGGCAATAAGGAGTGATATTTTACGGTATTTCAGACGAGACGTTAGAACAGAGGTATCGCGTTGCGACAGGCTTTGACATGATACAGAACCCTTACTGTTACAACCGTGAGCAGCATGCATCGTCAAAATTTGTGTCGCCTCAGCTACAGCTAGCAACGTCTTAATGTGAGTGAAAATCTCAAATGGACTTAAAACAAATAAAAAAGCATACAAAACAACGACAAAAATTATTTATGAAACTTCAAATTCGTACAAAGTGTTGAATGTAACGTTTTCTCGCATACCAAAGACTACATCTACCAACCGATTGTCGAAAGTGAACGTGGAAGCTTACGTACTGTGATGTCATTTATTTTTAGAGGATAGTATCACAGACACAAATAGTGTGGTGTGTTGATTTCAATGCACGTAAACAATAGTGTAGTCGTCCATTTCACTGTTAGTCAACACTGGATGCACAATCACAACGATAACTTTATATACATACATGTAATCAACAATTTGCCTGGGAATATATTTCAAAGTGCAGGATCAGAAACACACAAGCGAGATATTTTGAGATATAACCTAAGTTCTATCAATATGATCAAGGAAATGACATGAAAAAGGAAGACCTCGTAAATTTATTTTTAGTTCACAAATGTTGCTTTCTCGTGTAACCTTTGTTATAAATTATCCTACGGTGTGCATTAAACGACCATGGGCAGATGTTTGTCATTAATTCAATTCGAAATTATCATGTTAATATCAAATTAAAGTAGACCTATACTATCAAATGTAAATGCGGAACTACGCGTGCGTTTTCCGAAATGTGGTATTTTAACGATATCGGTTTGATTTTTACATGGCGAAATGAAAGTCCGATATCGAGGTCCTTCCAGGGAGTTATCAGCTGCGTTCAAATTTTGTATTTAAAAGGGGGAGGACTAACGATGATTAAAGGTTTAGAAAAAAAATGGTTGGAGAACACAGATTTTGGCGGATGAGGGCGAGCCAATTGCATTGTACACAATTGCATTATACATGTCCGTGAGATACATTGTCTATTCATGTAGGTAAAAGTTTTACAATGATCCATGTTCAACATATGGAATTACGGGGGCATCAGAAAGTTGGGGAGACGGATGGGGAAAAGGGGACCAATTCATATTTCCACCAGCATCATAATAATAAATTTCTTTTATGAGGATCCGGGTTAAAAAAAAAAAGGTCCTCAGTGTCCCTTGCTTGTCGTAAGAGGCGACAAAATGGGGCGGTCCATTGGATGAGACTGCAAAAACCGAGACCCTGTGTCACAGCAGGTGTGGCACGATAAAGATCCCTACTCAAAGACCGTCATCGTCGAGTATAGGCCTAAATTTTGCAGCCCTTCACCGGCAATGGTGACGTCTCCATATGAGTAAAATATTCTCGAGTGTAATAATTACTAATTTAAAAATACTACGCAACTGTTGAATCCAAATTATCATGAACAAATACATGGTAAGCTTGTGTAAAAATAAAAGTTCACACTTAGCTACTCCAGTGAACACATATATAATCGCTGCTCCAATGTTGCAGATATTGACGCAAGTTTCAAAGAACGGCTGCTAATAATTTGTTTTATTCCTTCATTAAATTAATCCAATGAAAGTACTAATTGTTTTAAAAGTCTCTCTCTCTCTCTCTCTCTCTCTCTCTCTCTCTCTCATTTCAGCCTGATTATATATAGACTACAAATTACAAAACCATATCAAAGAGGAAGGACGGATTAATTCATCAAATCAGGAAATGCAATAGAATAGACTTTTTCACAGATTCCGGTACCAGTATGGATTAAGGTTGATCGATCCTCATGTGATGTCATAGCTTTTTGCAAAACGTTTAATCAATCAAATTTTGCACATGGTAGAAATATATCTCTCAGCGGAATTTTGTTCACTGAACATAATAAAAAAAAAAGGTAAACTTTTGATACTGAAAAAGTTTTTTTTATTTTCCAAAGATAATCAATTATTTATAATTTTAAAAATGTTGTCAAGGGCAATAACTCCTATGCTGGAATTTCCTCTACTGCAGTCAATGACACAATGATTTCCCTAATATCCACAATTAATTTTGATATATCTATGAATTAGCAGTTTTCTTGAACTGTTGACATATAAAATAAGTAATTTCAACAAGTTTTAATCAATTTTCATTATTCTGTTTAACGAAAATGTGTGATTTTTTTATGTTGATATATACTTCTGTTTTTTGTATGTCTGACATCTTTAAAAAGGTGGCAACATACACATTTTCTTTGGTTATTGATTAAATTAAACTATATTGAGTGGAAATTAATACAGTTTTTCCACTTTCAACCATTAATATTGATAAGTCACATGAGGATCGATCCACCTTAACATTATTCTATGGCATTGGCTTTTACCCAAAGTTCGTTTCTAATAATTGATTGAATTATAAACAAACCATATGAGTGAATCAAACGACTTCTCTTTCTATACACTCGTGTCCAGTAGTTACCAGTAAAACTTCCCCCAGAGTGAAGTTTTGTGTTCCTTGATATCGTTCCTTTATCTTGACAAAATCTTTGAGCCTCTATCCAATTCATTGCGTCTTTGTACATTAGCTCGTCTGAATTTCCTAGAACACAAATCAATTCAAATACTTCTATTGATGAGAAAAAACTCTAATCATATTCTAAGCGTACAAAGCACTTTAAAATACTTATAAAAGGCTAATGTTCATAAGAATCATTGATAATATTTCCATACTGTTTTTGATTGATATGAGAAAAACAAGAAAACTGAATACTTTCATTTTTCTTGTTCCTCCCCTCCTGGTGCGAGGAATAGTTTAAATATCCAGCTATAACTATACTTATAGTATACGTGCTAAACAAGGAAGTCCAACATACGCTGTGTATTTAGTCCTTCTCGTGAATTGTACTACACATGATGTATAAACATTTTTTCAAATCAAAAACCCTTCACTTTGTGAACGCGACACAATGATTCTGCAAACGTTCATTATCAATTGGCGATAACGGAATTTACAAAACAAGTTTTCCTATTGGACATGAATCAGTGTGGTAAATCTATTTGGATATTTCAAATTAACGTATCATTATTTGAAAATGTTAATCCCTGAAAATGTATAAATTCATTTCACTTAATAATTATACTGGTTTTCTTGCGCTAATTTTGCTTTCAAAAGGCAGTAGATTTAACAGACTTTTTAAAAAATCTACAACCATCATGTCAAGGTGTACTATCATATTTTACATATGATATGGCATTTGTACTACAATTATCAAGAAAAAAATCTATTGGCAAGTTACACACATGTATACATAAAAACAGTTTATTCCTGTAATATATTGCCAATTTCACCGTCAAATTACCTCCCTTGAAAACTCTTAAGATTCAGGAGGTAAAAACGGTATTGTTTACATGATCTCAAAATTCAAAACTTCCTTCATATATTTGCATTTTTTCGTTTTATTACGGTGAATGGAAACTATTACAGATCATCTATATTCAGATATTGTTTTGACAATTGGTGAATTCATTCAATATACTTTTAGAATACAACTTAATTAATTAGGCCTAGTTTATTGTACAGTGACAGTCATGAGTTGTGAACAGATTGAAGTGAGCTAGTTAGTATTTTGCAATGAAAATTATCATGTAGACCTATTCTAAATGTATGCAAGATATATAGTGAATTCACATGCTGTAGTACATGAAAAGGATGCGTATTGGGGGGGGGGGGGGGTTACAATTTTAAACAATACTGCAGCTGACCTAAAACGGTGAGTGCATGTACATATACAATCTTTTCCTGGGGGAGGGGTAGGAGTTGTCACAACATGCAATTTTCTCATTCCATTCTTGCAAATAATGCTTAGTATCTTACATCTGAAAGTGTATAAGAATAGGTAAGTATACTTATTTCCTACCAAGGGGGAGGAGGAGGGTCGGACTCCTTCCCTGTGCGTCTAACATAGCCTCTTCCAATGAAATAAGGCTGCTTAAAAGAACAACAATGGGGAAATTTTGCACTTTTATGAAGATCGCACAATAGAATAAAAAAAATCTTCATATGCACAATGTCGGTAAGGTGGTAATATTCTTGATTTTATGTAGTAACCCCCATGTATTGTACGTAGCACTGACATTATTCATATATAGAGCAAATTAGAACAATATCATATTGTACAAAATCCCTGTATTTAACTAAGGATTAATATATCAGCGCCTTGTAAATAAAATATTTAATGTAGCAAGTTTGCTACACGTTACACACCTCCCCCCCCCCTTTTTTTAAAATCTAAATTGATAACTATACATTGCATGACATCCATTCAAAAGCTGATCATAATCATTTGATATCAAGCATACTACTGTATCTTTTCATAAACATAAGTACAATTTAACTGTCCTTGTGAGCAAAGTTGCATTAATTAGCTAGTTGATTTATTATACATTATATACTAAACTAACCCTAAAACGGGACAGGGGGTATCACCAGGATTCACATCACTGGGTGGGGTATATCAAGTACCTAGGAATGGAAACGTGGCTTTTTAAATTCCAAAAAACCAGAAGTTTGTACGCCACTGCTTCAGTTGTAGACTATGACATCAAACATAGACCGTGACGTCTTACATGTCATTTTTGTCATTTTAGAACAGGTACTTTCCAAAAATGCATTATAAACATGATACATGACAACATTTACAAGTTTTGTTTTGTGTTTTAACAAACGTTCAGTTGGGTGTTCTTACTTTTCGCTGAGCACAACGATTCAAGGAAGCTAAAAATCTTAATTTTCCAAATTTTGCTGTATTTTACCAAAGCACACAGGACACATAGCCTATACATGTATCTATACAACATCTTAATTGGTAAACATTTTAAGTGTCAAGCCATAATGACTTGCAATTATTCATCCTACTCCGTGAACATATGTGCAAAATATGTACCCGGTAGGCCGGGAAATTGCACACAATGTCGAATAAAGAAAAATGTCTTATTTGAAGTACACATTTTCATTATCGCTAAGATTCCAAGGACAGATTTTCTTTATACAAATATTGTAAATATGAGTGTTCTCTAATAATTGAAAACAAATTTGATTGAATTTTAAGTACAACGCTTAGACTGATTGATGTTTAGAAATCAGTGATTTTGCCAATTTCTTCAAATTCGGGAAATTTGTTACATCTATATATACTTTTTAAGACAGTTGTACAATGAGGGGGGGGGGGGGGGGTAACCAAATGAAAAACTAGTTGCTTCTTTAGCTGATTGAGAAATTTCCATTTCTTTTCCTTATTATAAAATAACAAATAGATTTTAGTAGGAAAATTGGTTGGTTATTTTCAATACGCAACATCATTTCAAAACACAAAAATTATACTTTAAGCTACACTGGAATTACCCTGAATACATTATCATCATAATATCTGAACAATACATCAAATGTCGGTGAATTTTCCAATTAACAATAAGTACAAAACAGATATGTAATTATCAGAACAAATATGAAATATAGGCTGTCCATTCTGTATGCCAACAAACGAATGGCTTGTGTTTTTAAGGAACCACCGATGGCATCCTTCAGACGCCCCAGAAACCTGAAGGGCATGATAGTAGGGGATAAACTGGATAACCCTTTACTCAATGGAGGTTTCAATACATGACCAGATCTCAGATGCCAATTATGCAAATATAGCTCAGACACTGAGTGTTTTAGCAGTCCTGTCACAGGTCGGAGTTATAAGATATTGGGAAACGTTTCCTACAAAATCAATAGCCACATCTATCTCATGAGGTGCGATGCTTGTCAGAAGCAGTATGTAGGAGAAACAACAGACCTTCGCAGACGGGTCAACAATCACCGGTCCTCTGTCAGAACCAATAAAGATTTGCCAGTAGCTACACATATCAATGGCAATAACCACCGATGAGAGGAAGTGACAGTAGTGGTTATTGATCATGACCCAAGTTGGTCAGATACCGAAAGAAAGCAGAAGGAAAAATTCTGAATGTACAAGTTGAAGTCTTTCGAACCGCATGATATCAACAGACCTACTGACTTCACCAGCATAAATACGGGCTAAACCCTTACTAGATATTAAGCTTCATCTAGGCCTACTCGTCTGATCATGTCCCTAACTGTGGTACTATAACCATTTTTAAACATTTTTTTAAAGATTTTTTTTTACTATTTTTTTTAATTCTCTGTTTACAGAATCACACCCCCCCCCCCCTTTGTTTTTTGCTATGAGCTTCGTAATCAATTGCTTATATGTAAAACCCATTTATCAGTTTCCGTGATTCTATGCTTTTTACACGTCTACCCTAGACGTGATCAGTACGGGAATGTCTGATGTTGATTCGATTTCCTAGGCTGCTTAATCTTGTTTTTCAGTTGGTCCACATTGTTTGATAATTTAAACTGGTTCTTTTTCTTTTAAATGTTTGTATACTTTATTTTTATAGTGTTAATTTATATTATCTTTATCATCAGTTGGTTTTGTTTTTTGTTTTTTTACTATTTATGAATTATTTATTCTTAATGCCGCCATTTTAGACTTCCAAAGCTTTTGATACTGTTTCACATACAAACTACCCCATAAGCTCTGCCAGTATGGTATACAAGATAATACTTTATCATGGTTAACCTCGTTCCTGACAAAAAGAACAATGCGGACAGTAGTGGAAGGTGAAAATTCAAAGGAAGTAGCAGTAGAATCTGGTGTACCGCAAAGGACAGTCCTCGGACCTCTGCTCTTTCTGTGCCACACCAACGACCTTCCTGGCTAAGTAACATCCCAAATCAGACTATTCGCAGACGACTGTCTCCTATACCGTCCCATCAATTGCTATGGAGACCAATATGTATTCTTTCAGCAAATAGAAACATGAAATGCAGTTATTATCGGTGACAGAGAATGGGTGTGTTTCATATATAAATCACTAGAACAGTTGCAGGCTATATCTTTTTACCATCAACAATTAAGTTATGGAACGATGTCTATAGATCAGAGAAAATGTTGGCGGGGGGGGTTACCAAAAATTAACACAATTTTAAAAAAAAAACACTAAAAGATCTAATTCAATTCATACTGACCTGACATCGTTGGTTTTCTCTTCAAGACTTTCTTCAGAAATGGGGTGTGAAGCCTTCATTGTGTATCAGGGGCTCTACATTATATTTTACAATTTACACATTCAATGGAGGGCCCATTTAAATTCCATTGTTATACACCCCCAAAAGATTTTCAATTATCGAAACGTCTTGGTGCCGAAACATCTTGCTGCCGAAACGTCTTAATAATAAGGTGCCGAAACGTCTTAATAATAAAGTGCCGAAACGTCTTGGTGCCGAAAAGTCCTGCACCCGTTTTATTATCTGATTCGATACGCAAGAGCTTGTTCTGCGTATAGTCAGCTTTTTAAATCGAGGCAAGCTACTGACAAACAAGTTGATGGTACAGGGGTTTCAACAGTCTCGATTGAAGTCAGCATTTCGCAAATTCTATGGTTGTTATAACGATCTAGTTCGTCAATACAACCTATCATTGGGTCAAATGCTGTCTGACATGTTTCATACCGATTGTTAGGCCGTTCTTGGCTCACTGATTTTGACTACGAATAACTCCGTTTACCTCATTAGGATATAGGGCTCACGACGGATGTGACCGGTCGACAGGGAATGCTTACTCCTCCTAGGCACCTGATCCCACCTCTGGTGTGTCCAGGGGTCCGTGTTTGTCCAACTATCTATTTTGTATTGCTTGCAGGAGTTATGAGATTGATCACTGTTCGTTATCTTCACCTTTCATTATTCTATAAAAAACGTATTCTTTTCTTTTCATCAGTTCTTTTCACGACAACTTTATTTCGCGATTTTCCAGTAATGAACTGGTTCGCGACGACGAGTTTTCACGACGTGACCGACATTATCTTAAGCATACACGAAACAATATTGGAACGGTTTGCAGTGAGAAATGTTCGCGATGATGAGGTTCGCAAATAAAAGTTGGTGTACGGTATTTGTATATTATCTTTCAATATATTTGCAGTAAACCTCTTCATGGCTATTATTCTTTTTAGAGTTATTCTGTGGAAAACCTCGTGTGACAGATATGGTTAATGTTATCATAATTCAAGGAGGGTCGTACTTTTATAAAGATCATGTCTGAACTCCAAACTCGATAATTCAATATCAAGTCAATTGTGTCCTCTATTCTAGAGGAGATAAAAAAGGAAATGAAAGAGGAAATCATTGCAGTTGTGACAGATATGGTTAATGTTATCATAATTCAAGGAGGGTCGTACTTTTATAAAGATCATGTCTGAACTCCAAACTCGATAATTCAATATCAAGTCAATTGTGTCCTCTATTCTAGAGGAGATAAAAAAATGGAAATGAAAGAGGAAATCATTGCAGTCGTGAAAAGTACAATTCTGACAGAAATGAAAGAAAACACCACAAAAGAAATCAAAGTATACTATCATCAATAGAAATCAAAGTCGATGTAAAGAAAGAATTTGAACAAAAACTAGAGAACAATACGAAAGAACTTAAAGGACACGTTAGAGAGATCTCAGACGGCTTCAACCTTGACTTTGAGACGCTACGTGAGAAGTTCTCTGACCAAGCACGGGAGCTACGAGGTATGAAATAAAATCTTAAACTACTGTAGAGTAGAGCAGACAGTGCGATTAGACTTGCAAATCAAAATCAGCAATACTCTCAAAAAAGTAACATAAAGTTCCTGCGGTGGGAGGAAAAACAGGGTGAAAACTTGCGTGAGGACTTGTACAAAAATCCTCAGAGAGTCGGTCAATATCGATTTGGCACCTGCAGATATTGTGGCCATTCATCGGGTACCAGGTGGAGTGAGGGACGGTCCAAGACCGGTAATAGCCAAATTTCGTGACCCAGAGACAAAAATAAGAGTGATAAAGAATCGGTCACAGGAAAGAGTAAAGAAACACTTCATTATGCACGACCATATTACACCCATGAACGCCAAACTCATACGCGACCTAAACGAAGACTCTAGGATTCATTCAGCATGGTACTTCAATGGTAAAGTGTTTGCCATCGATAGTAGCGGAAGCAGACATAAATTCGACATTTTGGATGATGTGAATGAGAAACTTAAACACCGGCGCTAGTGTGTTTATTCTTGCGGAGATAACCCTAAAATCCGCGCCTGTATTTTGTCATCGGGATCGGGACTCAAACTAAATACATTCGGGATCAATGTTAAGGTTTTGTTTACAAGTGTGGAAGATGTGTGAAAGTGGTCGAGAGTATTTTTTGTTTACAAATAAAGATGCTATTTTTTTTTTTATATGTATATGTCAGTAAATGTCTTCTTACAATATCCATTAGCAATTATGCAATGCTTTATGTTATATATTAGTCTTTTTACTTTAGAAAATGGTTGATTCCATAAAAATTGCTACTGTGAATTGCCAGGGCTTGGCTACATTATCAAAACGTCAAGATGTGTTAAATTTTTATAGATCGAAAGGTTATTCTATAATATGTTTTCAAGATACCCACTTCACTCCTGAAGCAGAACCATATATTGAAGCCATGTGGGGCTACAAATGTTTCTTCAACTCTTATAAATCAAATTCAAGAGGGGTAGCCTTATTTTTTAACAATAATATTGAATTCAAGGTACACCAAGAAAAGAGGGACAAAGAGGGAAATTTAATTCCCCTATACTTAACAATAGAGGATAATAGGGTCACTCTTATTAACATTTATGGTCCAAACATTGATAGTTCTGAGTTTTATGAATATGTTCGTGAGGTATGTTTAGAACTGGATAATGAGTATTATATACTTTTAGGAGATTTTAATCTTGCACTAAGCCCAGATATTGATACAAATAATTATACTTCAATAAATAACCCAAAAGCAAGGAAGAAATTATTAGAAATTATGGATGACTGACAACTTCTAGATTATTTTAGAATTTTGAATTCTGATAGACGGGTTTATACATGGCATAAAAAGACACCCTTAAAAGAGGGTCGTCTAGATTACATTTTAATCTCTGAAAGTTTGTCCAATTCTGTGGAAACATACTTAATTAAACCTGGTTATGGATCAGATCACTCCATAGTTGTTGTAGAATTAAAATTTAACTCTTTTAAAAGGGGATGTGGACTTTGGAAATTCAATGATAGTCTTCTTTCAGATAAAGAATATGTACAGAAAGTCAAAGAAACTATTCATAAAGTCTGTAGACAATATAGTAAAAGTGACACGGATAACACAAGATCTATTGATGATAGTATACTATTGGAGGTTTTACTTATGGAAATAAGGGGTGTTACTATTTCATACTCTTCCTACAAGAAAAAACAAAGGGAAAAGCAAGAAATATCTCTACTTGAAGAAATAGGTCACTTAGAAACTGAGGAAAAAATAGATTTGCATCTTATAGAACAAAAGAGGTTGATTTTAGAAAACTTCAGAAAAGAAAAAATGGAAGGTCATATCATAAGATCTAAAGCTAGATGGATAGAGGAAGGGGAAAACCCACAAGGTATTTCTGCAATCTGGAAAAACGCAATTATTTGAATAAAACTATTAAAAAATTAGAAGTTGAAGGAAATGGTATGATCTATGAACAGGCGGATATACTTAATGAAGTTAAATGTTTTTACCAAACTCTATATACAAATAAAGATTCAGAACTTTTAGATTTAGATCTTAACAAAATTATTCAAAATTGTGTTCCAAAGTTGGACAAAAATATTTCAGTCTTTGGAAAGAACAATATCTGAAAAAGAAGTGTCTGAAGTATTAAAAAATATGAAAAACAATAAATCTCCAGGTAGTGATGGATATAGTGTAGAATTTTTCAATTTTTTTTGGACAGATCTGAAAGAACTCATATTAAAGTCTGTTAACTGTATTTTCTCCAAAAAAGAGCTTCCCATCTCTCAGCAATTGGGGATTATTTCATGTTTGCCTAAAGGTGATAAATCTAGACAATTTTTAAAAAAACTGGCGACCTATTACATTGTTAAATGTCTTGTATAAACTTATTTCAGGTTGTCTTAGTAACAGAATCAAGTCTACTTTAGATCATCTTATTTCAGACACCGAGTCTGGATTTATAAAGGAAAGATACATTGGAGAAAATACCAGATTTATCTATGATCTTATGCATTATACAGAAAGTAAAAATATACCAGGACTATTGGTTTTAATTGATTTTGAAAAAGCTTTTGACTCCATTTCATGGTCATTTATATATAAAGTATTAAGATATTTCGGTTTTGGTGAATACATTATTGAATGAGTGAAGATTCTTAATACAAATTTTAGGACTGCAGTGTTACAGAGTGGGTTTTTATCTACTCAATTCAATATTGAGAGGGGCTGTAGACAAGGCGACCCTGTTGCACCTTATTTGTTCCTCCTTTGTGCAGAAATTCTTGCAATTTTAATTAAACAAAATAAGGATATAAAAGGTATTGTGATATGTGATAAGGAACACAAATTAAGTCAATATGCAGATGACACATCACTTGCTCTTGATGGGACACCTAAGTCACTTTTTACAGCATTAGATACCTTAGATTTTTTCTCTAAACTTTCTGGTTTAAAGGTAAACAACTCAAAAACTAAAATTGTTTGGATCGGATCTAAAAAGTTTTCAAATCAGGTCTTTCATCACACTAGATGGAAACTTGACTGGGGTTCAACAACTTTCAATTTATTAGGTATTAACTTTTCAGTAGACTTACAACAAATTACAGATTTAAACTACAACATACAGATTCCTAAAACAAAGAGCATGCTACAACATTGGAAAAGGCGAGTTCTAACACCAATTGGTCGGGTTACAGTGGTTAAAACATTAATTATTCCAAAAATAAACCATTTATTTCTATCACTACCAACACCGAAAAAGGAGATAATTAATTCATTGAGTAAAGATATTTTTGAATTTATTGGAATGGAAAATGTAACAAAGTAAAACGTTCTATTGTAACTCAAGACCACCATCATGGGGGTCTAAAAAGGGTGGACATCAACAATTTTATCATGTCTTTAAAATGTTCATGGTTGAAAAGGTTATTGATGGGAAATAAATCCTGGGTAGATATTTTTGAAGCAATTAATGGTAATGATTTTGTTCACAAATTACTTGATTTTGGAGATGCATTTATCTCTGAATGTGTTATTCCAGCAAACAATGTTTTTTGGCAAGATGTTTTTAATTCTATGTTCCATGTAATAAAATCCTTTGACAAAAATTTCTACAAGGAATCCAATCCCAGCATTCCTGTGTGGTATAATTCAAATATTAGAGTGGGTATGAAAACACTGTTTATCAAAAGCTGGTATAAAAAAGTTGTAAAACTCATAGACGATTTCCTAGATGACAAAGGGAATCTTTTATCACATAACCTTTTTCAACATAAATTTGATATCCAAGTTTGTATATTACAATATAACAGTGTATTGAGTGCAATATCAACTCATCTGAAATTGTTTGAAAACAAAGGTTTATTCAATAGATCTTTTACACCTTATATTCCATTATATTATAAACCTTTGATTTTGCAAACTAAATGTACTAAATCTGTTTACAAACAGTTAAATGTAAACCATGATATACCTACTTCTGTTTCAAAGTGGAATTTAGATCTGGTAGCTTATAGAATAGAAATATGTGTTAAGGATGCTTTTACTGTATGTTTTAAGACTACCAAGGACTCTACTATCCAATGGTTACAATATAGATTACTTCATAGAATTCTGCCTGTCAATTATTATCTTTAAAAAATCAATGTTGTGAATTTTGATTGTTGTACCTTTTGTAATGGTGAAGTTGAGACAATTCAACACGTGTTCATTGGCTTTGAAAAAGTATCTATATTATGGAGCAATCTGATCATGCACATTTATAAAACAACTTCCAAAAGAATAGGCTTTAATGTACTTAATATTTTATTAGGTGAACTCCCATTGTCGAAAGGCAACAGAATTGTAAACTTCCTTATCCTTTATACAAAAGAATATATTTTTTCTTGTTTGAAAAAAACCAAATTGCCAAGATTCTTGGAATTATTGTTCTATCTATACAACAAATATAAGGTTGAAAAATGTATTGCGTATCAGAATTTAGAAATACAAAAATTTGAAAATACCTGGCATGTGTGGAAAACACTTTTTGACAACATAAAAAAAATCATAATTTTACTATTTCAAGCAATGTTTTTTTCCCCTACTTTTGAAGCCACGTGTACTTTTATCTATTTACTCGAGCTCTGTATTGTCTTTTCTCTTACAATTATATTAAAAATGCAAGCACTTACCAACAAATGTATGAGTGTGAGTATGAAAGTGTGTGAAAGTGGTTAGAAAAAAATGGCAAATGTTCTTCTGTCTTATGTCAATATTTGTGAAATAAAAAATTAATAAATAAAAAAAAAGTCAATTGAATTATCTAAACATTGAGATATTGCATGATTTCGGACAGTGTCATGTAAAGGCGGGTGCAGGAACAGGGGAATATGCCTTGGATACATTGGATGTAAGTGTTCCCCAGGATATGGCGGGTAAAGGTGTGAAAGAGGTATGTTCTCTCATTTCTAAATGAAACACTATCTAAATTTCCTGCATATTCTATGAACCATATGCGGAAATCTGTGTGCATGTTTATATGTTTCGTAGCAATCTGTATTTTGCCATGTCTTCACCGTGGGCGCTGCATTGCTCTGTACCAGTGTGCCTGCACACGTGGATACACGGGATCCCGATGTCAATCTGGTGGGAACTATTAATACTGTTATACCATAACTGGGATCCGTGCTGTTGTATGTATTGTACATACAGTAAGAACTTATAAGGTAATTACTTCCTGGTTGAAATATCGTAGAAGAAGGTCCAACTTGGATGGTAATATATATTGAAATTGAATAGGTGAAGAGAATACGCTTATAAATTCAGATCTTCCAACGGCCCATGTCACAGTAGACATTGTCACGCTCAATGAATGTTTGTCTGAGTGCTATAGTACTGGCACAACAAATAAAAACCGGAAACACCAGAGGTAGAATCAGGTGTCTAGGAGTAAGTATCCGCTGATGAACGGTCACACACACACTGTGAGCCTATATCTTAATCAGGTAAACGGAGTAACCCGTGGAAAAGAACGGTCTAACATTAGTATAAAACACGTACAGCAACACTCAACGAATGATAGGTTGTATTTGCATATACGATCGTTATAACGACCATATGTTTTGAAAATATCAAAGGGATAACTTTTGTTAAGAGATTTAAGGACATATGCGATGTTTCTCAATGCTATATAATATTTTTCTTGACATTTCACGTACGATTCACTTGCATTCTATCTCTTTTCTACAAAAAATCTTATATTACCACGTCTGTTTTAGAGCTATTTTGATAGTTTCTGGTTGTTGCAAGTAAAATGTAGAGTCAGCTCTCACGTATTACAGCAACTTGCATAAATGAGCATTACCGTAGCAAAGAAAGAAAAATCTATAGAACGTTAAGAGTTTCAAACCCGGAACCCTTGTACTACTGGTTAGGTGAGCTAACCACTGAGATACCCAGGTGAATATAAACATCATGGTAATATCACTACAATATGAATTGAAACCTATTTCGAAAATCATACAAGAACTCTTTATAACGAGATAATAAAATACTTTTACAGAAAATGTCAGACACGTTATGTCCTTAACCATATGGAATGAACCATAGTCATTTTATCACAATATTTGCTATGAATGGTTACAATGGTATACAATTGTTATATCAATAGCTGTATGTGACCCACCTTGTGAAAACAGAGGCATATGTGAAAAACCAAACGTCTGTCATTGTCAGCATGGATTCAAGGGTAATCTTTGTGAAAGGTATTTATGATTTATTACCTTGTACAGGAAATATACCTGTGTTAATTTGTTACTGGACTTTTGCGAGAAGGGCTAACTTTCACAATCAACGCTGACTTGGACATTTAAACCTGCATATGGTATGGAAGCACGATATCGTTAAATATATGTAATATCGACTTGTTGGCATTTATACAGGGACCTTCTACTGCCTCGATCTTGAATTAGCTTTTTTGGTGATTTTTCTTGATCACGCAAAAGCAAAGGCGTGCATGTTCAAACCGCTGCACGTTACAAAATCGTGGCAGGGTAGTGCCTGATGTTGGTGGGAGGCCTGCTTCTGATCTGATAGAGTATCTTTGGGACTTTGTGTCCATGTACGGACGGGTTTTCGTCCCGGGACGACGGCAGTTGTCGTCGTGAACGGCGGACGCCTTTGCCGAAGAGGTGCTAAACAATCAGAGAAGATCCATGCTAAGCTTCGGAACGAAGCTTCCCTGAGCGTAGGAAGTGTAGCGAACAGTATGTAGGGAATTTCTACTGCTTCGCTAGAGAGCTACATGTAGCCTTTTTAGTGATATGGTAGTATTTCTCTAAGCAACGGTGAGCGTGTTCGGATCACTGTACGTTACAATATTATTATAGTACGACTGTTAGGTTTTAAACCACATGAACTTCTTTCATTTATCTGACAATTATTAAAAAATAAAAACAATTCAATTCATTTTTGCATACATACATTGTAGATGTAAAATCTTAACTCGAATATATACTTTGATTCATGTTCAAACTTTACAAAAAGTCATCGCAACATGATGAATCGGATGTACATGTAAGTGTATTATGCAGGAGGTTTGCGTTTTCTTTTATCATAAACTGTGAAGTTGTTATACAGGTTTATTCAATCAAACACAGATACAACACAGTGCGTGCTAAGCGTATCGACAATTTGGAATTACATGTGCATCTGCACCAATGCAGATCTGTAGCTCTCTTGGAAAATAGTTGGTCATACCAGAGAGCTACAGATCCACCCCTTATAGAAACCTTCGATTTACGGTGCAGGTCGCTGTATTCTGGCATCATAATATCAAAAAATTCCTTGCATATTTTCCTAGTATGTTTTTGTCCAAACATTTATCAAATTCCCATGTGAACTGAATTGTCGCAACTTCAAATGATTTCGTTTTTAAAGATAGCCATGTTATGTAGCAGTCAATTCGAACCCCGTTGATTTTTATATCTATTCACTCTATCCAATATGAAGTACGTATTCGGTCTTCATTCATAATAAACACGAATATTGGACGTAAATATTGAAAAGTAATCCTAGTACGTTATGAAAGACATCAGTCTGGCCCCTGTCGCCGATGAATTTTTTTTTCAATACTGACATATAAAAACAGAACTTAGCGGAGATGGATCCGGAATTATTTCATCTAAAGTATTTAACTAACAAGAGGCCAACGGCATACCATTAAAGAAGATCTATGCTATCAATAACATTTTAAAAGACATTCAGAAATGGTTTACACATGAACATATATATATATACCAAGTTTGGCCCCGCCCTGGAGTCAGTACGTTTACCCCAGAGATCATTTTCAATTTACAATTTCGGTAGAGGCCTAGATCTTTATTACAGATGTGAGGTTGTAGGGAAGATGATTTAACATTGATCAATTTTTGTTCCATCCTTAAAGGGAAAGGCAACCCTAACCACATAGTTACTTTTATGAATAAAGTATTACTTACTGATATCGTAATTAACAGTCTTTAACAACAAAAATCCTTGCTTAACAATTAAATCAATATTGATATATCATGTATTTTGAATTACCCGCCGCTAAGAGAGTGGCCATTGAAGTTTAATTTATGACGTCACATCGTCTATTCCGGTTTATTTCATCAGTAGTGCGAACTGTAAACATGACAAGTCACGAACAGGTAAGTTTGGAGCCGTATAGATTTGAGCCCACTCTTTCGCAAGAAGAAATTAAGGAAAGAAGACATTCAGTCAAGTCGTAGAGCGGGCAGACGGTTAACGTTTCTTCATACAAATGTCGTCATTACGCAAATGATGGATCCACAGTTTACGTAGTCTTTTCAATTCAAATGACTTGGTTGAGTCGGGAATTTCGAAAAAAAAAACCTTTTTTTCCACATCTACCTTTCGCATTAGTGTAATTAATTGCTTGCCAGGAAGGCATCATCCTATTTATTCGTAAGATCTACCACATGCACATCTTTGATGATCTCACAGGTTCTTGGGTTCAGGACCCCCCCCCCCCCCCCCTCCGAATAAGCTACATGAGTTGATTTAATTAATTTTTTGTTGGAAATATTTCTAATGCATGTCAACAACGTCTTGCATACCCATAAAGTCCAAAATACATGTAATTTAAAAGAAACCCTTTCAAAAAATACCCTCACTGGTTATTATAAGTTCTGTTATAATAACCAGTGAGGGTATTTTTTAAAGAAAAGGGGGGGGGGGCTTATTTTGAATTATTTTGGACTTTATGGGTCTGCAAGACGTTGTCGATATGCATTAGAAATATTTTCAACAAAAAAATAATTAAATCAACTCAGGTAGCTTATTCGGAGAGGGGTGGGGGGGGGGGGGGGGGGGGGAGTCCTGAACCTAATCACCTGTGGATGATCTTAGAATCTCATCAAAACCGGAACAGACGGTGTGACGTCAAACTTATTGATTTTTGTGGTCTTGAATACAAAATAATTACACATCATGGCAGCCTCTTTAGATTGCGGGAATTTCAATTTTTGACGTTTTCAAATTAGTCCTGAAGCTTATCTAGGCCATATATCAACAGAATTGTATAACAAATCTTTATCATATGATTAATCCTATCATTTATCATGTAAAAATATTTTGGGTTGCCTTTCGTTTAAGGCTCCGGGAGTGCAGGATTGATTGATTGAATATTGTTTTACGTCCCTCGAGAGAAAACGTCACCATTGCCGGTGAAGGGCTGCGAAATTTAGGCCTATGCTCGGCGCTTATGGCCTTTGAGCAGGGACGGATATTTCTCGTGCCACACCTGCTGCGACATGGGACCTCGGTTTTTGCGGTCTCATCCAAAGGACCGCCCTATTTAATCGCCTTCTACGACAAGCAAGGGGTACTGAGGACCTATTGAAACCCTGATCCCCATGGGAGCGGGGGTACAGGAGGAATATATGGGGATATTAGGTCACATAGACTTTACTGTAACAGAAATAGCACAGACACGCGACGTTTTAATTAAATATTTATAATTTAAAAAATTGTCTTCCTGTAAACATAATATTCACAAGGTATATCACGTCGCCATCTTGGTTTTCTGTTTTGCCAGCTGCATCGTTTGAAAATTTCGGCGAAAAGTTCGATTTAATATGATAATTAGACCCCTACCATTTAGATGCAACTATGTCAAGGTCCTTACTCGCATCGTCATTGTGAACTGGAAATAAAGTCCATTTATCAGCTATAATCAACCGTCAAATATCGTCTACTGGTTCCAAAATGCCTGCGAGAAATAGTACGAGCATGGAAAGGAACCGGAACAACCCGATACTCTATGGACAACTAACATTTCTGTACATTGCCTCAGTTCATCGCTTATTCATGTATGTACAAATTTGTCACGAAAAGGTTTCCGTATATTAAGCATGTGTCAAAGTCAGCCGTAAATTGTAAAAGTCAGCCCTTCTCGCAAAAGTCCATTAGCCGAGTTGCAACGAAGTTGAACTCGGCTATTGGTTTGGTGATGCGGGCGGACGGGTGGTGATAACTCAAAAAGTTTACAATCTAATCAAATGAAACTTTGATATATTGTTGGGTACCAGGGAAGGAAGATCCCTATTGATTTTGGAGAAAATAGATCAAAGGTCAAGGTCACAGTGACCGAATATAGAATGAAAATTTCAGAAAATTTTTCTTTCCGAATGATAACTCAGAAAGTTTAAATCTGAATCAAATGAAACTTTGATATATTGTTGGGTACTAGGTAAGGAAGACCCTTATTGATTTTGGAGAACAAAGGTCAAAGGTCAAGGTCACAGTGACCGAATATAGAATGAAAATTTCAGAAATATTTGGTTTCCGGATGATAACTCAGAAAGTTTGAATCCGAATCAAACGATACTTAAAGATATTGTTATGTACCATGTAAGGATGACCCCTATTGATTTTGGAGAAAAAAGGTCAAAGGGCAATGTCATAGTGACCGAAAATAGATTTAAAATTCAAAAAAAAAATTGGTTTCCGGAGGATAACTCGAAATTTTTTAATTTGAATCAAATGAAACTTGAATATATTGTTAAAGGTCAAGGTCCAAGTGACCGAAAATAGATTGAAAACTTCAGACAAATATGGTTCCTGGACGGTAACTCGAAAAGTTTAAAACTGAAATTAGTTCTTCACAATTACAAATATGCCACATCATTCTTGACTTTACAATGTATCCCATGCAACTCGGCTCATGCACCCCTGGGTGCATACATTGATTTTTAATTTGTTACTTTAGTTACCATGGTAGTTATGTGAAACTTCTTTTTTCTAACTCTGATCTTCGGACGTTTGAGCGGGCAGAACGAGCACGAGAATCTACCACCAGTTCTACAACTGTGTCTCCGGGCTGGTCCTGGAGTTGAAGCGACATTTAGTGATGTCATACAACAGTTACCCGGGGCTAGTCTCGGAAGTAAAGCGTCTACAATTACATACGTATAAAACTCTTAAATGTATGATCTTACAACACTGGCATGCAGTGACTGAATTTTAGAAAGAAATGAACCCTTTCAAGAAATCTTGGATAATTATGATTTGTAACAACCAGTCCGCGTTGATGTGTGTTCTACCTGTAAATCAATATATGCTTGATATGCAGAGGAATGATGTTACAAATAAACGTTGTCTTTATAAAGGTATAGAATTCCATGTTGGTTGGAATAAGGGATCAAATTTCTTTTTCCCACAAGTTATATATGTTCAATGAAATTGCATTTATCGTTTTAATTCATTTTAGCTCGATCTGTTCTCTACAACAAATGATATGCTATTTGCATGAAAACTTAAATCTGGTTGTGCAAATGCTGCAATTTAATGTCAGACACAAGTTCTTTTCATGATTCCTAGTATATAGATTGGTGCAAACTATTATCCACCCATGTCTTTCAGAGCCCAAAAACCTGTCCCCTGTCACCGTAGTCAAACACATCTAATAAACAACACTGTATGGAGAAGATATTAAAGACTACGGATTCCGGCCTCCAGCACGTTAGTGAAATTGTCCTTATGAACTAACATGTTATTTCTCACAATTTCGTCATGTTTCACGGGGAAATATGACCGTATGTCGGGTCAGGGATGACCTGTATGTTGGTTTCTTTCTTTGTGACGTCATAGAGAGATTCATCTCTGTCAACATCTCGCTGCGTGGAATGATCATAAATGTTTTCTGATTGATGATCGGACGTAGCGACCTCCCCAAGATGATTATATATGTCGTCTCTGACAGTTAATTTTATTTCAGTCGTTTCTACTCCGTCCTCCTGTTCCAAAATTCTTCTTCCGACATCAGCTTTGCCCGTGTTGATGCTTTCAGCCACAGAATACAACGGGATCATTTTCGAGTTATCAGCAAGTTCATAAATGTCAGTTTTAGCCACAAGGTTTGCGTGACACGTGTTGGATGGATCTGCATTCCCTCCCATAGTTTCTTTTCCCTGGCGTTTCTTCCTTATTGAAATATATAGTATGAAATATCTCTGTAGTATTCATATTAATGTGAAAATAGATAAACTTCAAACCGAACAATTTTACACCAGTTTTAAAAAATCTGCAACAATACCCGCCTATACCCCTCACATGCAAATGGTCGATACAATCTATAGATAGAAAACTTCCAAATTTTATTCAAAATTAGATACGGTTGCAATAAATCAAAAAAGCAAGCAAAAAGACGAAAAGTGAAGAGATCCATACCTGAAGTAAATGCATGATGAACACATTACTATCGCAATGGCTACCAGCACTGCTGATATAATGTAAATGATCGTTGTATATTTATTTCCAAATAGATCTACAATTAAATGTACGAAAATCATTGAAATTTCTCCTTAACATTTCTTAAACACGACGGTTAAGTCGTGACATGTGTGTTTTTTTTATCTTACCTTTGAAGGCATTGGCTTCAGTGATTTCCGTAGCTATAGACGTATAGTGTGGATCAGTGCGTGGCGAATTACTCTCCTCAGTTGTAGACCGATAACGGCTGTCAGTACTAGGGGTCAGGGAATTCTTTTTGTGAGTTGGTTTTGTCTTAGGTGTGCTTTGGGGTTTTGTTGGAACGTTGGAACGAGTTGGTTTTGTCTTAGGTGTGCTTTGGGGTTTTGTTGGAACGTTGGAACGAGTTGGGTTTGTCTTAGGTGTGCTTTGGGGTTTTGTTGGAACGTTGGAACGAGTTGGTTTTGTCTTAGGTGTGCTTTGGGGTTTTGTTGGAACGTTGGAACGAGTTGGGTTTGTCTTAGGTGTGCTTTGGGGTTTTGTTGGAACGTTGGAACGAGTTGGTTTTGTCTTAGGTGTGCTTTGGGGTTTTGTTGGAACATTTGACATCTTGCTTTGGTAGTTTGCACTGACTGGAACATTTGTATTGTCCGTTACACGTTTCAATAACTTCTACGATAAAATTAAACAAAAGGAATGAACATAATCACTAAAGAGCATCTAAAGATTCTTTTGAGTCATATAGGACATATTACACAATGAAATACAACTTGTTCGAATTTTATTTACCCGTTTTTAATTAGATACTCACAGGTTCACATGCAGCTAGTCGAAATTCACCGCAGTTTTCAAATTTGCAATCATTTTTGCAACTTTGACAACGTGTTGCCTCTTCTATATCAGACTCCTCTGAAAATGAGTCCAGAGTTTTATTGAATTGGTACTATTGCATGATCGATAATAATGTTTCAAATGCAAAAGTTTAACTAAATAAATATTCAAAGTATCGTTCAAACAGGATCATTGTCACCTTCATTTTCATATTCAGCGTCATACTCGATAGTTCGAATACCAAGCCACACCGCTTGGTTGACTGAAATGTTATTGCTGGTACAGACATTCCATGGATTCGAGCTTAAATCGATGTCAGCTTTCAGAGTCTCAGCAGAAGTGTTAGTTGATTCCTCCACACACTTTTTAAAAGCGGCTTCCCATGTCAAGTTTCCTTTGATAACTTCAAATGAAAGGATAAGAACATCGAATGCAAAAACGATATTGTCTTTCCCAATCAATATAATTTTACCTATCAAAGAACAGTGTATGGAAGAAGAGATGTAATTATTCCTAATGAATATCTATAGTTATGTCACTCGAGAAACAGAATTGAAAAGTAATTATACCAAGAACATTGCAAGAAAAATCAATGTTGTCATTCCAAATACGTGTATGTCATTTAAAGAATGCGAAATGTAATCTTTGAAAATGAATATAATTATAGAAAAAAAACTTTGAAAATTTAGGGTGTTGCAATTGTGAAACTAAAATTTTCTTTACAGGACAGGCACCAATAATGAAAATATTTTTATCATTCTAACACTGGTCGCGGTGCCGTAATGTTGAGGGTGCTCACGATTTGCGATCCAGAGCCGCATAATCTTCAAATGTTTAACTTTGGAGGTGATTGTTCCTTCGCGAAGTGTTCGGCTTTATAAGTGAAAGTTGCGGTGTTTTGAATATGGCCCTAAAAACGAAGGTCCCGTGCCATGATAGGAGAAGCTATGATAAATATATCACTGATATGCCTTTTAAGTGGTATGCATAGGTTAAAGTTTGTTGCACGTCACCTAAAGCTGGGGATATATCTAGACATCTAATTTTCATCGTTTTTGCCTTTGATACCTTTACCAATTCTAATATGTGATAGATATTTCCTCATGAATGCAATGCAGGTATGAACAATGTGTGTATGAATCTTGATACATTTTTACATTTATATTTTAATGGCTGGGAATTCCAACAGAAATGAAAGTATATTGTAAATATAAAATGCTAACACCCTTTATGAAGTGTGCTGGTGTTAAGCGTCGCAGTTAATGTCCTCATGTATTTTCAAAAATGAAATCATTTGTTATATATCTTACGAAATTCTTGATTGGCACGTTTTAGCTATTGCAACGGACGTAATTTTGCGACATGTAATACAGATGATATATCACAGATGAACATAATTATACTACCTCTATTTGTACAGAGTGCATGTCCCATGGATTCACAGCTAACTCTACTAAATCTGGTTGTATTGTGTTTGTCACAAAGAAGTTGAACACATACATCCTCATCGTTTTTCGATATGCCTACATTATGATCAAAATACTTTCATAAAAATACTATGATAGCAGATATCATAATAGCAGAATTATGGAAATGATGGAATCGATTTTTAAAAAATGAAATACGTACGATGTTCTGACTTTGATTGATAGAAGTCACCGTCTAAAATAAACAGAATATGGAAGAAACGCAAATTATGTAGGTTCACATGCCACAGAATAATATTATATGCACTTCCAGATTCTGATTTTATGTCAGATTCTTTTGTATTCTCTTTATTCGTTTGAGCCAATTGACTCATCGGTGTAATGATTAAGTACAATAATTACATACAGGTAATTCGGAGAGAGAGAGAGAGAGAGAGAGAGAGAGAATGTACAATGCAAACAAGTAGATATGTAAAAATTAAACATCAATATGACTTTTATCCCGTAGGGACCCATGTTATAATATGTCCTCAGTACCCCTTGCTTGTTGTAAGAGACGACAAAATGGGGCAGTCCTTCGGATGAGACCGCATAAACCGAGTAACAATGTCACAGCAGGTTTGGCACGATAAAAATCCCTCCCTGTTCAAAGGCCGTAAGCGCCGAGCATAGGCCTAAATTTCGCACTTTTCACTGGAAATGGTAACGTTTCTATATGAGTGAAAGATTCTCGAGAGGGACGTTAAACAATATTCAATCTTTCATTCAATGTGACTTTTTCTTAACAGAAAGAGTAAAGTTTTCTTAAATATGCACCATTTGCCCTTGAAATCTACATATCAGATATTTTCCAGATTTTCGTCCCTGAAATAAATCTTTTTGATCTGCTATTGGTCCTACAATGTATCTTCAGGCCGTTTGGAAATGCTTAATTCATGACTATCATTTTCAAAGGGCATGACTAACTTCATTATTACGATGAGTTGAGGAAATGCATGTATATCCATTTAAGAAATAGATGAAGGAGAACATTGCAAGAAATAATTAATGATTCGATACTTTGGTGATGCTAAACAAAATGTCTATTCTCAATGATGGTGTTGTTAAATATAATTTTTTTTTTTTTTTTTTTTTTTTTACATATAATAGTTTATTTCATTTTAACAAATATGTTGATCACGTCATTTCTATTAATCAATATATTCCAGCCTTTTAGTATTTGATTTGTTCTTGGTTTATGTTTGAAACATTAAATCAGTGAAACTCCATGAAATATGATATAAATATAGGCCTAAATTGCAATGATTAAAAGATGTAGGAAATGAGACTGTAAAGATATGAATGATTATTGGACATTCGTCGTTATCCTAATGGGTACATGTATATAGCTTTAATAATCTTTCTTCGATCATAATCCCCTCGCAATTAATTGCAAATAAAAGTAAAGGGACCGGTTGTGCGCACGCGCGCGCGCGTGCGTGCGTGCGTGCGTGCGTGTGTGTGTGTGTGTGTGTGTGACACTGAACTTGTAGACACTCTACAGGCCATATTTTGCTTGATTGATTTGATACTAATGATAATTTTCATTCATCTGTTGATTCGATATATCCCTGTGAACTCGAAATAAAAGACACCACAGAGTAATCCACTTCTGCTTCATACTGAGATATTTTATTGAAAAAAGATATTAACGGCAAACTAACAACTCAACTTTATGATAGACGGGATGATCTCAGCTTCTCCATCATAATTACTATAAGTATTCTGGCAAATCTATTTTGCTTTCTATGATGGCTGATAGCGGGCAAAGGTTTACACACGTTTTGCTCATAGCGTGTACACCGTTTCCTGATAAATCGTTGACATCTTGCAGTCATAACTCAAGTATAGAATGGTTGAGCAAAATGTTGTTTGTAAAGTGTCCGAAGTAAACATGTGTTTACTGTATGCGACAATAAAAGCTGTCGTAAATAGTTTCTTGCATATTTCATTTTGTTGTAATGCAAATACCTGAGGAGTAATTTCAAGCCTTTCAAACAACGGTTGAACTTGGTAGTGAGGACAATGGTATCCATGGCTTTGATTATAGGTGGTTTTTCCGCATTTCCAAGAAGATTTTATCTATTAACTGACATAGTTACTAATTTCACATTCCATATACCTCTATTTCTTCCTTTCCTGGAATTTGGTGGTAGGTTTGATACAGGAACAGACATATATTTGTGCACTTTAGAGAATTTGTTCTCTTTGCAGACGGTAGTGTATAAGAAGGTAATTGAAGTGTAAGATATATCATAGGTGAACCACGGCAACTTGTGGCAAAAATTACCAATATCAACAAATTTCTTATTTGAGCTGGAGATTTTTTAAATGATAAGAAGATATCATCTCTAAATCTACAGCTATAAGATATTTGAGTAGAGGTAATTTCATCAGTATTACCAAGAAAGGGGAAGAAAAGGGAGAATGAAACAAAAAAATTCTATATTGAAATCTGATACCACTTTTAAAAGTAGAATGTAAATGAAGCTTTCACGAACGTTTTACACTGATAGTTTTGTTGTAAAGTGTACATGGAATTTTGCAATGACACGAAGACTTTACTTATACATGTAAATTGTCAGGACATTTTCAATGTAATATTGTACACGCTACACTTAAAACATTGATGTAAACTGACGGCCGCTATCGGCCATCGTAGCTTTTTCATATCGATTAAAGCTTTGCCATCAAAATATGTAACCGTTTTCAATAATATAAAAAGAAAAAGTTTCAATTCACCTGGTGTCCCCTTAGCAACATTTCTAACTTCAGAACATAAAAGTATTTAAAGATAAAATATATGCATGAAGTCATTTAGCTTACCATCAGTTCGGTAAACGTAGAAGGATTGCTTATAATCACAGAATCTCTTCTTTGTAACATCGGGTAATCGTTTAGTGGTAAAAGCCGGAGGTTCAGACAGACATGCACACGTCTTCTCCTGGACAAATAGGCAAGTATGATATTCAAGTATGAAAGGTAAAGATAACGAACAATGATCAATCTCATAACTCCTATAAGCAATACAAAATACAGAGTTGGGCAAACACGGACCCCTGGATATATCAGAAGTGGGATCAGGTGCCTAGGAGGAGGAAGCATTCCCTGTCGACCATTCACACCCGCCATGAGCCCTATACCTTGATCAGGTAAATATGGTTATCCGTAGTACATGTAAGTATCAAAATATATTTCTGATAATTAGACATTGTTTATCAATGTGCCAAGAACGGCCTGACAATCGGTATGAAACACGTCAGACAGCCTTTCACCCAATGATAGGTTGTATTGGCAAACTAGATCGTTATAACGACCATATAATTTGCGAAATACTGATTTTAAACGAGACTGTTCAAACCCCTGCACCATCATCGTGTTTGTCAGTAGCCTGCTTCGATTTAGAAACTGACCATAAGCAGAACAAGATCTTGTGTATCGAATCAGTTGAGACATATAAAAACCAAATGCAGCTGATTATGGAATATTGCTACATAAATATGGGAAGTTGATGATGGAGAAGCTTAAGGCCACAACAAAAATAAATTTCTTCTGCAGTTGATGTTTTTGAATAAATTCTGCTTCATAGGAATATAAAAATAAGTCAGCTAACAAAGGAGCATAATTCGTGTCCATGGGAATTCCAGCAGACTGTTGGAAGAGCGGATCACCAAAGAAAGGTGAAGATAACCAACAGTGATCAATGTAAAACTTATACGGTACCAATTTTGATGCACCAGATGCACATTTCGACAAATAATGTCTCTTCAGTGATGCTCAACCGAAATGTTTGAAATCCGAAATAACAATGAATTTTTAGAGCTATAATAGGGAAAAACAGTGTTGCAAAAAAGTGGAGTCATATTCGTCTGAGAATAAGAGCTATGCGTGAGGGAAATAATCCCTAATTTTGAAATGAACTTCTAAATTTTATCACGGCAATTAAATATGCATCCGTATTTTCAAGCTAGTAACGAAGTACTTAGCTACTGGGCTGTAGAGACCCTCGGAGACTAACAGTCCACCAGCAGAGGCCTCGACGCAGGGGTCATAATCTCACAAATATATTGACCACGAATATATTGGCAATGAGGAACTCCAGCATATTTTTACTTCAGCTTCAGAGTACTTGTGTGTGGAATCAGATTGGCATTTAACAAAGTAAATTTTGGATGACTAATCTCTAGATAGGAATATTTGCGTTTTCCATTTTTTGTTGAAGAAGCAGCTGTATATGATGTCAAAAAGTCTAGTCTTTAATTCATCGTGAGGAATGGTGTTGAAAAGTCATACGTTTTGATGTTGTTGATTTGAGAACAGTTTTGTGATTTCAAATTTACTAAAAGTTCTTAAGAATCGACATTTGATTTACACCACTTCTGGCAGAAGTAGTAGCACAGTACGTTTGAAGTTTCGCCTTCACCGCTGTTGATATTTTCGTGAGGATCAAAGATAACGTTTTGGTAGAACATTTACTGGATCCAGTAATGTATCTTTGTGAGGGTATTTATGAAGTTTAGGAATCCAGTATAGGTACGGTAACTCATATTCATTCGACCCATTGACTAGGATATTAAATGTGTCTAAAGCTGAAGTATGTAAGTGAAATTATCGTTATTTAAAAAATGTGTTTATACTTCACGCATAAAGAAATGGGATGATTTTGATATCGATATAAAAACGCAGAGGAAATTTATGCTACATCAAGTCTTAACTGTGTAAGCTATGAAGATTGCCTCACCAGCGTATCGTTATTAAGTGCAATTACTTAATGATAGAATAGCTAAAATATAAAGAAGTTCATAAATTCAGTAATACACCTTCTCAATCGAATACATTTATCAGGTAGACTCCCGGCTAGCAATGATTTTATGCAAAGAGTGGTTTATAATATATTTAGATATATCGACGACGTTTTGTCTATCAATAATAACTTTCATTCATATGTCGATTCGATATATCCCTGTGAGTTCGAAATAAAAGACACCACAAAGTCGTCAACTTCTGCTTCATACTTAAATATTTTATAAAAAATAGACAATAACGGCAAACTGACAACTCAACTGTCTGACAAACGGGATGATTTCAGCTTCTCCATCGTCTACTTCCCATATTTATGTAGCAATATTCCATTATCACCTGCCTATGGTGTTTATATCTCTCAACTGATTCGATACGCAAGAGCTTCTTCTGCGTATGGTTAGGTTTTAAATCGAGCCAAGCTACTGCCACACAAGTTGAAGGTACAAGGGTTTCAACAAACTCGATTGAAGTCAGCATTTCGCAAATTCCATGGTCGTTATAACGATCTAGTTCGTCAATACAACCTATCATTGGTTCACATGCTGTCTGAAGCTATGCCCCTGATGCCACCTCTGGTGTGTCCAGGGGTCTGTGTTTGCCCAACTATGTATTTTCTATTTCTTCTAGGAGTTATGAGATTGATCACTGTTCGTTATCTTCACTTTTCATATACTCGTACCTTGACAAAGATGGTAAACTGCTGGTTTCCAGAAATTATATTAATTAAGAGCTTGTTCTGCGTATGGTAGGTTATTAAATCGAAGCAGGCTACTGACAAACACGATGATGGTGCAGGGGTTTCAACAGTCTCGTTTAAAATCAGCATTTCGTAAATTATATGGTCGTTATAACCATCTAGTTTGCCAATACAACCTATTATTGGGTGAAATGCTATCTGACGTGTTTCATGCAGATTGTTAGGCCGTTCTTGACACCCTGATTTTGACTACGGACTACTCCGTTTACCTGATTAAGCTATAGGGCTCACGGCGGGTGTGACCGTTCGACAGGGTATACTTACTCATCCTAGGCACCTGATCCCACATCTGGTATATACAGGGGTCCGTGTTTGCCCAACTCTCTATTTTGTATTGCTTTTAGGAGTTTATCACTGTTCGTTATCTTCACCTTTCTTTCATGCAAATGAAAAAAGTGAAGATAAAGAACAGTGATCAATCTCATAACTCCTGTAAGAAATACAAAATTAAGAGTTGGGCAAACACGGACCTCTGGACACATGCAAATGCTATGATATACGGAATTCAATCCAAGTCTAGTAGTTTTGCTTACCCCTTTCCCCTTTCCCATCTCCAAACGTAACCTATGGATTTCTATGGTCAAAACACTTTTTATTTCAGTACAAGTTGCTTCAGAAAAAAGGCATATTCTTCCCGATGAAAACAATAAAACAGCAATAATGATACATTTTTCAATCCATCTACATTGATAAAAACCTAAATCAAATATGATCTCAGTAAACATTCGAGTAAACAGTATCATTCCTTCTCTCTACCATCAACGTGTATTGAAATAAATCAACATAACTACTATGATATAGTTAGCATTTTTCAGCACATGGTGGTCCTTACAATGACGGTAATAATGGGAACTGGTGCGTTAAGATAATCATTCTTAACTATAACATAGTTTGTGTACTTACCTTTATTGCAAATGTATCATATCCGACTGTTTCACCCAGACAAATATCTTGACATTTGCCTGGTGATATTTTTTCTTTCGTTGTTTGATTAAGCTTAGTAAGATTTTTCACCGCTTCTTCGTGAAAACATCCTAAAATATACATTAGGTGTATTGGATGATATTTCTTATTCATAACTACAGAAACCTAAACAAAGTTTGGGTCAATTTGCTATTGTAATGAAGATAGACTTTCTTATTTAGACGATTTGTAAAAGTTATATAAATATAAGCTTACATTTTAATTGTGACCGGGGCGGGGGCTAGAGGTCCCATCGTACCTTGACCGCGTCAAATCCAAGATGGAAAAATAGACAGCGGCGACTCCTTCGCCGAACGTTTGGCATTAAGAAGTGATAGTCGTTGTATTTCAAACGAGACGTTTAGACAGAGGTCTCGTGTTGCGATTGGCTTTGACATGATACAGAACTCTTACTGTTACAACCGTGAGCATCATGCATGGTCAGAATTTGTGTCGCTTTACCTACAGCTGGTAACGTCTTGATATGAGTGAAAATTCTTAAATGGACGTTAAACAAATAAAGAAGCATACAAAACATAAATAAAAAAATTATTTATGAAACTTCAAATTCGTACAAAATGTAAAACATAGCATTTTCTAAGATCCTAAGGTCTTCATCTACAGTTTACCAACCGACTGTTGAAACTGAACTTGAAAGCTTACGTAGTGTGATTTTACTGTAAGTCAAGACTAGATGCACGATCACAACAATAACTTTATATACATAATCAACTTTTTTCCTGAGAATATCTTTTAAAATAAAGTGAGAGATTTGTTAGTTCCATCAAGGAAGGAAGACCTCGCTTTATTTTTAGTTCACGAAGTTTGTTTCCTGGTGTACCCATTGTTATACAGTATTCCACCGTGTACATTAACGACCATAGACATATTTTTGTCATAAATTCAATTCGTAATTATCATGTTAAAGAGGTTCACACCTGACTTTGGAGTAATGTCAATTGTTTGGGAAATGTATTTTTTATTTCTACATTGAAGGAGAATTACGAAATTAAAAAGAAAAACTGGGGTCGCAACGCTTGTTATTGAGCTATAGTGTTCTGAATATGACCTTTTTGCACTTAAAATTTATTCAATTAAACTTGATTTTTCTGTTAATGTCAACACAACATAAGCAACACAAATCAATCATTACATAAGATAGATACATAATCATGTCCTCTAACAGCACAGATGAAATAAGAAATTAATGCTAGTAAAGGATATAAATAATGACCTTTTTGCACTTGATATACGAAAAACTTCATGATATCAAAATTGAGAGTTTAAAAGGACATATTAGGAGTAATGTCAATTTCTAAAATTTTACACAATTTTCAAGGTCTGATCTTCCAATTTAAATTGCAACTCTAAAAAGTGGGGGTTGGAGATCAAATTTTTGAATTATTGGCGAAAATACTGAATTTGTATACAAAATTTTGAGTAAATTAATTACAACTTTTTTAAGAATCGGTGTTCTGTTTGGAAAAATATATCAACCAAGTTAATAAATTCCAATATTTCAATAGTTCCAAGTCTCAACTACCTGTATCATGAATTATAAAACTGAAATACACGTATAGGGGTATAAAAATAGACGATACATTGGATGAAAAAAAAACTGTAATATCATGGAGAATTAGAAAGTTTTGATTAGTGAATCTTTCCGCCATAAAATATAGTCCTTGTCAAACTCTTTCAAAATTTGAATTGACACAAAATTTTTCAACTGGATAGGGTTCAGCAATAGATGTGTAATATATTTGCACCAATGGTATCAGTATTGAACCAGTGCATACTTAGCTGTAGCATCCTGCGCAGTTATACTCAAAAGCTTAGGAGCTAACTTCCTTAATATGAAATTAGATTATACAACATAACATAACGAATTTATAGACGTTTACTCCTTCATTGAATTAATTTCCATATATACCACTAATTGTTTAAAAAGTCCATCTCTCTCATCTTTTTCGTTAGTCTTAACATTCCTTATTTCGTCACGTGAGTAAAAAAAAGTGTTTCCCCCTGATTATATATAGACTACAGAGTACAAAACCATATCAAAGAGGAAGGATGGATTAATTCATCAAATCAGGAAATCCAATACAATAGACTTTTTTCTCAGATTCCGGTACCAGTATGAATTAACATTATTCTACAGATCTGACAGTTACCCAACGTTTCTTATAATTGATAGAATTATAACCAAACCATATGAGTGAATCAAGCGACTTCTCTTTGTATACACTCGAGTCCAGTATTTGCCGGTTTTACTGGCGGTTGGACGTTCATTTAAGTCCAGTTTTGTCTTCCTTGATATCGTTCCTTTATCTTGACAAAACCTTTGAGCCTCAATCCAGTTCATTGTAGCATTAGACATTAACTTGTCTGGATTTCCTAGAAAACAAATGTTGATTTAGATACTCCCATTGATGAAAAAACCTTTATTTGTATTCTAAACGTACAAAACACTTTAAAATACTTACAAAAGGTTAATTTTCGTAACAATTATTGATAATATTTTCATACCTTTTTTTATTGCCATGAGAAAAACAAGATAACTGAATAATTTCATTTTTCTTGTTCCTTCCTTCCTTGTTAACGATTAGTTTAAATATCCTGCTCTAAATACGAAGTCCAACATACGCTATATACACTACGAAAGTCCATTATACATGCTTTTAGTCATTCTCATGTCTTGTAATTCACATAATGTTTAAATATTATTTCAAATCAAAAACTCTCGAGATTATTTGATTTTATATCAAATAGTCCGTATTAATTATCGTGCGAGGCATTTTTCTCTCACTTTACCTTGACCTGTTGTTATGTCTGTGTGGAGTAATGGCTGTTTTTGATCTAATTTTACTCTTCTCCTTACTTACTGTATTTCATCCAATCAAATATAACGTATTCGTCACGTGGTCATTTTCTGTTTGTTTACTCAAACTTCCGCCAGAGTTCGTTTGCTTACAAACCAAACTTTTCCACTTAGGCATTATGGGATAGCGATTTCTTAGGCCGCGTATACTGTGACGTCACTGTAGAATGACGAGAAAACATAACGTCAAACGTAAACAACTTTCAAAACAAGAACGTAAACATCAAGTTCATTACTTTACACAATAATTTGAACAGAGTCTCCCTACTTTTTAATGATATTGTGATCATTTTATGATTAAAATAAAATCCATACTTTTATATTAATGCTCTTAATATTAATATCTTCAAACTTTTAACTGCGAACTACTTCTTTAGTGTTATTTGACTGCGTGATAATCGCGGGCTCACAATATACAAATCTGTATATTGTGCTGCGTCACATAGGAGAGGTCTATTCGAGGTGACGTAATGAGGCCTCGACGGGGAGTTTGTTTGTTTACTATGTACCAGGAGCCACGCTAGTTCAGAGCAGCAATTTTTGTAGTAAAACATTCCGTATAGCTAGAATTCATTGTCACAGTTTGAGGATTGACTTACGGAAGGATTATTTTTGTTTGCAGAATATTCCATTCTCACTCAACGGTGAGTGTTTGTGTATCTTTGATGGGATTTTTGCTCTGATCTTATGGTACACAGATAGCGTGGGTTGAGAAAATCCGGTTCTAACTAGTATGGAGATGGACCGCAACATGGACAGCTCGAATTTGTTCAGTGTTTGTTTGATTGAACATTCTTTTATTACACGTCTACATCACTACATGCAATCGAATGGAACATTACGGAATTTAAACTTAGATGTGGAGAAATTTCGCGTATCTGTGCGCGCTCGAGGAGGGTTGCATGTGTCACAGCTGGGGTCTTCGAACTTTTTGAACTTCTCTAACATACCTTGTATGTGTTTTATTCAAATAGGATAAAATGACATTGCGCAATCCGACTGCACCACTTTGGTCCGTGATATTCTATCGTTAGCTGCTTTTATGCACGAGGGACTTCGAATATCGGTGGTGGTTATTGGTCAACTACTGCGCCGTCAGCCGTGGGCATCTTCGAGGGTTTTCAATCACAAGATTGTCATTACCAATCAGCTGTTGAAGGAGGGATGTTCCAATCAAAATGGAGTACATTTCTGGCATCACAGAGGGTTTTAGTCTGACCTCAATTTTTTAAGTCGTCATGGTGATCATCTCCAATGTCCACTCCAATCAGTCCATGTTGTGTCGTCCTCTCCAATGCACAGATATTGGCGAAGCATTCGTTCGGCCATTCTTCATTACCACAATTTACTCAGGCCAGTATAAGTGCATTTGTTCCTTTATATGTTATACATGTACATGTTATCTGGTTGTTACTATTATACCAGGTGTCAGTTTACAGTCTTTGTTTAGTTCATGTACAGTGTATATCTTTAAACACCATTTCCTTGTCTATGGTTGATATCAGAACCATGTATAGAGATCTCTCTCATATTTGTTAACCACCTTTGACATGTGATACTTGTTTTTGATTTTGACAATTTTTTGTATATTTGCTTTGGTAGAAGGTGTATTTATACTGCACTTTTCATAATGAACAAGGGATTATGTCCCAGTTCATACATGTGACTTCTTGTGGAAGTTGTTTGCAAACGAACAGTGGATTATGTCCTGGTTCATTCTTTACGCTGTTTTTGTGGTGTTTGCACAGGCTTGTCACTTACAGCCTGTTTTCTGATCATGAGGAGCAAAATTGCATTATTGTGTCAATACTTTTGACTGACCATGTCGCTCATTTGTGAGTCGATGGTCATACTTGTCTTACATATGCAGCATATGTACCTACTTCATGTGATAGTATCTATTTGCTTGTTGGTGGAGCTTTGCACACCTTGATTTTATATTTTACAGAAAAGGAAAGTTGCTCTGTTTATATGATATGGAGATGTTAATATTGGGTGCTTTCTTGCCAATGTTGGTAGTATATGATGTAACAATTTGATGGATGCAAGGTGAAGATAACGAACAGTGATCAATCTTATAACTCCTACAAGCAATACAAAATAGATAGTTGGGCAAACACGGATCCCTTGACACACCAGAGGTGGACCAGGTGCCTAGGAGGAGTAAGCATCCCCTGTTGACCGGTCACACCCGCCCTGAGCCCTATATCCTGATCAGGTAAGCGGAGTTATCCGCAGTCAAAATTAGTGTGCCAAGAACGGCTTAACAATCGGTATGAAACACGTCAGACAGCATTTGACCCAATGCGAGGTTGTATTGACGAACTAGATCGTTATAACGACCATAGAATTTGCGAAATGCTGACTTCAATCGAGACTGTTGACATCCCTGTACCATCAACTTGTTTGTCAGTAGCTTACCTCGATTTAAAAACTGACTATACCCAGAACAAACTCTTGAATATCGAATCAATTGAGATATATAAACACCATATGCAGGTGATAATGGGATATTGCTACACAAATATGGGAAGTTGACGATGGAGAAGCTGAAATCATCCCGTTTGTCATACAGTTGAGTTGTCAGTTTGCCGTTAATGTCTACTTTCAATAAAATATCTAAGTATGAAGCAGAAGTGTACGACTCTGTGGTGTCCTTTATTTCGAGCTCACAGGGATATATCAAATCGACATATGAATGAAAGCTATCATTGTTAATAGACAAAACGTCATCGATATATCTTAAATCCGAATTGAAGGTCACAGCGAGAAATTTTTTCTTCTCACGTAGAAGTTTTTGAATAAATACTAGATATAGATAGTACTACATCAATACATTAAATATGTTTTCAAGTAATATAACTCTATTTTTCGTAGATCATGCCTCCCAAAAGGAAGGCAGTGGGCACAAGATCGGCCTCGAAAAAATAAAGGCCTCCGGGAGTTTCCTCGACAGTGGTTGACACGAACACCACCATTTCATCTTCCGAGAGCCCGAGTCAGAGTCTCCCTCAGCAACTACGATCAGCTGGCGGCGGCCATCATTAGGCAATCAAGGCCTATTGAAACACCACAGACTTGCATGGAGAATCCACAGTTTCCTTCTGTCAGTCCAACAGTAGCAGCAGATCAACAACAGACAGGTTACTTTTCTGTACCCGGTGGTCAACAATCCACCAGTGCTACAGGAATCGGGGCGTTGTTGGACCAGGGTTTTTTTTAGGTGAGCCAGCAAGGTCAGTCCAACCTGTAGTTGATCTTAAGGAGTGCATCGCTTTAGGGGCCTCTGTTTCATCCAAATTAAAAACAAAAATTTGGAACAATGAATTTATTGATCTTAAATCATTGCTTGACACTACAGAGGAACCTCTGTCGGTAATCATTTCTACGGGTGTAATCAATTTACACCAGGGTCAGAAAACTAAATACCCCATTTCCCTCAGTCAATGGACTGATTCATTTCTAACCTTCTCCGCCATATATATGGAAAAGTTACACCATGAGGGTCCAAATTCATTAAAGTATTGTCATATGATTAGAGAAATGCAATACTTGCATGGGAACAATGCTTTCCGTTTGTATGACGAGCAATTCAGAAAGTTCAAAAAATCCATCAACATCCCTTGGCAAAATCCAGTTAAGGAGTTGCGCCTTAAAGCAGCAACATCAAAATTCCACAGCCCGAAACCCCAACAAACCCAGCCCTTTCGGGCTAGAATATGTTATCAATTCAACAAAGGGGAAAGATGTAACAGAAGCCCATGCCCCTTCAAACACTGTTGCCTGCAATGTAGGGCAAATCATCCTAAGGCCAAATGCCCAGACATGCAAAAATATCAGTCCACCAAACCTGCCCACTCCAGTCAACCCGGTAAAGCTTAATAATATTTTGTTAGGATACGATCCATAAAAACTTTCACATCTCATTCAGGGTTTTCAACAAGTTTTTCGATTAGGTTACGCAGCCGCCCCCCCCCCCTTTATTTTTGTTCATCTATTTCCAAAAACCACAAAAGTACAGTCGATTTTGCATCAGTCATTGACGATTTTATATCTGATGGCATCATAAGCAATCGCATAGCAGGTCCATTCCCTTCTTCCCCCTTTTAACATTTTGTTTCATCTCCCTTAGGAGTTGTTCCAAAATCAGAACAAGGAAAGTACAAGGTCATTCATGATCTTTCCTTTCCAAAACATCATTCTGTCAATGATCTCATCCCTAAGGAGAATTCAACAGTTCAGTATGAATCTATTGATAATGTCACAGCTCTTTTGAACCAATTTGGAAAAGAGTCTCTCATGGCTAAGACCGATATTAAGGATGCATTTCGCATTATCCCTATACATCCTGAGGATTATAAACTTTTAGGTTTTCCATGGCAGGGTTCTTTTTACCATGATAGATGTCTCCCCATGGGAGCTAGCAGTTCCTGTAAAATTTTTGAATCGCTTAGCCAAAGTCTTCAGTGGGCCATGTACACCAATTTTAATGCGGCAGGTATGTCTCACATGCTTGATGACTTCTTCTTTATCGGGCCAAGGCATTCAAATAAATGTTTGCAGGATTTAAATCAGTTTATAGTCATATGTCAGGATAGTGGTATTCCCATCAAGATGGAAAAAACTCATTTTCCAACAACTGTATTAAGCATGTATGGTATTGAGGTGGATTCTAATGCCATGATATGCAGGTTACCAGAACCAAAGCTTGTCAAAATACGTGCCAAGTTACATGAAGTTAAGCATAAGAAAAAAGCAACTCCAATCTCTCATAGGCCTTTTGAATTATGCTTGTTCAGTGGTTGTTCCAGGTAGGGCTTTTCTTCGACGCATTATAGATCTTACTTGTGGCATGTCAAATCCATCTCATTTTATTCGTCTTACATGCGAAGCTAGGGCGGACTTGCAAATGTGGGCTCATTTTATTGAACATTACAATGGTAGGTCAGTAATCTTGCCAGAGTTCTTCACTTCATCTAATCAAACAATGTTGTTTACGGATGCATCGGGCTCCATTGGTTTTGCGGGGGTTCTTGGCACAGAATGGTTTGCTTTATGTTGGGACACAGTACCAGACTTAGACCAATGTCAAATTGCCATTAAAGAATTGTTTCCAATTGTGCTAGCACTTGAAATTAGGGGAGCAAATCTTGCAAATAGAAAAAATTTGTTTATGTCAGATAATGAAGCTGTTGTTTATGTGGTCAATAAGCAATCCTGTAAGGAAAAAACTCTTATGAAACCTGTCCAGCGTCTTGTGCTCACATCTTTGACATATAATATATTTTTAAGGCTAAACATATTCTGGACAAGAACAATATCTTGGCAGATAAACTATCTCGTTTTCAATTACAGGACGCCTTCAGGGTAGCCCCTCACTTGAATCAAAACCAAACTGTGGTCCCGGTGGAACTGTTGAGAATTTAAGCCCAGTTTCCAGACATTTACTATCTTCAGCATTATCTCAATTTTCAGTTCAAGCCTATAGGCATACATGAGATATGCTCAGAACATGGAAACCCACCCTCTCCTTGCCTGTTTCAGTGGTAGATGTGTGCAATTTCATTGGTCATCTGTTTCTGAATAATTATTCACCTAGCAGCATAGCTTCTCATATATCAGCGATTAGTTATGTTCACAAAGTTCTGGATCTGTATGACCCAACTCAAGCTTTTATTACAAAGAAGATTCTAAGAGGATGTCAAGCTTCATCTCCTACAAGAGACCCACGTCTACCTATTACGCCTAACATATTACGGCAATTACTTAATGCACTTGTTCACACTGTACCTCAATATTCCCTTCGAATTCTTTCTTATTAGCTTTTCATGCATTCTTGAGATTAGGAGAAATTGCAGTAAAATTCTTCCAAAAGCCTCATCAGGTTCCCCAGCCCCCAGATGTCACTTTGGAATATAATGACTCACAGTTGTCAGCAGTTCAAATAATTATGCGGGAATACAAAACCAACAAACACCATTCCCCTTTGGTTATCTCACTTCGGGCTATTCCTAGTTCCCCATATTGTCCAGTCAATGCCCTGTTCGAATATTTGAATTAATCTAAACACACAAGTGGTCCTTTATTTCAGACACTTGATTCTCTGCCAATTTCATATTCAAAAGTCTCAGCTCATTTAAAAGCTGCAGTTCAGTTTATTGGTCTTGATCCCAACAATTTTAAGGGCCATAGTTTTCGAAATGGTGCTGCTACCTATGCAGCCTCCCTGGGTTTCTCAGACAATCTTATTCAAAAGTTAGGAAGATGGAATTCTGATGCATTCCGTCGTTATATCCGTATAAACTCTTAGGTTTTAGGGATTTTCATGACAGGTCAGCATATGGCTGCTGTTCATGTAATCTCAATTTTTTGATGCTGCAATTTTCACCCATCCATTTTTAGATGTGTTTCAATTTTCTGCTTCTTTTTATTAGGCAAATATGTAATGACAGGTCAGATGTTGTCTGCTGTCATTTCTGTTCAAAAACCATTGTTATGTTTTGCATACATTATTGTTCTGGTTTCCGCACTTCATTTTGTTTTCTTAACAGTTCAGAAGTTGTCTGCTGTTGATATCTGCATAACCAGAACTGTGTGTCTGTAATTTATATATATATATATATATATATATATATATATATATATATATATAATATGTCTTCCGGCGTGACCGTGTTTGAGGGCTAAGCAAACAATATTGGGATTAGTATCTAGATCCATAACAGGGCAAAAATATCTCGAAATATTAGCAGCTAATATGTGAGGACAGAGCTCAATCAAAGTATTCTAACTTTAGACATTTTTGATCCGCCTATTCATTGAACGCGGGAAACGCTATGCAACTGATGTAAACAGTGCATTATGACGTCATATTCAGCGTCGGTGTTTAGCAAATACACAAACATAGGAGACATTGCATTGTACAATCTCGTTTTAAATCGAAGAGTGATTATATATGTTTAAGAAAATAAGATTTACATGTTTTTACGAATTTCATGTAACATCTCAGAACGACGTTAACTTGGGTACACGAGATTCAAAATGGAGAAATACATGTCCACGCGCTAGTATTCGAATCGACGCCATTGGGACAAAACTTTTCAAGTTCCATAGGTATGGTTTAATTTTTCATTGGTTTTTTATATTTTTCTTTTAAACATATATATACGTGTTACCTATAGATAGAGTTCCGCTCTCATGGACCTTCGGGCCATGAGAGGGTTTCGTCCTCTATTATAGACTAGCTATGTAAATAAGATTAAAAGTTCTGAAAGCGTAAATTTTGTTTATATCATCCGTTGGTATACATTAAATTGACCATATGAAGAATAATATTATTTTGAATTAGGTCATTAAATTAATTATTAATTCAATTTTTATTTCCTCTTCTGCATGAGTCATACTTTAAATCAAAGAAAGATGGTAATTATCGACTTTTGTTTGAGCTATTTTATTATCAAATAATCATAAACTTACTAAAATTGTAAGGCAGTATATAAAGGCAGCGATAAGCATTTGTACCCACCTGATAGGACACAGACTACCAATTATTTTGCTATACATTCCTTTATAACATGAAAATTGATATGAAAAATTTATCCGCCTCAACTTACCTGAAACTTGGTACAGACTTAGAGCAATTCAAGTCCAAAAATATTTGTGAATCTCAGGAAAATCCACAGCACACAAGTCCTGTTATGACACCGCAAGTAACCCCTACCCTGCATATTTCCCTTTCCCTTTGAGAAGCAGGTAAACAATAGCCTATTTACACCCTTCCTACTACACACTTAAGAGCAGAATTTCCCATTGTTATAAGTTTTTAATTTTTTTCAGACCCTCTTCTTTCCATCTATGCCCTATAATAACACAAATCCACCCCACATACATCCCCAAGAATTTTTAAGAAAAAACCTCTATTTATAAACAGGCACTACTTGCGTGGTCAATGAAATAGGGGTCAAATTAGTAGTCTGTAACCTAATAAAGACACAAACCTTGTTTGATTTTCATGAAACTCGGCACAGAAACTCCTGCAGTCATACTAAACATCCCTATGAAGTTTCATTGGATTGGTACTCTCAACAGCAGAGTTATGGCCCTTTGAAGTGATGAGCTGGATCTCCTAAAACAGAGGATGGAATAAGCATGAGACACACAATACACCATTTTGAAATGCTCACATATGACATATTCTGCAATATGTTTCTTACCAATTATTTTTATATATTGTATACATATCCCCTTTACTTAATTAGGATAACATCTTTGATCGATAATGTAGATAAATATTATTAAGATATTTTTGAAAAGTCAACCCCAAATATGGTAAAGTTCCTTAAAAAATGTCTAAAATAAAATATTTAACGGTGAAAATTTACATAAGAAAAAATATTTAGAAAATCTGCATTATATTGGCTGTAAAAAACAACAGTAAAGGTCAATGAAAATACAGTAAAATATCTCTATCTCGAAGTCCGAGGGACCTCGAAAAACTTCGAAATATCCGGGGGTTCGAGATATCCAAAATCGATCTTGAATTTTTTTTTTTTGAAGGAGGATATTTGATGCATAGTATGAGATTTGCTGTTTCTTATAGTTTAATGCAAGTTGATAAATTGATATGGCGGAATTTCGAAGACAAATATTTCGGTTTTTTGAAATATATCTAGGGCTCTCGGCGGGTGTGACCGGTCATGGGGGATGCTTACTCCTCCTAGGCACCTGATCCCACTTCTGGTGTGTCCAGGGGTCCGTGCTTGCCCAACTATCTATTTTGTATTGCTTATAGGACAACAGAGCGTCTAGCTGACCCCGTCCACCTTGGGCAGTCACAGTTCCGTGCCAGCAACCGAGCAGTCTATAGCGAAGCAATGTTCCATACCAAGATAAAGAACAGAAGAAAGAGCTACAGAGAGTATTCAGCAATGTTCTTAAGTCAAGATGTGCTTTCATAGTCAAGAAACTGTTTACCAAGTTTGACAGAGACCTGCAGAAGATGAGTGATTTCTTACCTAAAGTCCTTGAGGCCACTGTTCTGTACCATACTGGAGACTGTTCAATGTGTGCAACATATTCTCTTGTTTGTGATGGAGAACTTGTTTCCAAATGGTGGAACTTCAGTCGTAATCTTGCTGCATATAAGAACAAAGAGGAACTTCCGACTACTGCAAAGACCAATTTGACTTTAACTCAGTTGCCGCCCATGATCACCCATACCATAAGAGGGGAGGATTGTGGTATCATCTCAGGCCACGTCATTGAAGAGAGTGACTGATTGAGTTGCTACGAACTCTAATTAGCAATTAATAGGATAATAACTTAATCTAACTTTATGAGGAGTGACACATGCCTCTCCCATCTTCAGAGGTGTAACATAGTAATAAATGTGATAAACTTACCAAGATTGTTGTTATCCATATGTAGTTCCAGGCGACAGATATGATAAGGAGGTGGGTGCCCCAGACAGGTGCCCCCGAATTTGCAGGTCTATCACTGGTTATTGATACCGTGCGGCTCCATAGCAATATGCTCTGGCACAACACACAGTGTGTTGTGGCACAAGTGGGATGCAACAATTGCATCTAAATCATGGTGACGATGATGTAACATGACACTGAGTCTATGCTATGTACGTGCATTGTCTTCCAGCTGTCCTTGTAGTACACAACACCATACTTGTTGTTGCTGCTTAGAACTAGCCCCCGCCCAAATACGACAATGGCCATTCAAACCAGGAGCAGAGACCAAGTGCACCTTCTCCAAATACTTGACAAGAAAAGCTTCCATGTTCAGAAAATGAAAGTAAACCGCTGACGAAAATACACTAGACCAAGCCTAAACCTTACGTCAACTTTTGAACGACCTATCTCATTTGCATAAATCAGGTCAAACAGTTTGTGTATTGAAAACAGTACCTACCCCCCCCCCCTCCTTTTTTCTTAACTTTTCTCCTAGGTATTGTTCAAAATTAATTTTTTAGACTTGAAATTCTCATCGTTAATCCTTATTAGTCCCCTCCTATACAAAAATGTTCGAAAAGTTGATTAATGCGAGTTTTGACCTTTGACCTGATAGGACACAGACTACCAATTATTTTGCTATACATTCCTTTATAACATAAAAATTAATATAAAAAATTCCACCGCCTCAACTTACCTGAAACTTGGTACAGACTTAGAGCAATTCAAGTCCAAAAATATTTGTGAATCTCAGGAAAATCCACAGCACACAAGTCCTGTTATGACACCGCAAGTAACCCCTACCCTGCATATTTCCCTTTCCCTTTGAGAAGCAGGTAAACAATAGCCTATTTACACCCTTCCTACTACACACTTAAGAGCAGAATTTCCCATTATTATAAGTTTTTAACTTTTTTCAGACCCTCTTCTTTCCATCTATGCCCTATAATAACACAAATCCACCCCACATACATCCCCAAGAATTTTTAAGAAAAAACCTCTATTTATAAACAGGCACTACTTGCGTGGTCAATGAAATAGGGGTCAAATTAGTAGTCTGTAACCAAATATCGTGTGGACGAAAGTATGTTTTGTGTCTCACTGTGCGTAAGAGTTCCACAAAGGGAAATAACTATTGGGGAACTCGGAAATTGCGTATTGACTGTATTATTCTGAAGGATATTAATAAACTTTACCAGTCTGTATCGTGCGTTCCATTCTTCGCGCTGAAGGCGACAATTGCGATATTGCTAGGTAAACGGAAAGAATCCTAAATGTAGGTACATTACTTCGATTTGATATGAACCAAGCGTGCTAAGGTATCGTGTGAATACATAAAGGAAGATGACTCCAAACTATATATGAGCCATGCGAAGTCACCTGTTGGACGATTCAAATTGAAAACGACAATACATTTATCATAATTGAGATTCTTACATATGTAGTTATCGAAATTCTGTGGCGTTCGGGCTGGTCAGAAATTGTTATGAAATTCCTCTGTGAAAATTAAACTGATGATTATCAGCATGTCATTCAATTGGAATTTTGTTGATGAAAACAGATCAACCTTTTTTTCTTATTTTAAATAATCAAAAATAAGTACCTTAAATCTTGCTCATAAATTCTTAACTGTACTGTGAGCTTTCTAATTCACAGATGTCGTTTTATGATATGTAATATAAGTCTAACTCGTTAACAATTTGATTTCGCTGGGAACGAATTCTGAGGTTTTGAATTTATAGGCAAATATCTGTAATTAGAAGTTAGAAACATCAAATTATTTTCCAGAGCAGCTGGTGTTGTCATTCTTTATCATATTATCGAATGATTCCGAACTTTCCGATTGACTGACATCCAATAACCTTTGAAAAACAGAAGGTTATGATACACCATGCAACGAAGTTGCGGAGGGTATAATGTTTTTGACCCGTCCGTTGATCTGTGAGTTATGCCCCTTTTGAACTTAGAATTTCGAGCCCGTCTGTCCTGTTCTTATCAACGCAACTCCTCTGAGACCGCTCAACAGAATTTCGGGAAACTTTGTAGATAATATGGGCCCACTGTGTATATGTGCATATTCCCAGAAAATTCTGATTCAATCATTTTTCTGGGAGTTATGCCCGTTTTGAACTTAAAATCCTGTTCTTGCAGTAATACATGTACATAGCATTACCATTCATTATGTGAGGCATTGTCAGGCAATATTGGAGCGTGGGGTATGTTTTGCTTTCTTTCATGTTCGCCTGCATGTGTCCTTGAGGTGAATATAATATTTGATTTTTCCAACATTGGGTCAAACATAAATTGTGAATTTCAAAACTGATGTAATTGATTATTATTTCTTTGAGTAGTTAGAAGAGGTTATGATTTTTTAAATTGGCCACTTACCAAAGCAACCATACGTTTTAGTCCTTCTGCTCCTTGCTGTGGAGTCATTAATTTCAGGTCGTTGGTAGAATAATGCATGCCGACAAAATCTGGAGTTTTCTCGTGTATTTATATGTAGTGTGTAGTATTTCCTGAGGTGTGTCGCACTACCTTGTTGATATGGTTCAATTATTTCTTCAGGTTTTCATGAATGAAATTGTTTAGTGTTTAAAATGTCAAATGAGTGTGTCCTGTGTTTTCTCAGGGTTTTTTCACAATTGTTTACCGTATAATGATGAGCAGCAGACCACTAGAGCGACGATGTGAAGTTTGAGTTCAACTTTTTTCATTCCTAGGTAGTCTTAGTTGTCAAAATGACTGTGATGAATTACGTCTAGATTTCATCATCCTAGGTTTATAATTTCTCAAGATGATATTTCAATTCAACTTCAGCGATTGTTGTTGTACTGTTGAATGTCTAATGATGATTTCTCCATCAGTGCTTCAATGTTTAGCTTGAATGGAGGTTTCCATTGCAGACAAAATTGTGGCGAATTATCATTTATTTGAAGTGTTTGGAGGCAAAGTAATCCCTAGCATATTAAGTTCTTATCTTCTGATTTTTATTATTACATGTATTGTTGTTTTACATTTATATAGCGCCTTATAGAATCAATACAATTACCCTTAAACGCTTTACATGTCAAACAAACACTAAATGCCAAAAGACATGAAATAATACTAAACGGAGGTTAACATAGTAACTAAGAAAAGGCTAAACTATAAAAGATTATCTAACGCAAGCTAAAACTTTATGAGAATGAGATATCTTTTATATTTTAACCTGTAAAAACAACTGTTTACATTGATACAGAATTACAAATTAAATGCAAGTTTAAAAAGATATACTTTAAGCTGATGAACTTTTGAATCGAAGATCCGGAGGGAAGAATGAGCATAAAGTATTTGATCTTGATGTTTTAGATTTTCAATGAAGTTAATGAGTTGTTTGGAGTAACGATGAAATCAGATGCAAGTATTTCTTCATCATTTCAACAAGGAAGCACTCAGTCACCATACTTGATTTGTAATCCCTAATGTTTGAGCATTAAGGTAAATGACAAATGTTCACAAAAATCAGTATTTTTTCTAATACACAGTCTTGTTTTATTATAATACAAAATACTTGAAATGTATCAGGCATAACATGGAGGAATCACATCGTAATAAAAAAATAATTTCTCTAACCTGTTACCATAACATAGATGTGCGCATTATTGTGTGTGCATGCGTGTGTTGTGTGCGTGCATGCGCGTGTTGTGTTCGTGTGTGTGTTTTCCATAGCTTGCGAAATATCAATATCACATTTTTTATCAAATTCGCTGTTTTCAGTGAGCAAAACGCTCTAAAATATTTTTAGTGATTAGAAACAATTGAAACCAAATAATACTATCAAAAACTCGGTAATATTTCGATATTAGAAATGCAGCTTCCTAGATGAAATCTACAAAAATTAAGAAGTCCTCCACTCTTGACCATTTTTAAAGGAAATCCGTTAAAATCAAAACCATCGATATTTATTCAATATTCGCCAAGATAAATATGGACGTAACTACTTATAAAGAACACACATTCACTGTGGTGAGAGGGTAGACGGGGGAGTGGTCAGGTACTGATCAAGAGATGTGGGATGTCAAGGAAAAGTCAGGGGTAATACTCCGTCAATACTTTCTTTTTTCAGCTGATCATAGTATCCAGTTCAAAAAAAAATAAAACAGAGTTATTTTTCTTTGTTTTTAAATATAGTCGCATTCAAATATTTTCATTTCATTATTCACTATGGGTTTAATTTCGCGGAAAAAAGATAAATCGTGAACATAGTGAAATTAAAACCACCGTGACTATTTCCCAATCTACAGTATCAAAGAACTTTTTAATGTATAGGGAAAAGTAGCCAGGTAGAGATATTGATAGATGGTATCGGTATCATAAAATCAACACACTCACTATGTGTGAAGTCTAGACTGATCACGGCTGGTAATTTCCTGAACATCTCCATGAGAGTGTACCGAGTGTTAATATTCTTTTGCGTTACATGCAAACTTCATATACATGTACATGTGATTACACTTCCCTGAAATCGTTGTCCATGCGCGTGTTAAGTGAGTTATCATTTGTATGTACATCGTGTAAATCGTAGTTCCTTGCCATTGATAGCTGTATAGATAAGATAATCATTGTAGTACTGATCATATGTTACAATCAACGCCATGAGTGTAGCTATGTTTTTCGTCATTGTTTGCGCAATTTTCTCCTCTTTGTTTCAAACGACATTGTCTTCTGATGAAGAGGAAAAGAAACGAATTCTTTTAAATGACCCAACCTTGATGGACCAACGTCTTGCTCATTTAGAACAGTTCACACAAGAACAGGCCGCAGAAAACAAGCGTCTAAAAGGTTTAGTGCAAGACCTGGAATTGAAGATAACAACTATGCAACAAGGGTTTAAAGGTGAGAGAGAAGGGGAACATTTAATCATATGCATTGTACATGCTAATCCAATTTACCTACACTTTCTCTGAAGACTAAAACGTTATATATCTAATGTTTCTGTGTTTGGAACTTTTAGGAAATGGAGCTACCTTTACGCGCTGGGGAAAAGAGTCGTGTCCATCTAATACATCATTAGTTTATTCAGGTATATGTAATTCATACTGCAATTCTGCGTCTGTTCAACCTGTCAATTAATTATTTACAATCTTCTATTTTGATAGACATACAGTTGAGGATGGTTTAAAATTTCGAAATAGATTTAGCCATCTTCGCAAACCAAGTATCCGATACATTTACTCTCATCTTCCCCTTAGCGGATTTAGTTGCTACTGAACTGCCATCTAACAGATCGAGCAAGTTATCGTTCTTGACGAAAACAAAATCTATAAACAATCAGATAACGCATTATAATTTCTGTTACATAAATGGAGTTGACAAATGAAAACAATAGAATGGTGTGGGTTTTTTTCATATTTATGTGTGCATAGTTGCTGTGCGCCTGTGTCACCTTTGTGTTTAACGCGTAAATCACGTATCAAGGCATGCAGTTCATATTTCAACGTTTCTACTTTTGTTTTGACATCATAATCAATTTTGCTAAGTTTGTTCAGTTTATTCTAAAACATGCCGTCCTTTATCGTCATTCTGGTGATTTACATGATCAATTGTTTCTAATAGTTGATCGTAAACCCAACCTGTTGATGAATAGTTCTGCAATGGTTACCACTGGTCACCCATTGATATAATGGTCATACAAGGGCTACCTCTGGTCATCCATTGACGTAATGGTCATAAAAGATTACTTTTAATCACCATAGATATGATATTTATATAAGGGTAACCGTTGATCACCCATAGAAGCAGTGGTTATAAGAGGGTTTCCTTTGGTCACCAATGCAAGGTGAAGATAACGAACAGTGATCAATCTCATAACTTCTATAAGCAATACAAAATAGATAGTTGGGCAAACACAGACCCCTGGACACACCAGAGGTGGGATCAGGTGCCTAGGAGGAGTAAGCATCCCCTGTTGACCGGTCACACCCGCCCTGAGCCCTATATCCTGATCAGGTAAACGGAGTTATCCGCAGTCAAAATCAGTGTGCCAAGAACGGCTTAACAATCGGTATGAAACACGTCAGACAGCATTTGACCCAATGCGAGGTTGTATTGACGAACTAGATCGTTATAACGACCATAGAATTTGCGAAATGCTGACTTCGATCGAGACTGTTGAAGCCCCTGTACCATCAACTTGTTTGTCAGTAGCTTACCTTGATTTAAAAACTGACTATACGCAGAACAAGCTCTTGCATATCGAATCAGTTGAGATATATAAACACCATAGTAGCAATGGTTATAAAAGTGCTGACTCTGGCCACCCTTTGATGCAATGGTCATATAAGGATTTCCTCTGGCCATCCATTGATGTAAATGTCATATAAGGGTTTCCTCTGGTCACTCGTTGATATAATGGTCATATACAGGTCACCCATTGATCTAATGGTCCTACCCGGGTTACTTCTGGTCACCATAGATATGATAATCATATAAGGGTAACTGTTAATCACCCATAGAAGCAGTGGTTATAAGAGGGTTACCTCTGGTCACCCTTTGATTTAAATGTCATTTAAGGATTTCCTCTGGTCACCTGTTGATATAATGGTCATTAAGGGTCACCTCTTGTCACCCATTGATCTAATGGTCCTACAGGGGTTACTTCTGGTCATCATAGATATGATAATCATATAAGGGTAACCGTTAATCACCCATAGAAGCAATGGTTATAAGAGGGCTACCTTTGGTCACCAATAAAAGGAGTGGTTATAAAAGGGTTACCTCTGGTCACCCTTTGATGTAAATGTCATTTAAGGATTTCCTCTGGTCACCCGTTGATGTAATAGTCATGCAAGGGTTACCTCTGGTCACCCATTGATGTAAATGCCATATAAGGGTTACCTCTGGTCTCCATTGCATGTAATGTATATTTTCACATCATAGAAAGATGTCCTAAGGTAACCGACATTTCAGTATATGGATGACCTTAGGTCACTCTTGTTTATATTTCTACATCTATTTCAAATACATAGCCAAGTAACAGGTAGAGTGACCACATGACCTCCTGCTACATTTTGTATATCCGAAATTCATACTTCCCTTTCTCTCTTATACATATCTTACAGACACGCCTTATATATGTTATATCTTCTATTTACAACAATTCTAATGAACATAGTAAAAAAAACATAACATAATTTAGACAAAATAACCATAAAACAGCTGAAAATAGATTTGGACAATCCTTACTTAGGTTTGGTGAAATATTCCCGATCAATAAAAAAGATTACAAACGGATAGACAACTGATCAAAAATGCTAATTTTATGCTTTGGTTCTAATGAGCTAAACTTTTCACCTTGACACTGTTGCAGCATCCTAAAATATAATCCATAGTAACATGATTTTACTGTCTGAAATCATTAAGTGACCAGAGTTTATCCCCAGGTGCAACATTATTTTATAATTATCTGTAAATAAATTGCAAATAAATAAAAGGATGATATTCCAAATTCAATTTCACTGCATTGTATTTATCATAAGCTAGGTTCATATCACATTCTCGTATTTTGAAAAATCCGAGTCTGGGGGATGCAGATAACAGTGAATTATCATTTTCAAAATTCCGCTATTTTTTGCTTAGAAATGATCTAAATGGTAAAAAATTACTAGCTCAATATTCATTTTCCTTTGATAGTGTGTAATATACATTATGTGCATTGTACTTTCACTTTTATGTGGTACTATTTTTATAGCGTAGTAAGCTGTGTAAAAAAAAAAAAAAGGGTGACCTGGGGTCATACTAAAATGGGGTGACCCTGGGTCCTACTTGAGGTTACTAATTACCTTCTGTGCTACACATGGGGGCCGCCATTACTCAAACTTAATTGTATGTAAGGCGGGATTTGATTGGATGCCTATGAAAGTCAAAGCGCGATATTTAAGGAAAGGCCGTACTTTTACGTATCCGGTTTTAAATTTTTAACACCGACTAGGAAGTTCCGGTGATAACTTCGACTTTCGAAATGATACATACATGTAGTAGAGTGGAATTCAGACTGTTTTAGTGAGTCTGTGTCTGGTTCAGAGAAACCCAGAATTACAAAGTCTCAGAGAATCATCAGCAAAGTTGTTGAATATTTGAACTCAACAGCTGTTAAATTCTTCATGAGTACTTCAAGAAACAAAATTATTTCTACATGAGCTGTAGTTGCTAGAATCTACATGTAACAGTATGTTACACTACATTCATTTTTTTTTTATAAGTATGAGATAGATAGCATGCATGTATTTTTATGTATGATATGATTGATAGCACACAAAAAATAGACTAACCAAAAAAAATTGTGAGAAAAAGGAAGGGATGGGGTGCCCTCCCCCCTCCTTGTGTTCTAATTGTCTGGTAGGAAAAATATTCAGTATGTTTTATATATCATATTGTTATATTCTGTTAATCTTGATTTTAAGACTGTATTTGCTGTTACATTCTACTATTTTCAAAGTGTGCAAAGAATAATTGTAAAACTTGAAATTACCAAAATGGGGGTTTACGTATTTAAGAGATCATTTCGCAAAATATCTCTGGTCAACTATGGTAAAATATGGGGGTGTTTTTTTTGTTTTTTGTTTTTGTTAACCTTAGATATAATTCTAAATATTTTTAAAGAAAAACTGGCATATATTCAAAATTGCGATATTTTGTGATTTTTTCCTGAAGGATGTGAGCAGATTAAACAGCAATTGTGTATGTTTTCAATTGAATATCTTTAAAAATTATTTCAGTAAATGAATATCTATTGTTTTTTGTTTTTGTTTTTTTTTTTATAAATTATAGCTTAATATGATGTGCTTTGGTGTATAAATTAATAAAACATGAGATCATGCATCCTTGTGTTAAAATTTGGCTTTTGCATTTGGGGGTATATGTGCTCTGTAGCACATAATATATGAAAATAAACCTGCAAAGGTATGTCTAATATGGGTTTTTTAGTTACTTCATGAGTTGTTAAAGGTATATAAATGGGAAAAAAATGATTGACAGAAATTTCTAATAGTATTTACCTACCTTAAATGCGACTAAATCCACCAAAGAGGAAATGAGAGTAAGCGAATCGGAAACTTGGCTTGCGAAGCGTATTTTAGGATCTGAATTTTTAATTAGATTAATATTTTACACTACCATTCCTCACGATAGATTAAAGACTAAGCTTTTTGACATTATAAACAGCTGTTTCTTTAATAAGGAAGAGTGAAGATAACGAACAGTGATCAATCTCATAAATCCCACTAGCAATACAAAATAGATAGTTGGGCAAAAACGGATCCCTGGACACACCAGAAGTGCCTAGGAGGAGTAAGCATTCCCTGTCGACCGGTCACACCGGCCGTGAGCCATATATAATAAAAATGGAAAAGGGAAATATATATATATATATATATATATATATATATATATATATATATATATATATATCTGGTGATTAGTCATAAAAATAATTTCATTAAACACCACTCTGAATCTAATCTTGAGTCGATTCAAGTCTTGTAATTAAGGGAGGCCTATGCCTGTGGTATTCCTACATTTCTCACAATTCTTATTCAATGTAAAGACAAAAAATAAAGTCTTATCAGGGTAATCCATATTCACATTATTTTGGATTTAAAGTGGAAAAAACTGTATTGATTTCCACTTCAAGTAGTTTAATTCAATCAATAAGCAAGGGCAATGTATATGTTGCCACATTTCTAAGCTCTCAGACATACATGTAAAGTGAAGATAACGAACAGTGATCAATCTCACAACTCCTACAAGCAATACAAAATAGATAGTTGGGCAAACACGGACCCCTGGACACACCAGAGGTGGGATCAGGTGCCTAGGAGGAGTAAGCATCCCCTGTTGACCGGTCACACCCGCCGTGAGCCCCATATCCTGATCAGGTAAACGGAGTTATCCGCAGTCAAATCAGTGTGCCAAGAACGGCTTAACAATCGGTATGAAACACGTATATACTTAAACAGAAGTATGCGTCAGCTTAAAAAATCGCATAGTTTTTTGCTAAACAGCACAATAAAATTACATAAAACTGGTTAATATGAAAACAATAATTTAACAGTTCAAAAAACCTGCTACTTTATAAATCTTCATAAATAAATTGTGATAGAGAAAATATCAGTACAGGAGTTATTGCGTTTGTAAATATGTTTGTGAATACAGATAAATTTTTTTAAAAAACAAAGTATATAAACTTTTTCAGCATCAGATGGTTTACAAGATTTCTTATTGTACCTAATGAATAAAACTACCACAAAAGTATACTCAAATTAATTGAAGATTTTTCAGAAACCTATGATGTCACATGAGGTTGGATTTACCTTAACGTGAAAAATTGCAGTGGTGTCGTGACGTGAAAAAATGAGTGGTTGTATATTGGCTACGTGACAAAAAGAAGGAGGATGAAGACAGATTCGTCTTAATCTTTGCATGTTTAACCTTACTGAGTCCCAAGCCTTTAGTAATCAATTCAATATTGCAGAGGCATAAGACTTACGTCCACTTTTGGTCTCTTGTAACACCGTGACTAGGCTCCCCTGTTTAAGGATGGTACAGTGTATAAACACGTGTGTAAGGAATTGTTTTGGGGAAATCCTGTATTTTACCGTAATACAAAGATACTATCGCACAATGTATGAGCTTTTGTGTTCCCAAACCGATAGTGATGTTTTCATATTCAATGTTAACATAATTGCACTATGCTTCCACCGTTGTGGTATAGGTGTGTTTAAAGGTTTGTATCTTTAATCCCATCACGGTTATTGCAAAGATCAAAAGAATACCGCGGTCATTATTCTGCGATATACCTTCATACGTAATGTCCGATTTTGAGAAAATTGATACCCATCTCGCTTCCACTTCGTGTTTTGCTCATACAACATTAAAGTAGATAACTGATAATTCAATTTTATAATCATTAGAATTAATCAATATGTGTATAAATGACTGAAGAACATTTGCCATTCAGTATAAATCTGCATTCCAAGATCGATAGACATGTAAACAAGCATGTCGATGAACACAGTTTTCTTAGACTTTGTATTCAAAGCAGTTGATAGAATCCATCAACATCAAACTAAATACTTCAAATATTTATCAAAATAGATCTAGTATATCCTACGATCTCACCTTTTTTCACATGCTACCTGAAAAAAAATCTTATTTTTTTAACAAACATTCTGTATATATTTCATAGGGTTTCTTTATATGATATAGAATTACATAAGTGTTTAGTTATTGCACACACACACACACAGAGAGAGAGAGAGAGAGAGAGAGCCATGAAAAATTTTGTACCATCTGTTCCAATGGACATCAAATTTTTCAGTACTACCATTTTTGTAAGAAATGAATTTTTGTGTCTCATAAAAGAACTTTACAAATGATATTGATCTCACCTTTTTCGTCTACAAACGGTCCGTTTCAGAAAATGTTATGACGTCAAAGTGACCTAATTCGTAGCTGTATAGGTGAACGATTGGCTGTATAGTTTTGGCGGTAATAGAAATAAAGTTCTTGTTTTCGTGTATATTTTAAAGCCTCGGCTTTTATATTTCAAAAGGATATTCCTCGACCTCAGAGGTTATCCTGCATTATACGCGAAAACGCGATCTTTATTTCTTAATTATTTGATTTAAGCAGTGCCCCTTATCCATAGTTTTTCCAACAATTGCATACCCTTTCTTTATAAAATGCACTCTGGTGAAGGTTTTTTTTGGGGGGGGGGGGGGTCTGGCATCAATCAAAAGAATAATGCTGAAATATCGTTCATTAACACGTTCCAGGGTACTCGGGTGGAGGCTGGTTTAATACCAAAGGAAGCGCTACTAACTACCTATGTATGCCCCAATCACTCATACACTCTACCAAGACAGGAAGCTATGGAAATCATATCTGGGGAGTAGAGTACTAGGACAATGTGTGGAAAGATCACTCACATAATGAAGACGCCCCGTGTGCTGTATGCGAAAGTACCGGAAGCACAAGCGTTCTAATGATCCCCGGAAGAGATGTATGTTTCCCAGGCTGGAATAAACAGTATGATGGATATATAGCAACGGGATACTCTGGTCATGATTCTGCAAAGGAATATGTCTGCGTGGATAGTGACGCCGATTTTGTATATGGGGGACATCGTGATACGGACGGCGCCCTGTTTTACTCTGTGTCATACACCTGTGGTGCTTTGTTATGTCCGCCATATATTGACGGAAAAATCGCCAACTGTGTTGTTTGCACGAAATAAAAAAGAATAATCCTCAGTTGATTTCGTTTAAAAAAAATAAATAATGATTGTTTTGTTTTCACCACAATGTTCTGAACATACATGCCTGTCAGACTCTTTAATAATTCCATTAAACATTTTGTAGACCATTCATAGTAGGTGTTCATATGAGAAGTAGGACTTCACAAATTAGGTGTTCATAGGTTAGGAATTCACATACAAGGTGTTCACAGATAACGAGTTCACATGTATATTATAATTGATACAATTGGTATTACCATAGATTATCTAATGAAAACACATAATTACTTAAAGACCAGGTCTCACACTCTAGCTGTATACAAAGATGGCTGATCAGGTATCGTTCGATAAACTCTAGTCGGCAGTTTTAGTATTTTAGATTACTCAATCATATAGTGCACAAAAAAATCGTGTTTCTAATCACTTTCGATTAGGTCAAACTTTATACTTGTAAACAAATGTGTTTTGAATTATTCAATCATAAACTAAAACAATTGTTGATATTTTCTCGGTCAGTACGATGCTTTATAGTTAGCTTTGCTTACAATATTCAACTCTTTCTCCGTGGATGTGATTGTGAATTTTTAAAAGCACTGTGCAATTCGAAATGCCGTACTTACCGGGTAGGTCATGGTTCTTGACATTGATTTAATGTGATTTGTTGGGGGGATACTGAACCATACATTATAACAGTGGAAAGCATACTATGATCAAAAGATTTTGTGTGAATGTCTTAGTGATGTTTTTAGCGAATATTGGGTGTAACAAAGTAACTGCATGATTTGTTTTATTGCAAGGGAGACAAATACACACATGCAATTGAAAATAATGTGCTATATCTTCCTTTTATTGATAAACTTATCAAAATAACGAATGTCAGACACTTCGACCCAAAGGAATTTCGGCCCAATGACACTTCGGCCCAGATGATTCGGCCCAAAAAGTTGGACCCTTCGGCCCATTTTTTCCGTTCTCAAGCCCATGGTGACCATTTAAAAATAGGTTTTTCTATCCTTATCTTCCAATATCCCAGGGAAAAGGACTGTACACTTACGGGAGAAACATCAGTGTTTGATATCTACATAAAAGTATAATAGATAAATTAATTTTTCTTTGAAAAGAGGGGTGGTAAAAGGGGATTGCAAGCTACAGCTAAAATGGGAAGGTCCTTTACATTAGAGTGCGAAGACGAAATTGGTTTCTATGTGTGTTTTGACACTCTACAGCATTAATTATTGGTTATCTAATGGAAGTATCATATTTCGGTCTCCCTTGGGAACGAATTGTGCTCCTTTGTCAGCTGACCTGTTTTTATATTCTTGGGGCAGAATTTACTCAAAAGCCCCGACATGAGAAAATCTCTTGTAGTGGTCTTCAACTCGATGGCGTTTTATCTTTAAAAAATACTCATTTCCATTCATATGTCGATTTATATCCCACTGAACTCGATATAAAAGACACCACAGAGTTTCCACATCTGCTTCATACTTCGATATTTTATTGAAAATATATGCTGGTGGACTGTTAGTCCCCGAGGGTCTCTACAGCCCAGTAGCTAAGTACTTCGTTACTAGCTTGAAAATACGGATGTATATTTAATTGCTGTTATAAAATTTAGAAATTCATTTCAAAATTAAGGATTATCTCCCTCATGCATAGCTCTTATCCTTGGACGAATTTGGCTCCACTTTTTCGGCACGCTGGTTTTGGCTATATTTAGCTCTAAAACTTCAAAGTTATTTCGGATTTCAAACATTTCGGTTGAGCATCACTGAAGAGACATTATTTGTCGAAATGCGCATCTGGTGCATCAAAATTGGTACCGTATAAGTTTTACATGCTAACGACAAACTAATAACTCAATTTTATGACAAACGGAATGATTTCAGCTTCTTCATCATCAACTTCCCATCCATATGTAGTAATATTCCATTATCACCTGCATATCTCAACCGATTCGATACGCGAGAGCTTGTTCTGCGTATGGTCAGTTTTTAAATTGAAGCAGGCTAGTGAAAAACAAATTGATGTTACATGGATTTCAACAGTCTCGTTTAAAGTCAGCACTTCGCAAATTCTATGGTCGTTATAACGATCTAGTTTTTCACAAGCTCAGAATCAGTTGATGAAGTACCAATCATTGATTATCCCCAACAAATACAATACAAAGCTGACATTAACACGTTAACCGAACCTCCATCTTGAATTAAACTGGCAAGATAAATACTAACAGTTATTGGTTTCATTGATGTTTTCTAAACCGTTCTTTTTTAACCAATCACTCCATTTCTTGAAGTTTCTGTAATAAATTTTCACTGTAGAACTTGCTCTCTTTCCGGACAATAATTCCAGAATACCCCTGATTTTCTTGCAAAAATACATTTGTAAGGAAAATGAATGTATAAAAATATCTACATTACTGTCAGATTATATAGAATTAATGACGGTCAATATTCAGTCCCAACATGGAAAAATTCATATCAATATTTCGAAATATTGATCCAAAACTTCTTCCACACAAGAAAAAGGTTTTTCCTGTTTGAAGATATATCACACTCTTCATAAATGCATTCAAATGTACTCCATCTGGATAAAGATTCGGCCAAACATTTGTAGATTTCTACATAGGAATAATTAAACATCCAAATGCTTTATCTTCTCTAATTTTAGCTAACATTCTAGCTACTAAATAAATTGGAAGACAAACAATCTTTTTTACCAGTGAATTTTTTTTTCTTGTGAAATCGTCAATGCCAAAACATTTTATGTTCCAATATCTAGACTAATATTTTAAAACTTAGTGATTACTATCAATTGCAAACCAATCTACTTCAAAGGGTCCCCATAAACTATTCAAGTAATCAAAAATCTTATAAGACAACCCTACTCATCTGCATCATGGGGATTATCAATAAAATCTGCCCTATTGTTGTGAGATCTCGGTATCCATTCCATTTCCAACGAAATTCCATTTACCAGACAACTTTTATAAATATCCAATGCTATGATATGTAAATCTTCCTTCATACTACGAAGTACCCTTTTTAACAATACTAACAATATTTCAATTATCAGTAAGCCATTCAACCCTCTGTCCTGCAAGATCATGGTTCAAACACAGTAACACTCCAAAACTGTAACTACATGTAACTCTCTCCAAGTTGAACTCTTACAGGGTTCATCAGAATTCCACATACCATGTGCTATACTCTGTCTACTCTCAACACAGTAACCACCAAAAGCATATCCACTTGCATCTGAGTAAACTATCCTTTCACAAACGGGATGATTCCAGCTTCTCCATCGTCAACTTCCCATATTTATATAGCAATATTCCATCATCACCTGCATGTGGTCTTTATATATCTCAACTGATTTGATTCGCAATAGCTTGTTCTGTGTATGATCAGTTTTTAAATTGAGGCAGGCTACTGACAAACAAGTTGATGTTACAGGGATTTCAACATTCTCGTTTAAAGTCAGCATTTCGCAATTTCTATGGTCGATATAACAATCTAGTTTGCCAATACAACCTATCATTGGATTAAATGCTCTCTGACATGTTTCATACCGATTGTTAGGCCGTTCTTGGTACATTTACGTTGACTACGGATTACTCCGTTTACCTAATCAAGACATAGGGTTCACGGTGGGTGTAACCGGATTACAGGGGATGCTTACTCCTCCAAGGCATCTCACATCTGGTTGTCGAGGGGTCCGTGTTTGCCCATCTTTTATTTGTATTCTTTTTAGGAGTTAAGTGATTGATCATTGTTCGTTATCTTCACCTTTTATTCCTCTATTAACCAGTCTACTCTGTTTACCTGGTCAGGATATAGGGCTCACGGTGGATATGACCGGTCGACAGAGCATGCTTACTCCTCCTAGGCACCTGATTCCACCTCGGGTGTGTCCAAGGCACCCGCCGTGAGCCCTATATCTTGATCAGGTAAACGGAGTTTTCCGTAGTCAAAATCAGTGTGCCAAGACAATCGGTATGAAATACGTCAGACCTTCACTATCATAACATTCAGGGCCATAGCAAAAGTATTCGCGATTTTTCAAAATGGCGGCCGTAAACAAGGATGCACTTTAAAATAAGCAAACAATAAAAAAGTTAGAAAAACTTACTTACTATTGTTAATAATTTGTGAGTTTATCTTTGGATCTTATTACAGCCTGAATCCGATAGGGAATTGATAGGTATAGGTTTTTACATATTCATGGGTGATGATTTGCCATATGTCAAGTATACCGTTAAAAAGTCGATCTCGGTTGGGATGTCTCTGGCTATGTTTTCAACAAACTTTTTTCAGTTATATTAATGTCCGGAGACTGTGACGGCCATGTAATCGAAGGAATGTTGTTATTTTGTTTATTTTCACAAGTAATCCTGGCCCAGTGCACTGGTGCGTTGTCCTCTTAAAATAGATGAGGTTTATTGAGAAAATGTCTCGCTATAACTTGCCACAAATGTTCGTCATGTATGTCAATATACTTATGAGCAGTTATGTTGCCATCAACTAGACACACAAAGTCCCTACACCATCATAAATGAAGCATCCCTAAACCATAACCACAATCCGACGTTTACGTGGGGGGACATGCATTGCTTTTCTCCAGACATAAACCTTATGATTATCTCCAATAACCAGTGACGACTTATTGTTAACAAGTACATTCTAACGTTCAGGCGGCTGTCTTTTTGAATAACTTCATTATGTGTCCTCTGGTTCTGTTTGTATTGGACATCATCAGCAGCTTCTCTCTGTCGACTCGGTCTTTCCCAGCCAATATCCTGTACACTTGGATCATATCACTATAGCTGACAGAATTTATTCAAAAACTTATACGTGAGAAGTCAGTTTTTAAATCGAGGCAGGCTACTGACGAACAAGTTGATGGTGCAGGGGTTTCAACAGTCTCGTTTTAAAGTTAGCATTTCGCAAATTCTATGGTCGTTATAACGATCTAGTTTGCCAATACAACCGATTGTTAGACCGTTCTCGGCACACTAATTTTGGCTACGCATAATTCCGTTAACCTGATCAAGATATAGGGCTCACGGCGGGTGTGACCGGTCGACAGGGGATGCTTACTCCTCGCAGGCACCTGATCCGACCTCTGGTATATCCAAGGGTCTGTGTTTGCCCAACTCTCTATTTTGTATTGCTTATAGGATTATGAAATTAATCACTGTTCGTTATCTTCACCTTTCATATGTACATAAAGTAGACGGAATTAGGATATTCTTTGTTATTAACTTATCAGCAGCATTTACCATATGTACCAGTCGAAAACGACGAAAAAGTAGACAACACAATGTAAAATCAGTCCAGGTACACACGGTGAGTTGGCATTATAAAACACTTTGGAAAATGATTTTGTGAATTCTTTCTGTTTTTGGAAATTGACTAGAAACTTCGTTTCTATGCACAAAAAATTGGTCATTTCGTTGATAAAACTTAAGAGCTTCTGGGGGCTTCGCCCCCTGGGCCCCCACCAGGGCTTTCCCATACTTTGCGTACACTTCATTTTCTTTCTGGCTACGCGCCTGCCAACCTAGACCAAAAGGATCTCAACAAAACTGAAAAAGAATTCACATAACACAGAGATGCTTCAACCGTGGACACCAATATGGCTAACATGATCTTACTGTTCTGGTTAAAACCAAGGTCACAAGGTTATTGATCATGGTATGATATGAATACCTTGCCATAAAAAGCCTATATACAGAATATGAAGGTTTTATCTTAAATAGTTCAGTAGACATTAAATAGGTAAGATTTTTATTAAAAGTAGGTCAAACTTCCAGGTCAAGGTCACAAGGTCAAGCTTAAAAAGATAATAAGGTCTTGCCATAAAGATTATATCTACAAAGTATGAAAACCCTACCTTAAATAGTTCAGGAGATATTGAACAAGTCAGGATTTTTTTTTCAAAAAGTAGGTCTAACTCCAAGATGAAAAGATCAAACATCATTGTGTACAAAGTCTTGCCATAAAGAATCTGTATTCAAAATATGAAAGCCCCATCTAAAATAGTTCCATATATATTTGATTGGTTGTGTTTTCTTTAAAGTAGGCCAAACTCAGAGTTCAAATTCACAAGGTCAAAGATCATGATCTGAAATGAAAGGTCTTGCCATAAGAAATATAAATAAAAGATATGAAAAATGTACTTTAAATATTCAGGACATATAGTATAGGTCATATTTGTTTATTAAAAGTAGGTCAAACTTCCAGGTCAAAAACTGACCATACGCAGAACAAGCTCTTGAGTATCGAATCAGTTGAGAGATATAAACACCATATGCAGGTGATAATGGAATATTGCTACATAAATATGGGAAGCTGACGATGGAGAACCTGAAACCATCCCGTTTATCATAAAAATTAGTTGTTAGTTTACCGTTAATATCTATTTTCAAAAAAATATCTTAGTATGAAGCAGAAGTGGACGACTCTGTGGTTTCTTTTATTTCGAGTTCACTGGAATACATGTATATCGAATCGACATATGAATGAAAATTATTATTGTTGATAGATAGATAGAACGTCGATGATAAATCTGAATATCGCATTGAAGGCCACAAAAAAGATTTTTCTTCTCACGTAGAAGTATTTGAATAAATTCTGCTTCATAAGAATATAAAAGCAGGTCAGCTAACAAAGGAGCACAATTTGTGTCCATCGAAATTACAACGGACTGTAGACATATATTATATGATGAACATTAAAATGACATTTGACATGATGTTGATTTGCGTATAGGCAGCTACGCGCCTGGTTGGGGTCACAATATGGGGTCAAATTTTTTCATGAGAATAAAGATTGATTTTAAAAACCTTTTAAAAATCACAACAGCTGAAAAATGCAAAAGGTGACTCGGGTGAGCGATGTGGCCCATAGGCCTCTTGTTTATATCTAGATATTGTTAGAATACAAAACTATGTATTTCTTCTTTTTTCTAATAAAATGATGAAAACTGATAATGAATTTATGTTTATAGAAGTAAATTGAATCAATGAATGGAATCTTATTTTTGCCTAAAGTCTGATTTACTGGTTAAACCGGCATTTCGTAGAGTTGTATAGGGAAGGGATACATAATAATATCACAACTTTTGAACATCACAGAAAATTTACAAGTTTAGAAATTTGATATTTGTTAAAATTACAGCTAGAGTATGCAAATGAATATATATCTATGTGAAGAGAATTCCGGATTACAGTCCCGTATTGGTTTTAGGAGATAGAATGTCCGAAGGCAAACAAAGATGGCCGCTTACAGTAAGTTGACGGCGAGAAACTCGGCTGTCGCAACAGCGGGGTTAGCGGTCGCATATTTTGCATACAGAAACTATCTGGCAAAGAAAAGGAAAAGGTGGGTTTAACATTGCATTATTTATTTATTTTTAAGAAGAAATACTGAAGTAAATCACGCACGCAATCAGAGTCTAAAGGTTACCTTCACAGGTTCAAATTCCGGGACAGTCTTTTTGAATGAGAATTTCATGCTCAGCTGTTAATATCTAAATTTGCTTCTCATTTACACAGTAAGGTATACCTTTACACCAGTATGCACTTGATACAGAAGATGGAATTCTGCTGTCAGCTTCTCTGTATGATAATAGCTTTTTATGCTCTGCCCCTAGTGTTCATCTGCCATTTCTAATCATCAGATGGTCCCCACCCTTCCTCGGTTGTTTCAACCTTAGATCAGGACATCCTCCAGTTAGTGGATCAGCAGTGGTGGCCGCTACTCAATGGATCAAGGCTTCCAACACAGATTGTCTTGACGATTCTATAACTAGCATGCTGTTCTTCCAATCTTTCGATCAATGTTACTCACATGTCCTTAGTTTTCTGAGAAGCTACCATTGTGATGGGAACCCTATTCACCCAACTTCTACAGGAAACAGTCATATGCTCCATCCTGGATCCTTGCAGTCTGCCGTTAGGTTTAGATATTTGAGGCTCTGTCTCTCATGTGTTTCCTCACAATGCTCTAGCCATGGTATGGTCAGTTTTATTGCGACCAGTCTCTTTAACTACAGAAAGATTAATTAACACAGTGTCTAGCCAGAGTGTTGTCCATATTGTTAGGGAATACCAACTTCCTGTCTAAGTTCACCTTTACCTTCTGATCTTGCCCTGTATCCAGCAATGATGTCTGTCTTACAGTTCATCTTTCAGCTGGTGAATGACCTCGTCTCACAAATTTAATCTACCTCTGCTTTACATCTGGAGGCCATTTCCTTTCCACTTCCAGCACACCGGCTAACTTCTGCAGGACTCGTGCTGCCATCTACAACTTCCTAGGCTTAGTTCTATACCTGGCATCCTGTTTGAATATGTGTCGTCTTCCTTCTCTTTCCACAGTTTATAGCTTGGCTTTTCACTTAGTCCTCACAGCTGCAAGTTTTTGCAGTAGATGGGAACATGTCATACACTGACCTCCATAAAACAGAGACTCTGAATTGGTCTTTTTTTCACTACTCGGTCCATGTCAACTCACACTCAGGTACGTCCAACTTCACCCAGGCCCCCAGCTTTCCAAGTACGGTTGACCTTGCTCTTCTTTGGTCTCGTCTCTGTGGCTTACTTCCACTTGAACCACTGATGTTGATGCTTTTGACCACTGCTGGAAATGAGTTTGTTATATCCACAGCTTCTCTTCCAGTACATGTGTATCAAATGATATTATACTGCAAATATTTTTCTAACTTGTATATTCGAAGGTCAAAATGATGGGTTGCACAGGGGAGACAAACTATTTAGAACTGAGGAGTGACATTTGTTTGTTACTGTTTTTTCAGATCACCCAAGGAAGAAATTAAAGTAGTGATACATGAGGTGAGTGAACATTAAACAGAATGTGAGAACATGAACATTGCTTGTGTGAAAAGTGAACATGAACAAAAATTGAATGCAGAGCAAGAGATTAGCAAATGATGAGTGATTTATGGATTTTTTTCTCAGCTTTTCCCTTCAAATTCTATATATGTCTCTTCATTTAATTCATTTTTTGAAGTTACAAAAAAAAAATATAACCAATTTTTTAGATAACAGATTGAATTGTATATGTAAATTAGCATTTATTGTGAGGAGATAGGTTGGTTTTTTTTTTTCGTAATTCTATCATTAGTCATGAATTAATATAAATTTTATAGAATGATCCAAGTTTTTCAATGATTTTTCATTGTCATTCATAGTCTTCACAATATTTAGATGTACATGTCCTTGCAGCCAGAAGTTTCTAATGAATATGGAATTTTGTGAACAGAAACATAAGAGTTAATGATAAGTGAAAAGTGATTCAACAAGAGAATGAAGTGAAAGATTTCGAAGCAATCAATATGATCAATTTTGGGGCAAGTTTTAAGTGATCAATGAACAACAGATGAAGGAATGGTAAATAAACAAAACATGAGAAGTTAACTAACAGAGAATGTTAGATAAACAAAACGTGAGGAGGTAAATAACAGGGAATGGTAAATAAACAAAACGTGAGAAGATAAATAACAGGGAATGGTAAATAAACAAAACGTGAGATGTTAACTAACAGGGAATGGTAAATAAACAAAACCTGAGAAGTTAACTAACAGGAAATGGAGAAAACATTTCTGGAACTGTACAGTAATGTCATCATCAGTGATTAGTGAGCTCTGGTAACTGTACAGTAATGTCATCATCAGTGATTAGTGAGCTCTGGTAACTGTACAGTATTGTCATCGTCAGAGATTAGTGAGCTCCTGTAACTGTACAGTATTGTCATCATCAGTGATTAGTGAGCTCCGGTAACTGTACAGTATTGTCATCATCAGTGATTAGTGAGCTCCTGTACTAAGCTATATGTCTAGGTTGGTGCAACTCTGTCAATTAATTTTTATTTTTCTTATTCAGTCTGGGAGTTCAAAGAAGGAACGAGCTGCTGTAGACTCAGTTTTCTTCAAGTAAGTTCTGTGAACTCTTAGATTGCAAATAAACACACAAGCTTAGAATTTTATTTTTATATTTGATGTCTCTTGTTTTCAGGAGATTAGTAAGAATTTTGAAAATTCTCATTCCGGGCTGGTTTGTGTCAGAGGTATGTGTTTTAAATTTGAATACAGAAATCTGAAAGCCATTGTTATCTTGATGTAAGTACAATGTATCAGACAGAAAAGTTTACAGATGTGGATTTTAATTTCAGTCATGGTATCTATTGCTGGTAGCCCTCTCTTTGATCAGCAGAACATACGCAGATGTGTGGATGATTCAGAATGGAACTGCCATAGAAAGGTGGGTGTTAATCAGTGAAAAGTGGGGGTTAATCAGTGAAAGGTTGGGGGGGGGGGAGGGGTTGATCAATGAAAGATGGGGGGGGGGGGGGGTATTGATCAGTGCTACCTGTAAATATGTCCAATCAGTTTTGAGTAACTGTGCATTGAAATTGTTAAAAAAAATCTAGGATATTTAAATTGTATCAAAAAATTTAGGTTATAAACATAACATTTTGAAATTTATTGTGTTTTAATTAAAAGTTCCTAAAAGTATTCAAGAAATAAGTGTCTTTTTTTTTTCTTTTACAGTGCAATCATTGGCAGAAACATGTCGTTGTTTAAAGTCCATTTGTTCAAGTTCATCTATGCAATGCCTGCGGTGAGTACATCCTAGGGCAATAGTAGTCGTAATGCAATCTGATTAAAATCAGATCTTTGATCCGCTCCATTATTGTTATGTCGCTATACGACTTTGTGTAGCGATATAACAATAACAGAGCGGATCAAAGATCTGATTTTATCAGATTGAGTCGTAACGAAGTGCAATATTAGTTACGCATTAGGTTAGTGAACCGATACAGAAATAAATCGGATGTGAAATGAAAGCTGTATTACAAGAGTTGAAGGCAGATGTAATTCTATAAAGAATTCCTTACCTCGAAGAAATATCATTTTCCTAATCAGATATCTTTGCACTGTGTACACACACACAGTTTAAAACAATTCACAAAACTCAACATATCTAAATTGCGAAGGTCAACATTTGATATGAAGAACACTAGTTCTCAGCACCTGTCTACTTTGTTTACTGTGACAATAACTGTGGTCCAATATGGAATTGTGCATTCGATTCAAAATATATGTCTTTTAACCATGCATTACATGATGGCAATGAAACAGCCACATATTTGTCTGTGTGATAACTATTAACATGAAATTCTCATGGTAGCAGTTAATGGATTTCTATCTCTCTGTAAAGTGAGTAGATATGATTAATATGATGCTTTACACTTAGAAGTGTAACAATATGATAATATATCAACCAATGGAATACAATGCAGTAAGGGCTCTCGAGTTATGGCAAGAAGACCAGAATTTGAATGATCTACAGTTATCATCGATGATAAAAAAATAAAATAAAAGCATCAATGCGACACCAGTTTTTGAATGAGACGATTAAATTTTTAGTTTGAATTCAACAAAATAAGTGTTTTTAGCCATTTAAGGTTAATCGATCCTCGTGTGATGTCATAGGTTTTTGCAAAAATCTTTATCAAATTAAACTTTGCGCATGATAGAAATATATCTTTCAGAGGAATTTTATTCACTGCATAAAATTTAAAAACAAATGGTAAACTATTGATTTTGAAAAGGTTTATATTTTCCATAGATAATCAATTCTTTGTAATTAAAAAAATGTTGTCATGGGCAATAACTCCTATTCTGGTATTTCTTCTACTGTATGTCTATTATACATGATTTCCATAATATCCATAATTGATTTATACATATTTATGAATTAACCTTTTTTTTAACTGTTGACATTTAAAATTTGTCATTTTAACAAGTTTGTATCTATTTTAATTATTCTGTATAACGAAAATGTGTGATTTTCTGATGTTAACATATACTTCCGTTTTTTTATGTCTGAATTTTTAAAAAATGTGGCAACATACACATTTTCTTTGGTTATTGATTAAATTTAACTATATTGAATGGAAATTAATACAGATTTTGCACTTTTAACCATTAATATTGATAAGTCACATGAGAATCGATCCACCTTAAGTATTTAGATAGATTATTAAATGAATAAACCATCAGACTGTCTTAATTTTTTTTTCTGAAAAGTTTGGTCAGGGCTAGTGGATGTAAGGTCAGATCTAGTAAAAATCATTTGAAGTAGCCCGACTGGTCTAGTGCTCAAAATAGTTAATGTCAAACCCTGATATGACGTAACTTATATTTGTCATTAATCTGGAATGTTTCTGAGCGTGGCATAAGTTTAAAAGTGTTTTTAACCATTATTACGGTACATGTATTTTGGTACTTTCATTTGCTACTTTTTATGTAGTTTTTGAAGTACATGTTTTAATAATATCATATGACTGGAAATAGTACTGATATACCACCACTACAAAATGAACAGAAAACTAAAAAGTCTCAAGTTGATGAAGACTGTGTTCATATAACGTCATCTTGTATGTTCAAGATCGTGTTTTGTAATGTTAGGTAGCCTGCAATACACAGGCCCAGTTACAATGATGTCACGCAAATAAGAGCAGTATCAAATTTGTTTAAAAAAAAAGAGAGAGAGAATGATAATGATAAAAAAAAAACAAAAAAACAACTATTAGTAATTTGTATGCACATGTTTAGCAATGCTGTAAAATATTTTTTTTTTCATTTTCAGATCTCTATCATAAACAACTGTTTGAAGGTTTGTTCTTTAATGCATTCATACCTAATTTAATTGTTAACCAGTGAACAATCAACCGAGCAATGATCAGCTAACTCAGTAGAAGACTTGTCTGTTGTTCAGGAAGCACTTGTTTAGAGTTCAGAAAGCACCTGCTACAAATTTAAAAGTTCAGTAATGCCAAAAGCATGAAATTATTATAGCATTATGGTTTGTAGCATACTATGTAAATGAAAGACATGTTATCAATATTGTAGTATGGATTAAATGAGCTGAAGCTTAGGTTCCGCATTCGCCTCACAAAGCACCTGTATGACAGGTATCTCAGGTAAGTGTTGGAAATATTACCTATATGATAAATATCTCAGGTAAGTCTTGGAAATGTAACTTATAAGATAGGTATCTCAGGTAGGTCTCAGAAAAGTTACCTATATGACAGATATCTTTGGTAAGTCTCAAAAATATTACTTGCCATTCAAGATACATATTGATTGATTGCATATTGAAAATTTGTTATGTGCACTTCACAGGGGTTTCACATACTACAAAATGAATAACCTTGACAACCGGATTGCCAATGCCGACCAGTTATTGACTCAGGATGTGGACAAGTTCTGTGACTCAGTGGCTGAGCTGTACTCGAATCTCAGCAAGGTGAGTTAGAACTTGTTCATTTAGATAGGTTTGAATGTCTCTGTTATTTTTGTATTTGATGTGAGCCATGAATTTGTTCATTTAGATAGGTTTGAATGTCTGTTATTTTTGTAATTAATATTCTGATATCTTCAATGTTTTACTTCCAGCCACTGTTAGATGTTGTTCTGTACACAGCCAAGTTAACAGGAAGCATTGGAGCTCAGGTGGGTATATTTAACAACAGTAACTAACATGAAACTTGAATGACTTATATTCTACCATAATTGGATTATTATATGAGTATGATTACTGTGAAAGTATGAAAAATATTTTCATGGAGTAAGACTTTCTGGGTTTGAATTAAACCGATATATTCACAGCTTTTGATACCATGACTGTAGTGTTTGTTGTTCATTATGGTAATTGAATTTGTGTAGTTCTTGGAGGATTTGAATTTGTGTAGTTCTTGGAGGATTTGAATTTGTGTTTATTTCTTCACCACAAAAAACAATTGTAAGTGGACTCCTATAAAATGAGTGATTTTATGATACAGTGTTGTTACTGATGTCTGTTAGTACTCTCAGTACTTTGATCTGTGAGTATAGTAGTATACTAGGAGTGATGTTATGGTATAGTGTTGTTACTGATGTCTGTTAGTACTATCAGTACTTTGATCTGTAAGTATAGTAGTATACTAGGAGTGATGTTATGGTATAGTGTTGTTACTAATGTGTATTAGTACAATCAGTACTTGGATCTGTGAGTATAGTAGTATCCTAGGAGTAATGTTAAGGTACAGTGTTGGTACTGATGTATGTCTATCAGTACTTTGATATGTGAGTATAGTAGTATCCTAGGAGTGATGTTATGGTATAGTGGTGTTACTGATGTCTATTAGTACTATCAGTACTTTGATCTGTGCGTATAGTAGTATACTATGAGGTCCAGTGAAATTTTACACTACCTTGAAACATTCTGTCTGTTTCCTTCATCCACAGAAGTTGAAGAATTTTAATGGACAATAAGGACTTGAAACTTGTTGTGTTATATCATAGAAAACTAGTACTGGTTGTATACCGTATTGTGCCGAATATAATACACTCTTTTTTTTTTCAAGAATTTTTTGGTGTGAGAAAGGGAAGTATAGTATAGAAAATGTGACACTTACAATATGTAAATAATTCTATTTAATATTATGAAACAGCCAAATTGAAATTCATTGGAACTGCATATTCTTTACCTCGTATGCCACCTTTCTAGCATATATACACAATGCCGTGTTACGTTCTAAAATAAATGAAGTTAGGTTGGAAAAGAATTTGCCACTGACAAGTTAGTTACTCTAAGGTTGAATATCTTTTAATGAAATGTTAATGTGAAGTTTTGAAATAACTTTCCTTGAGCAAAGGAAATAATGAGATGGCGGCCAGCACATGTTTTAAAAAGCCATAGTTGAGTACACTGCATTTGTCATTTAATTTTGTCAGATATCCCCTCCCTAAGAATTTTTTTCACACATTTTATAAAGTGGGAAAAAAATGAAGTGTGAATTAGCACGCTGGTCCGATTTCCAGGAATTACACTTTTACATTATCTTCTGTCGTAAATGACTTGTATGGATGTCTAAGTTACCCATCTTCATGCAACAAAATTTCAGAGGGTTGTGCTTGAATATTTCATTTCTCTACCTTGTCCAAAGCATTGTTTTTACAGACAGAGCACTAATTATTTACAGCACGTATTGTCTTTGATCATTATCATTTTTATAAATTAACGAGAGGCTTGATATATCGCACCTGATGAACATCAATGGTGGTGTGTTGATTATAACATATTAAATGCTAGTTTGATATTTTGATTTTATTTTTACAACATATTGAGTCTGTTAAAACTTTAATGCTACAAAATCCCATGCTTTGCTGAAATTAACACAATGATTGCCCGGGATATTCAGTGAAGGTTACCGCTATGTTGAAAGTCAAGATGAATGTTATCTCAAATTATAGCTGCACGGTTTGCAAATTCTTATTATTTGTTTAGAATTCATGATTTCCGCAAAAATATTCAGTGAAAATCACTGTAAAGTATAAAGTTCAGATTACTGCTTGGTCAAAATTTTTGCTGCGTATTATACACTAGCGATTATGCTGGGTTAGCTGGTTGTTCAGGGGCCAGTCATTAGCTGGGTTATTTACACTGTAGTTATTCAGGGAATAGCCGTTAAACTGAGTTTTGTTGTTTATTTACTTGTATATTTTCTTGTGTTTTAGGGGCCAGCCATTATGTTGGGTTATCTGGTTGTTTCTGGTTTGATACTGACGAGGTATGTGACTGGTAGTGTATTGTCCATGCTAAATGATTTAAGACACAAACCATAAATCTACTAGTAGACATATACATGTATATCTGTAAATATTGTAAAAGTGTTTATTTGCGCGTGGGAGAAATTTACACTAATTTCGAATTAAGCGCGTACATTTCCCCCACGTATATATTTTTAGATATTTGACGTTATCTGAAATGTATGAAAAGGGTGCTATATAAATATGGTATTATTATTTATACTCAGTTGCCGTGTATTTTGTTCCGCGTACTTAACCCCTGCATAAATAACCACTTTTACAGTAGATAGAGAATGAATCTACTATGATACTGACGAAGTATGTGACTGATAGTGTAATGTCCATGCTGATTGATTTTACATAAACCGTAATTTTACTGGTAGATATTTATATATATAATTATATTTCTGTAAATAGACTTTTTACATGCTTCGTCCTCATAATCAGATAAGCCAAGTTATAAGACGCGGGTCATCAAACTTTGTCCTCATGTTCCCAATAATCAGATAAGTCAAGTTATAAGACGCGGGTCATCAAACTTTGTCCTCATGTTCCCAATAATCAGATAAACCAAGTTATAAGACGCGGGTCATCAAACTTTGTCCTCATGTTCCCAATAATCAGATAAGTCAAGTTATAAGACGCGGGTCATCAAACTTTGTCCTCATGTTCCCAATAATCAGATAAACCAAGTTATAAGACGCGGGTCATTAAACTTTGTACTCATGTTCCCGATGATCAGGGTAAGAAGTCTAGAGTAAGAAGTCTAGATGTCAAGGTTAAAAGTTGATGTCATACTTTCATGGGTAATCAGGAGGGAAAAATTACTAATATGGCTAGGATCATCAAATTTGGTATACATATTCCCCATAGTGTTGGTACTACACATGTATCAATATATTTTCAGGGATCGACATTAACGGTTGTCTGATTGCCCAGGGCAAGTGAAAACCCAGTTTGGACAAGTAAAACTCATTATGCACTTGTCCAATTGGGCAAGTTATCATTTCAGTAGGCAATGTGATTATTTTAATTGTGTCAAGCTTGATAAATATTTAGTACATGTATTAGAAAATTAAGTCTGACTTTGGATTTTTTGTTTTTTTTACGGAATCATTGAATTTTTACTAGCGAACGCCCATTTCTAGTAGAACATACCATATCTTATTCTATTAGTAAGTCATTCCAAATAAATAAATTATCCACATACGACTGATATTAGTCATATTTGTGAGATTATGGCTACTTCACACCAATTTCCTTATTTTAATGAAGAAAACACTCGGAGAGAAGATGGTAGAAGAAAAGGAAAATGTAGAGAATAATTAGAAATCTCAATTAAAAAGAATTTGTGAGTTTTAGGCCACGTGACAGTCCGAATTTACGAGTTTAAGTGACACTGGCAACAGTATGATCTATATCTGGTGACAGAAATTCAGCGCTATACCCGCTCTTTGTCTTTTCTTACCGCCTACCGGTAATACAATTTACCGAATTGATAGCATCCATGCACATTTTTATCGACTGAAAACTGCTTTGTTTCACCTTTGACAGGTTTTGTTTTTTAATTTAAAATAAAACATTGAGCATTTGAAGCAAGTACACATATCAACACTTCGCCACAAGTTACATCCCTTGTCCGCTATTTTGTGGCGAAAAGATCGTATTTCCCAATGTTGGCCTTTGTAATTTTCTGATATAAAACTTTTAAAAAAAAAAAAATTTTCATCAATTGCAGTCCACTTCAAATTTCAGTAAACAATAATGCCCCAAGATGGGACATGTTGCCGCAACCCATAATAATAATAATAATGATTAATGATAAGCTATAATTAGTGGTAATCTCTTACATTTACCGGTAGTTGGATGAAGAAGGAAAACTTGGCAATTCACTGATTGACCTTTGGCTGACCCTGTAAAGGGGAATAATTAAATTTACTGGTTGATATTTGTATTAGAGTTAAAAAAAAAATGTAGACAAAGTTTTCATTCAGAAATGTGAAAGTTTGAGTTTGCTTGCCCAAAGCAAGATAAAAAGATAGTATCTGTCCTTGATTTTGAGAAGAAATAATTCTGAATTCTTTCTTCAATTTGATATTGAACAAAGCCATGATAGAACTGACATTTTATCAAATACTCACCAATGTTAGAGGAAGTGAAGGAACATTATTTTATTTTCTTTACCAATTTTTTAGAATGTTAATCCTCCTTTGATTACTGCTGTGTAACTTAAGATATTGGGTATATTTAGCAGTGTGAGAGTTTTGTTTTTTGTTATCAGTTTTGTGGGCCTGTGGAATCGCAAAAATAGTTTTCATAAAAATAAGAAGTACGCAGCTATGTTAAGGCTTCCCGGAGTTTGAAATGCGTTAAAAACATACATTGGATTGCAAGGTCGGTTTTTGGTTTTCACTTGTAATTTATATACTTAAGTACAGACAATTTATATAGAAGGTTCTCTCGACTATATATTAGCATATCTGATATGATATCACATGACTTCGTTGATCACGTGACGGTCATTAATAATTGTTTGAAGTGTTTCACATAAATCGCTTCAGCGCAGCTCATTTAACAATCATTTTTAACTTTTTGTTTGATAAATGAACTCACCGTGTCCTTGTGTACCCAAAATGTGCTTGGGAAAAATGGTAGTATTACCTGCGTACAAAATACACGTATTTCATGAAGAATTCAACTTACCGACACACTTACCTACACATTTGAGGGTAATCTGTATTCAAACAAAGCCATCACACATTTAACCAAGCAAGACTCGGGTAGAAAACAAACTCCTCTTACGATTTCCGCAATAGATCTCAAATGAATCTTCATAAATTACCTGCGCTAGACTCTTTTATAAACACATCATAAATTCTACCTCTTATCACTGGTATAAAACAGAGTACATTTCAAAAGTATATTTTTCTAAAGCAGTGTAAACATGCTGAATTTCAATCAAGGGTAATTAAACAAACTATTTTAAAATAGTCAGACATATAAGATATTAAAATACAATTCAGACACGTGAATTTTGCAATAGGGTTCTGACATCTTATAGGCAGTTTGAAATAAGGTCTAAAGTTTTTGACACTCTCCCCGTCATAACAGCTCAAGTTTGCAGTGACTTGACGTCATTTTCCATTATGACGTCATATATTGGTAGTTCAGAGAAGTAAAGGCATAAAGTGCACTGTGATATTCTATAAGGGAATCCTTAACCTACCCGCTTACTTTTCATTAACAAAGAAGTTAATTCATAGAATTTTGATTCCCAAAAAGAAATTTACAGAATTTTTAGTCCAATTTCACAAAAATGAATCTACTAACAAAAATTCCAATTCGGAATCAACATTTAAATCCAGTAATTGAATTGGGTAACACTGATTACAGGGTTCGCCGACCAATAGGAAAGTTGACGGTACAGGAACAAAAACTAGAAGGAGAGTACCGATATGTGAACTCACGACTCATCACAAACAGGTAAGTCATGACTCATGTCTCATCACAAACAGGCAAGTCACAACTCATGACTCATCATAAACATGTAAGTCACCTCACGACTCAAATCTTGTCACAAGTAGGTAACTCACCTGTCATCATGGACAGGTAAGTCACTTGTAGTCCCTAATAGGTAAGTCACTTGTCATCACTAATAGGTAAGTCACTTGCCAACTAACAGACAAATTATCCAGTGATTCATCATAAATGGGTTAGTTACCTGCCATTGTGTTTGTTGACCAAGGATGGCCATCAACAGCCCTGCATATATAAACTCATTACCAACAGCCTAAAATGTTCTGAGCAGTCGGAAATAATTTTTATCTTTAATATCAAATGATATTGTTTGTTTGCAGTGAAGAGATTGCCTTCTATCAGGGAAATCGGCGAGAACAAACCATAATACTAGCTACATTTGAGAAACTGGTGAGTGAGCATGGCTGCTTCTACTCTGTACAAACCCTGTAGATAAATGTACCTGTATATTTATAGAATGTGAATCATATGCTGCTCTGTACAAACCCTGTAAATAAATGTACCTGTATATTTATAGAATGTGAATCATCTTCTGCTCTGTACAAACCCTGTAAATAAATGTACCTGTATATTTATAGAACGTGAATCATTTTCTGCTCTGTACAAACCCTGTAGATAAGTGTACCTGTATACAGTGGAGCCTCGTTAATCCGGACACTTTGGTTCCCAGCAAAATCGTCCGGATAAATGAAGCGTCCGGATAATTGAATCGCATAGTTTCTATCTTTACATAAGTAACCAATATGTGCCTACTTTATTGATGCATAGTGAATTAAACACATTCTATCAATGGATTTAACCATTTGCATTAGTAAATAAATTATGATAATGTTAACATTTACATGTACATGTATTTCAAAGCACTAAAATTTAATGTACATGTTCAGTGTATTTGCCTGTGCTTACATTGTACATACATATGATCCCTACAAATAAATATACAAAACTGTGTACCGTCTGCACTAAAACAAATAATGAATCACTTTATGTAACTATAAGTAAATAAATCATTAGTAACTAACATAATCATTTACACTTCAAACATTTCATCACACTTTTACTTCTTAAAGAGGCCGGTAATTTCCATTTGTCACGATTCACGGGTTCAGCGATCTGTTAAAACAATCTTCATCGGCCAATGTTGGTATAAGAATTTCGTGATTATCATGTCAGTTGACAACATTCTTTAACCAAAATTCGATCTGCCAGAGTTTATATTTCTTATTCAATAATTATCCAAGACAATATCGGGAGAACAAAATCATTTAAGCTCGTAATATCAAGACCTACTACTGCTTTGATCTAGCCACGCGCACCTATTATTTTCATGATGCGATAATAACGGAACAAAACTCGGGTGAAACTAACATTACAGGTACATACAGAATTTAATTGTCATTTTCCTTTAAATGGTAATTTTCTCACTTCTACCCAGAGTTTAAAAATTCGAAAGCAATAAAGCTCTACAACATCGTGACAAGAATCAATCGTACACAGGTACATTCTACATGCGTGACATTCTAAACATTAAAAACTTATACTACATATACATGTGCATGAATATACATGTATATTTCACGCCAATCAACAGTATAAAATCCAGAATCTAGAAGTATAATCTACACTCTTTAGATGTGAATAAGCCGATATCAATTTACGAATCAGTACAATTGATATGTGTTGCAGTTAAAAAATTATCATTACGGCATGATGTTTAATTTATTAATACTATTAGGGTATTGATCAAGACTATAAAATAATATGCTACAGATTTATTTACAAAATTCAACACTACACGCAATAAAGATCTTATGTGCGAAAATTGGCAATACAATGTCTCGATCGGCACGTGCTATCTAACAGACTTATCATCACACACCACCTAATTGGAGGGAGGTGTTGACAGGGTACAGGTAATCGCTTCAATTAGACAGTTTGGCTTGTTTTCTTTATAATTTACGCCTTGCTAAAATAGTCCGACACAGACCTTCCCTAAATAAAATTACCGTCCGGATTAACGGTACAATTTTCAATGCATTATAACGTTTTGTAGTAAAAAGTGACCGTCCGGATCTGGAACGCGAATTTCCGGATTAATGATGCAAAATAACGTATAAAAATTCCGTTCCCTAGAAAAATCGTCCGGAAGGTGAAGCGTCCGGACTAATGGCGTCCGGATTACCGAGGCTCCACTGTATTTATAGAACGTGAATTATCTGCTGCTCTGCAGTCTTCTACCAGTAATTTTGTCATATAATCACATAATGATAATTGTAGGGGTCTATACTATACCTTCCCTCAATAAAATACACAGGGAATGAAACAAATTTTTACTCAAAACGTCAATTCAAAATAGCTCTAAAATTCTGCTTTTATCATCACCCAACCCAAAGTTTTTTCTCGTTTAGTAATTTCAATATTTATTCCATTGACCTATAAAAATGATCCTCAACAAGGCATATAACCAGGAGTATTTGACAGTTTTTCGCAACCACTTTTTATGCAATTCCCATGTTTGTCCTGGTGGTCATTACAGACAAAATTACCGGTTCATGTGGTTTAAACCATGTCTAACAGATATACATATACCTGTATATTTATAGTCTAATTCATCTCTTCTTGCCACTTTTACTGTAAAAGTTTGTTTTGTTATTGTGTATTGCAGGTGGCACATTTGAAAGATTTCATATTTTTCCGAATGCAAATGGGATTTGTAGACAATATCATTGCCAAGTGTAAGTATAACCATTGTAATTTATACATTTACTCCTACAAGTAGAGAGCCCTATACATCTTACATACATTGATACTTTGAGGAGTCTTTACATTGATAGAAGAGTGGGATTGATACAGATTGGGTACGTTGATAGAAGAGCAGGATTGATACAGGTCGGGTACGTTGATAGAAGAGTGGGATTGATACAGGTCGGGTACGTTGATAGAAGAGTGGGATTGATACAGGGTGGGTGGTCTCGTTAATTTCAGATATGGGATGTTGGCCTCTCTGTTTCTTGGCATGATCCACTACATAATAGTACACAAGTGATGGCCTATAACCTTGAGTTTGCATAAACCAGACTATACAAGCCATGTTTTCATCCTAACTATTGTGATTCTGTTTCAGACATTGTCACTGTTTGGTCATCTGATGGTCACTTTCTTGTTTCTGTTTAAGACATTACCACTGTTTGGTCATCTGATGGTCACTTTCTTGTTTCTGTTTCAGACATTACCACTGTTTGGTCATCTGATGGTCACTTTCTTGTTTCTGTTTAAGACATTGCCACTGTTTGGTCATCTGATGGTCACTTTCTTGTTTCTGTTTCAGACATTGCCACTGTGTTTGGTTACCTGGTGGTCAGTCGACCCTTTCTGGACCTAGCTCATCCCCGCCATCTCAGCAGCTCACACAGCGAGAGATTAGAGGTCAGTGTTTCTCCATTTCATTTCCTAGTTAACCATCATCACCATTTTCATGCAATAGCTATGAGGAGGGTTATGATTCGTTCAGTAAATAGCACAAAAATTCTGTTTCCTTTCACGAATTGGTTGCATTAGGTATTACTTTATATGTAAACAACAGGAACTCATATTGTCTTATAGATTAGTGTAGTGGGTTAAGGAGGAATAACATATCTGATATGAATGGAAAGTGGAGGATATGTATAGTAATATGAAATTAAAAAGTTTCAAAATTACCTTATTTAATTTTTTTAAAATGCAGTTTTAGTACAAAGTAATCTGAAGAAGAAAAAATTAAAGTCCCTACTGGACTCAAACGCATGAACTACAGATTAGTAGTGAACATGTAAACGGACTGAGTTACCCAGCCAGACAATTACATTTAAAAGAAATCTACATGTATGGCTGATGTTTATATACTGTAAATGTATTACATTTGGCTGTGTATTCTATTTAGCACCTTTGGCAGAACGCAGCTTCCGCTAAATCAAGTACATCGCTAAATGCCATCCGTAAATCTAGATGTTTAAAGTAATTCAGGAATGCGCTATAAAATCAAATCTACGCTAACTTGTTGAAGAAACGATTTCCGCCAAATATCGTACACGCCAAATATAATACGTTTACAGTATTCATTCAAGTTTCAAAAGGAAATTGGCCATTATGATGAATACCGGTCTACCGCCTTAATGCAGTGTAATTTTGGAAATGAAGGTTTAATATTTTGACATTGTAGGACTACTACAAGAGTGGCCGTATGCTGGTGAGAATGGCTGAGGCTATCGGTAGAATTGTGTTGGCAGGACGAGAGATGACCAGGCTGGCCGGGTGAGTAGAAATCTCTGAGGTGTTGACCAGTAAATTGTCCACTTGAATATTCATCAGTTCATTTAAAATTGAAATGAGACTGGTACTTAGATGCGTAAAATTTTCTGCTGACAAGTGATAGACCTTACGTATTGCAGGTTTACTGCTCGCATTACGGAACTGATCAAGGTTCTAGACGACATTAACAGAGGACATTATGAGAGGACCATGGTGTCAGATCAGAATGGAGGTTAGCAAGATTCCACTCGATGTGACATGGGAAAACATAGAAAATTGATAGGCCATACAGTCTATTCTAAAGAATGATACTTAAGCATGACATGCCATGCACATTTCATATGTGTAAAGAGGATGCATTGTGATATTTTAAATGTTAAAAATGTGAATGATTACAGGAAAAGACAAAGTTTCCAATAATCTCAAGCCAGGGGAAGGGAAAATCATTATCAAAGACCATATCATTAGGTAAGTTTCTAATTCTCAAACCAGGTGAAGGGAAAATTGTAATCAAAGACCATATTCCAATGATTATGATGTCATTATCTTTAATGTAGAAGTCAATTATTGAAAATGATTTGAAAACTTTTTTTTCACCGTAGATTTGACAAAGTGCCATTAGTGACTCCAAATGGGGATGTTCTTCTACAGGAGATGAACTTTGAGGTGAACAAAAAAAACTTTATGTTCATGTAATTCATGCCTCATTGATGAGAAATGAGGTATACATACATGTACATAAAATATGACAGATTTGAAATTTTGGTGAAACATGTATTTCAGGTCAAATCAGGGAAGAATGTGTTAGTTTGTGGACCAAATGGATGTGGGAAAAGTTCTCTATTCAGAATTTTAGGAGAGGTAAGAGTGCATGTTTTTGTGTGTTTTTCTGTAGCAGTTCTGTAAAAGTTCCTGTACAACAGAGTTCTATTCAAAGGATGAAGTTGGGAAGGATTGTTAAATGCTCATGATACTTTTTTCAGCTATGGCCTTTGTTTGGAGGGACTATGACAAAACCAGAGAAAGGAAAGCTGTTCTATGTACCACAGGTAACTTTTACAAGTACAATACATATACCTCAGGTAACAACTTAATTATACCAGGTAGCAACCTTTGATCGGTATTTCAGTGCACTTTGCCATTGTAACTGAGAAGTCTTATTCATAGGGATGGGATTCCCATGCCATATGGATAGAGTAATGAGAAATTGTTGATAACAAGGATTTTTATCTACTTTGAAGCATTTTATTAAATGCCGCGCATGCACAGATAGGAGTTATTTCTGCCGTGGCAGTACTAACCCCTAGGAGGTTATATCTGCCGCTGCAGTACTAACCCTTAGGAGGTTGGTACTGCCACGGCAGAAATAACCCCTATCTGCGCATGTGTGAATTAATAGTCCAACATAAATTGAGAAATAAAAATAAAATAACACAGACACAAAGAAATGCAACATCAATAGATTACAAGATGCAAATAAATGAAAACTTGTGGGCATTACAACTTTTAACACAGGCATATGGAACTGTCACATTTCAAATAACTGTCGGATTTACTTCAATTTTCATAGGGATAGGCATACACTGTGCAAATTTCAGCCAACCCAATATTTATAAACAAAAGTTTGGTTAGTTAGGTAGGTTAGTTGTGACTAATGTAAATTTACATACAGTTTAATGGTATTATTATTAGTTAGTTGTGACTAATGACTTTTTCCTACAATCTCATGAATTCCAAGAATTAAAATAATTCCAGATTTCAATAATACTCTGTTTAGATTACAACTTCATTATATCAGGTAACTTCATTATACCAGGTAATGATTTATTACACATATACAGACAATTTACTACTGTTATACATCTAACCATTGAGGTCATACAGGTGTCATGTTTTGACTGTGTAATAGGACTGCAACGGGTACATGTACTCAAAATAACTGAAAACCCTGGGTCAGGTTATTCAGGTCGGGTTTGGTTTCATTTTTCCGGATTTGGTTCAAATCCTGTTTTTTATGACAAACTCTCAAATGTGGCTTTATTTATTGTTATCAAATGATGTCATCATGGACAAAACAATGACAGTATGTATTAAAATATGTCAGACATCTTTAAAATACATCACAGGATCGAAATCATCAATGACAAAACATTGACATAGAATGCATGGAATGGAAACGAGTAGAAGTGGCAATTCTGTTTCTAGTATTGATGTCAGGTCTAAACACATCCACGAGTAATTATTGTAACAAATTACAAAGGTTTTTGATTTTAACATACATGTAGCTATGTAGACCCGAACCAAAATACCCAGACCCAAATTAAAAAATCTGAAACTGACCTGAGCTGAAATTTTTTTGGAACCGTGACAGCCCTATTGTGTACTTCTATGCTTGAATACACCGTTTTGTTTCAGAGACCTTATATGACAGTGGGCACTTTAAGAGATCAAGTTATTTATCCTGATTCTCACGAGGAACAAATCAGGAAAGGAACTAAAGACTCCGACCTAGTGGACATTCTCAGCAAGGTCAGCAGTTATGTTGTCACCAAATTGTATCCCACAATGCTTTTAGAGTGTCATTCAAACTTTTGATTTTTACATAAAACTGTTCTGTTGAGTAAGCGCCATATTAATTAATTCAACATTGGTTTCGAAAGAAAGACTTTCAAGGATAAGAAAACTGAAACAAATTACCTTTCTATTTCGGACTGTCAAAATCTCTTTATACTTTCAAGAGCAGGGTTAGGTCCTAACCCTAATTGGCCCAAGTTTGAAAATTAATATTTTAGAGACTTTGATATTTTGTTCTCGCTGTGATATGTATTTATCTTTACTTATGTAAATAATTTTATTACACAACACTATTGAACCCATGTATGTAAAATATGGTAATTATTTGTTTTATCAAATAAACCAGTTTTGGTTTCAATGCTGTTTACTCTGATGTGTAAAGAAAACACCTCAATTAAGTAGTGTTTCTGGTAAAAAAAAAAAAAAAAAAAAAAAAATACACCTTTAATTATTGTTTCTGAAGAAAACACAACTTAGATTATTTATTGTTTCTATAAAGAGAATTAATTATTTCCATAAAAATAAATATTCCTTGATCATTATTTATGTAACAAACACATAATTCATTGTCCTGCCATAAAATGAGTGAAATATTGCCAAAATGGCATAAAACCACAATCAATCAATCATAAATCAATGTTCTTTCAAAAATATGCCTTAAATTAGATATTGTTTCATCAATTAATTAATCATTGTTTTCTGTATCAGGTTCAGTTGGAGTACATTCTGGAGAGAGAGGGGGGATGGAATGCTGTCCAGGTAAGAAAGACAACTCAGGATAGCAGATTTAGATATAACTGTCAAAATTGAATAAGAAAAACAACTCAGAATAGCAATTTCAAAGAAAAGAAAGACAACTCAGGACAGCAGATTTAAATAGAACTGTCAAAATTGAATAAGAAAGACAACTCAGAGTAGCAATTTCAAAGAAAAGAAAGACAACTCAGGACAGCAGATTTAAATAGAACTGTCAAAATTGAATAAGAAAGACAACTCAGAATAGCAATTTCAAAGAAAAGAAAGACAACTCAGGACAGCAGATTTAAATAGAACTGTCAAAATTGAATAAGAAAGACAACTCAGAATAGCAATTTCAAAGAAAAGAAAGACAACTCAGGACAGCAGATTTAAATAGAACTGTCAAAATTGAATAAGAAAGACAACTCAGAATAGCAATTTCAAAGAAAAGAAAGACAACACAGGATAACAGATTTAAATAGAACTATCAAAATTGAATAAGAAAGACAACTCAGAATAGCAATTTCAAAGAAAAGAAAGACAACTCAGGACAGCAGATTTAAATAGAACTGTCAAAATTGAATAAGAAAGACAACTCAGAATAGCAATTTCAAAGAAAAGAAAGACAACTCAGGACAGCAGATTTAAATAGAAATGTCAAAATTGAATAAGAAAGACAACTCAGAATAGCAATTTCAAAGAAAAGAAAGACAACTCAGGACAGCAGATTTAAATAGAACTATCAAAATTGAATAAGAAAGACAACTCGGAATAGCAATTTCAAAGAAAAGAAAGACAACTCAGGACAGCAGATTTAAATAGAACTGTCAAAATTGAATAAGAAAGACAACTCAGAATAGCAATTTCAAAGAAAAGAAAGACAACTCAGGACAGCAGATTTAAATAGAACTGTCAAACTAACGATTAAATCTTCATTTTCGTTTTAAGGATTGGATGGATGTTCTCAGTGGAGGAGAAAAACAACGAATTGCTGTAAGTACAGGTTGCAGGAAAATCTTCATTTTGTTTTATTTTCATCCAACTCTCAGAAAAGCAGTTCATCTAAAAGCCTTTAGTTGCCACTTCAGATTACAGAGTGAAATAATTTTTGCCCAGTGTTAAATTGGCAAGTGAAATGGATGAAAATAAGATAATGGACAAAAATTAAATAGGGGCAATAATGTTTCTGTATATTGCATTTATTTCTGTCATGCTTTCTGCTATATGTAGTGTAAATGAAAACTTTCAAATAACTCAACATGTAACTATTGTGTATGTATATTCTCCATTGTTAACAAATATGTAATGAAGTTTCGCAATCATCTACAAGGCTTTCCATTGTTTTTACACGGATTATCTTACAATCATCTACAAGGCTTTCCATTGTTTTTACACGATTCGTCTTACAATCATCTACAAGGCTTTCCATTGTTTTTACACGATTCGTCTTACAATCATCTACAAGGCTTTCCATTGTTTTTACACGATTCGTCTTACAATCATCTACAAGGCTTTCCATTGTTTATACACGATTTGTCTTACAATCATCTACAAGGCTTTCCATTGTTTTTACACGATTCGTCTTACAATCATCTACAAGGCTTTCCATTGTTTTTACACGATTCGTCTTACAATCATCTACAAGGCTTTCCATTGTTTTTACATGATTCGTCTTACAATCATCTACAAGGCTTTCCATTGTTTTTACACAATTGATTTACAGATGGCTCGTCTGTTTTATCACCGCCCTCAGTTTGCCATTCTTGACGAGTGTACAAGTGCCGTCAGTGTAGATGTTGAAGGTTACATGTATCAGTACTGTAAAGAGGTAAGAATAACATGACACCCCACACACACAACAAAGATAATGAGTAATCCATCTATCATTCTATAGTTATTTCTGGGCTTGGGATTGAATTCGCTTTCTGTCAGGAGTCATGAAATGATAATGGATCAAGCTCACATGCCTCACGATGTGAATGTAGTTTCTGGACTCTTAATTTCTCTAGCACACAGTCTTTAAACTTCATGCACCATCTCTTTGTGAAATAAAGAAATGAAGATGTGTTCTCTAGGGGTCATACTTGCACCGAACTCAACATAGGAAAAGGTGTACGCTAAACGTACATATTTATGTGCAGTATTTATTTCTGTTAAGTCTGCTGTTACATAAAATCCCCGTAATTTGATATCAACAGACTTGAAGTATTTAAGCTAATTTCATGTAAGCCACATGGAAAACAACGGAATTTCATACCCACGGACCAAACCAAAAATGATAATCCGCTATAGAATCAGACTTCACTTTGCTTATGATACAATCAAAGTCCTGGAACTTCATATGAGATATTGATGTGCTTTAATGTATTTGGGATCAAAAGGTCAAAGATCATGCTCAAAAGACCTGGCTAACATGTAGGAAAAGGGTTGTATGGAATTCCCTTCACGACCAGAGTCCCGAATCTTCACACAGACTCCTTATGAGATGAGGATGTTCATATTCATTTTGGGGTAAAAAATCAAGTTCACAGTGACGTGACATGCATAAAAGAATATGGTCTCCAGATTTGAACTCATTTTACTCCAAAAAGACTCTCACGGAGGTGATGACATGCTCTGTTAATTTTTGGGTCAAAAGTCACTTTCAGAAGGCCCAGACTAATAAAATGGTATCTACCCTAAATGAATTCCCTTTACATGCAAGAGTGATGAGCCGGAACAAGTATGGGATGCAAACATGCAGTATTTCACATGAGCCTAAGTTTGTACATTTGTTTGATAAAAGTTTGTAATGGGAACATGTAACTTGGGTAGTTTAGTCGATATTCCTGTCAACAATCAATAAATATATTCCTTTCAGGTGGGCATTACCTTATTCACCGTTTCACACAGGAAATCTCTGTGGAAACACCATGAGGTTTGTACAAATATTGAACTTTTCCAGACTCATTGTGGAAAATTGATTTTTTATTAACATCCCCTCATGTATTTTTATACATACATGTAACTGACATTAATATGACACCAATTTGAACAAAAATATTAATGTCTTTGGCACAAGTGATTGTTTTAGATATAGCTGCAGTATATTTTGCTAATTAATTTTAATTATTGTTAATTTATTAATCAATAATCTTTATATTGTGTATAATATATCAGAAATGGTGTTAGAAAATAAAAGTTTTCCTAAATTTTTGCATAGATATATGAATTTTTTTTATAGTTTTCAATAGTTTGCATGCTAAAGGTTTACAGTTTTCAATATGCCTGATTGCTTGTATAAAGATGGCCAATTACTGATGCTTTTTTTGTGTGTGTGTGAAATTTGTAGTACTACCTGAAAATGGACGGCAGAGGAACCTACGAATTTGGAGATATTACTTCAGAGACCACTGAATTCGGATCTTGATGTTACCTAGCAACTGTGATAGAAAAAAAATTTCTAATAAACTTTGTTTTATACTGTTTTATTTATGAAAAGAATATATCTAATATCATGTTTAAACTGACATTTTAGTTCTCTTTTAACCCGATGAGATTTCATGTTCAATGCACATGAAATCAATACACAGCCATACTTTAATTCATATCCATACTGTGTCGATTTGTAAATAGCAATTCTTTGGTTTATACTTGTTCACTAATTATTAATCATGTTTAGGCTCACATGAATAAATCATATGTTTTATGTCAACTGCATGAACAATTTTTGTTTTTAAAGTTGGGCAAATAAAAATCGAAACAAATAGTAAATTTTGAAAATTGAAATAAAAATCAAATCTTCCTATTACTGGTAGTTTTTACAGATTTGAGGAAAGGAAACAAAAAGTAAATTTTTAACTTTATTATCTTTTTAGTTTTCACAGTTTTGGTAATGCTTATTATACAGGATTTATAAAGCACCAAATATAGTGTTAAATTACTCGAAAGGGCTGTACAGGATTATATTTTTAAAATGTACAGGTAAATGACATAACTTTAAAAATGTATGAAATATATCAATTAATACCTTTGAATGAAAAACAATTAAAATTAACAATGTTAAGACATGTGAACGTATAATTTGCATGAAAAACGAATTCAACACACAACTTTTTACATCTTTTGTTTGCTTGTGGCAATTTTGTATGTTTTTTTTTTTACACACACACACACCACCACTTCCTCATATAGTTTTTACAACAAAAATCCCTGACGTAAAACATAGAATTTAATTTGTTTGACCATATTAAAGAATTTTCTGATATTCATATTTTTAAGATAAATCATGTTTAAGATTGACAGTCTTTACATAATGGTACTTAGAAACATCTTGATTAAAAAGCAAATAATTATCATATCTTCAGATCAGAAAGTGAGCAAGTATGCTGAGAAAATGTGTATATGAAATGGATATATGTTTCAGAGAATATGCAATAATTTGCATAATATATTAAATTTGTGGTTGTTGTTTTTTGTGTTAACAGACAGTCCATGTTTCACAGTGTTTGCAACACTAAATAAACCAGATCAATCAACGCGGTGTTTGGTGCTTTATTTAGAATACATAACTTGGAAACTTTTTAGATTTCTTGGTGTGTTTGGAAGAAAAGAAAGGTTTTATCACATGTACTAAGCGCAATATGTGAATGTATTTATTTTGGAGAAGTTTTTCTCTAGGGCAATGGTTGATTTCTTTTTATTGTTTTGTGACCTAAATCATTTGCTTTGCAGTTTAGAGGCCCAGGTGAGGTGAGGTTCTCTTTCCTGGCTCAGGAGGAGAAATGCTGTTTGAGATGTGAGGAGAAATGATGTTTGAGATGTGAGGAGAAATGCTGTTTGAGATGTAAGCAAACACCAAGGTGGTTATTCTGCATCCTCAAACATTATTTCTATTCTGCCATGTCACGTAAACACAGCTTGCTGTAAACCCTATAGGAGAATCGAATTAGGTCAACTTAATATGGGGTATGTTTATTCTAAGTCAAAGCAATACACAACATCTAGTCAGATCAGCGGCATGAAATCGATATGCACATGGCAGTTTTTACATTTCAAACCCAAAGATTTATTCATAATATGCAAGTGAGATGTGAATTAATTTTCTCGTAATCAGTTATTGCGTATTTATGACTGCGACACTCTTTTGATCCCCCCCCCCCCCCCCCCCCCCCCCCCCCGTAATACAAACAATCTACACATCTGTATGTGTGCAGTTAGTACATTTCTGCTACACTTTTATTTAGCAACATACACTATCAAATTGGCACAGAATATCTTGCAATCATAAAACTGGTTTTTGAATAACGAGTAATGTGTAATGGTATATGTATACTGTATATAACTAGAATAGAACACTTAATTCCCACTCTGTTTGGAGATCAAGCTATGTATAGGAATCAATCTGTCCGTGTGTGTCTGATCAAGTTTTAAAGCTGCCTTTACTTCACTGGATGCTAAATTGTTCAGACTTTCATCAGTGCTATAATAAGATTGATACCGGGGTGAAAAGTCAGATCAGTGAGCTATGTAGGACAAGTGATTTACTTTGCAACACTTCACATACTGACTCAACATGGAAGAGTGGATGGTGTCTATTGCTTAATGGGGCCACAAGGTCAGCGAACATGCAATTTGATTAAGGTCATCCCCTTGTAATGTACTTTTTATTTAATGCAATAGTCAAGACTGGCCAACATGGGACATTTATTGTAATTCCTAGTGCACCTAGCTATGACCTAGATAAGTCCATAAATTAGGAATTTAAATTTAGAAGGATGACTTCAACTTGAGGTATCTTTCCATTAGCTGTACTTGGACAATAGAAAAGCACCTGTGCAAAAAATAAATGTCAATTTACCTTTGTTAAATCATTAGACAATAGAAAGCACAATTAGGAAATATCTAATCAAATTTGAGGATTATCTTTATCTTAATTGCATTTAAAACAATTATCTTTTAACCAATAAAATACAAGGACCCAAAACCCTGAGGAAAATTGAGTGGTGGACTCAATCAAGTGGATACCTGCGATATTAGCAGGGTCTGTAAAACTGCTCTCTATCGAAGCTTTGGTGTCGCTGCATTGATTAGTTTTATCCTTAAAATGTACTTGAAGTTGTATTTATTATATTTAATTATTAATAGGCAAGGTGTTATAAATAAATTGCTGTAGTGTAGCTTTTCAGGCGTATTGAATTCCCTTACAGAGCCTTTTGGGCAATTTAAATGGCCATTGCTGATCTATAAAATTGATCATATCTTCGTGTCTGTTAGTGTGACCCAAAATAAGTAAAATCGTTTGTATGAAAATTTCAAGGTTACTCTGCCCTATTAAGATAGATGAATTGGACAATACTGACAAAGGAAAATGATTTCTATTGGGCATATCCGATTTTCTTTTCATATATCCTCCCCTTTGGCAATTATTATGTGGGGGGAGAGAGATATGCAGGGACCAATTAAGTCCATCCATCTTGCTGTTCCGAAGTAGATGCTGGGTTTAGAACATTGTTTGAGTCTGTTTGATCACTTAAGAATGTGGAATTCAAATCGAACACACACCTTGGGATGATCCTTCCAGTTTATGGTCCAACCCCTAATGCTGCGTTTGACCTACATTTTGAACTTTCCAGTTTATGGTCCAACCTCTAATGCTGTGTTTGACCTACATTTTGAACTTTGATTCAAGATATCATTCAAGTCTTGCCCAGGTTAATTACATGTAATTTATCTACAAAATTTGCCCATGGCTATAGGTGCCATGTGTAAAACTTTCAGGTTTGTTCCTATCCAAGTTATCATAGAGGTCTGTTGTGATGTTCAGTGAAATAGCATTGAAAAATACTTTCAAATATAACTGGCCTTCTAATTTTCCAGCTCATAACGGCTTCATGAGCGGGAAAATTTGTACAGGACCGAACTAGTCCTCAGTGATGAACATGTGGGGTCGTCATAATTTTAAAATGAACATCAGTTCTAACGACCAAAGAAGTATGCTAATGCTATTAAGAAATGAACAATTACTGTATAGGCATACTGCTGTACTTCTGAGCACAGAGTCTACACAGTTATACCTGTAAAATGTATATACATGTATAACACTAATCCAAAACGGTGAATATTCATTACAGGAAATCGCGCCAAATTATTCGGAGAGGATGTTCCGAGTAGTTTCTAATGTCACAGTCTCCATCACACATCTATACACTTCACTGGACAGCAATAATAATATAAATATTGCATCAGCATATTTTGTCTATCCTTCACAACCATGGAACCAAAGATAACAATATTTTGATATTATTATTTTATTATGAAACACAATGACATTATACAGCAATACATGTATTGTGAAAGTTTATAATTCTTTGTACATAAAATATTACACTTTTAAGTGCTCAATATATGAGAAACAAATACAAATACACACACCATAGTTGCCCTTAAATTTGCCCTTGCACCTATTTCACCCACAAATTGATGTGTCTCATCAGCAACCTGCAAATATGTACTCGACTAAAGATGAGTTTTCGAAACATCACTGACATTGCATCATCTACAAAGTACAGGTCTACCACTTTTCAGAAAAAATTTAAGTGCCTGGGGTGCTTACTAGGGGAAATACAGCAATAAATTCTAACAAACATCACAGCCTCCCTGCACCAAGGTTTGATCTTGTGTAGTAGCAATACAAAACACACATATTTTTCCCCATTTGAAGAAATATAAAATTATCAATCTGTTTGTGAAATAGTGCATCAATAAATACATTGCCTACATAATTAAGCATTATGAGGCCCCCTCCTTAGCATTTTCTGCTCACAAAAACAAAATTACAGAATTTTTTTTATACAATGAATCTTAAACTTAAAAAGAACAAAAAAAATCTACATATTACATGATTTTTTAAAACTGAAAACAAATTAAACAGCGACTAAACAAATGATATCACAATAGGTGCACACTGTTAGTGTGACAAGTTAGAGGAAAGTACAGCACTACAATTCATACAGCACTACAAGCCAAGACAAAAATTACAGATTAACAACGTAAATTGTATCAAAAAAGTAGAAAAAGCTGGAATCTTCCACACACTCATCTGAAAATCTCTCGGACAAAATCTCCCACCACTGTATATCTCTCCATTAACACATCAAGTCACCAGCATTCACTATGTCTACAGCATAATATTTCCAATGAGATAAACTGAGTATACGAGTCAAATTATGGTTACACTAGTCATTCTACTAACAAAATTCTCAATGAGTGTGATCTCAAATAATCTTTTGTTCACGTTCACAAATCCCCATGGTCTATGACCAACTGTTTTATAATAAAATAAAATTGTCTTACACACAAGTATTAATTACTTAAAAAACACTTGAGTGAAATTTCCTGAAAATAATTAGAAATTAACACTCTTCTATCAGGTAATCAAGATGCATTTTATCAAAAATTTCTTTCACAATTAATGCATATATTGCAATTTCCTCATGTTGCAACATTTTCAGTCTTGTTCAAAAGTTGTTGGTAAAAATAGTTCTGACCACTAACAAATAAAAACAATTTTGTCAATAATAAATAGCCTCTTAATCATCACTATCCCTAGTTCTTTTTGCATCAAAATTTGAAAGCAAAAAAACTGGTGATGATTTTTAAGTATTGTACCATCATAGGATACTTTTTTAAAAAATCTTACAAAATTCAACATATGTAAGATATTAAAAAAAAATTACAATGATTCTAAACATGAAACATATATAATCTTCTGAGATTTATGTACATGTTCGCTGTTCGTAAAACAACAAGTTTTACTTGTGTCAATGACACAGTCATTTCAAAGAAAATAGTCCATGATTTGTCATGGTGATAAACACACAACAATCACTTTGTCTAGAGATACTCTGGATAATGTTTGCTGTGAACCCAACTCTCCTCTTTATATCAATAACATTGTATCCATTTTGTGTACATTAAAAATTAACAAATTTTAAAAATGGTTTCTTACATCTTGGAGACATCAAAGTCATTTATTTCAGGGAAAAGAAGAATTGGTTCACAGAAACCAAGGCACCATAACAAATCTGAAACACCGGGTATACATATGAAAAAAAAATCCATGTGTTGTCAATTTTCAAAGAATTGAAATATGTAACATCTGTTTTAGATTAATAGAAATCAGTGCATTGCTTTCTGAATTTGGAATCTGCATGGAGTGTTGCATTACCATGGTTATCATGCCCTGGTTCTAGCCACAACATGCAGCAGTATCTACTTCAATGTGAAGTACTCAATAAAACTGAGAAAAGGGAGATAATTAAACACTTTGTTGTGTAGTGCAACAAATATAAAAGATGCTAAATATGTTCAAAGTTAATATCAAATCTAGAACAAGAGTCTTAATTAATTCTACATGTTAACAAGCATCAGTATTATATGAAGAAAACAAAGAGACTACCTAAAACCCTTTGAACATGAAATCTTATCACAACATCCTGAGTAGACCTTACCCTGCAGGAATTAGACGGGGTAAAAATTACAAAAGCAAGATTTCTTTCAAACTTGTGTTAAATATGGTTTCCCTCAATTACTTCATGAATAACTAGAATATAATGCGTTTTGTATGGTGGAGAATTAAACATCGAGCACAGATAAACAGCACATCCCAGCCAGTGAAAGCGTGGCTGTCAGAGTTCCGTCATATCACAGACACCAAGTACTCATACAGTGGGGGAGGGGGGATAATGAGATGTGTCCATATTTGTTCAACCAAGGTCATTATAACTCTTTTGTACATCATTGATATCCATCCACACATCACTCATCACTCATATTACTCCAATCATAATGCAGGTAAGGTACAACAGCTGTCCTGCCCCAGCTACACAACAGACATTGCATCACAGTACTTTATTCTCCATCCAACATGGTGACCTCTATCAGAGTTCCACTCTCTCTTGACCCATTAGGTGCGAGTCTATCCAGTTTCCACCTAGCAAAACATACATACACGCACACAATCTCAACTCTGGATAGGGATGCCACCAATCACACGTACGCCGCAGGACCACTATAACCTGGATCTTTGTTCCTATCATACGAATCAACGGCCCAGTCAGTGTTCTGTGTCACAAACTTCAGGAACAACTTGTACAGTGTGTGCCGAGCTTTGATCTCCACGGTCATGGCGATGAAGAAAGCCACAAAGAATGTAACTCCACATGCCAGCGTGATGATTTCCTCAATAGTCAATTCCACTTTGCTTTTTGGAAGTTTGTTAATCTGTCCTTTGTCCGAGAGAAAGCACATGATGGTAGCCACAGCACAGCCAACCATAATCAGAAGGTTAACCAGAAACACCAGGTGGAGACACTTGTCTCGTGCACTCACTCGGGGCCATCGCCAATTCTTAAACTGAAATAAAAAATCTGACAATTATGATTCAAACATAATGATTTTAATGTTCAACAGATTATGCAAGGTCAAATTAACAAGTTTAAACCTGATATCATAAATTGTCTTGATTATTTTTCAAATACAATGTATCTGATTAAAGCTTGTTAAGTCTTTGATCAAATTCGGCATCATGTCACTTCCACAGCTCTTATATAATTAAAGCAATATAAGCTGTAACTGATGGTAAATAAATTGAAAAATAAAAGAACAAATCTATATAATTACATATCTGTGATTGAATATATTTAACTTCATAGAATCAAAGTCAATCTGAAGCAATGAACCCATCAAATCAGCAGAAAATGTCAATTCATGATTCATTGTCATCCTGTCAGTAATTCTAGCTCGTAATCACCGATGCGCATTGACGTCGAAGGTCACTAGTTCGAAAAAATGCGAAAGCAAGGCACTGTGCATGTGTCAGAGTTGTAAACAATTCCAATTGCCAATTTTAAAGCAAATTCATATTCAAAATTTCAATTGAGTGACACGTTTTAATTACTTTCCTACACATATAATACTTCCAGTCATTTATGACACTATGTAATGTTTTGAATCGAACAAACAAAATGTGTACGTGCATATACTTGTGCCAATTTTCGTCTTTGTTTTACCTCGGTCTCAGCAACCTGATTATATTTGGCAATCATAGTTCCCATAGTATGTGGCACTTAATATGAAATGCTCATTTTAGGCATGCTCTCAAGGGATATTTGTTTATTTTCAATTGCGGAATTTTTATTCTTTGATACTGTTGGTGATTATATCAGTGATACCGATAGAACTGTTATTTGGTGTAAAATTGGATAGTTGAAAAAATACCGTCAGTTACAGCTTGTATTGCTTTATGATCATGACTTATCAAAACTGCCTTCAAGTTTTTGTATTAAAAGGATCTTTACCCTGAACTTCTTGTGTCTGTTGAACTGGTAGTGGCACAATTCACATTTTGGGGGTTTCTTTGTTTTTCTTGTGGAGATACTTATCCATTTCTGAAATAGAGAGATAGAACCAATCAAGATATTATCCTCCATCCACTAGTCAAACCTTCACAGTGCAGGTGAATGTCCAATCACTGCGTCAAAATAAACATCAGCAGTACATGTGTCTATCTACATTGAGACAGGATCAAAGCAGCTGTACCATTACTACCATAGCGAGTTCATTCGGATACAATGACCTATTTCTATTGCAGTGCCAGAAATGGAATCTGCAATGTATTCCACCCTGTAGTAACCATCTTCGCTAGCCAAGGGTGACACTTCACGGTAATTTCTTTTCACAAAAGAGAAACACGTATCATAGAGCAACACCTTTGGCTAACATTATGATGCTATACATGTAGTATACAGAGTATTTACATCTATATAGATGTGCAAGTTCCTGACAGTTTACATAGCATGCAAGGCATTCACATATCCTCCATTTATAATTGTGTAATTAACATACCAAATTACATAAAAGAGAGGTATGTTGACAGCCTGCATGCTGTCTATCAGTAAGAAAATGTTACATCTTCCATAATAAACAGTTCATAATTTCCCTATACTACACAATAAATAGTTCCCACTTCATTAATGTGAACCCCCTCGTAATGTGGTCAGGTTAAAGTTTGCATTGTTTCCGAGTGCAGTTTGGTCAGTGCCCCTTGTGATGAATTATCATTTGGCAATGATGCCACCTGCAGGTTATCTGTCCAGATTTTATTTATGGACACAGAACTAATGGACAAATTACTTGGCTTGACCAACTGACAGCAGATAATTTGTAACAAATTGTATAATGATTTTTAAAAAAATGAATCTTTAAATTTGATAGGTTTTTTTTTCTTTTGATGAATGTACAATATACAAGTGTCATTATACTATGTGGGATGTTTCATTTTTAACTTGTTTCCCCATAACTTAAGCAATAAAAAAAGAAAAGCGTATAAAGTATTCTGTATGAAAGTTTAAAGAAAGGTTAAGGACAATACATGTATTTCTATTTAAGGATCCCACTTGAATGATTCAGTGAGCAACACTAACAATCCCCTTCCACTTGTGAAGTTAGATTTCCTGTAGAGTGCATGTCTGTCCCAATTAAGCAAAAAGCACTACAGATTCTGTGACCTGCCCTTGTCTTGAACCTTTGCTGTACATATTTAAATATCTATATATGCAGATAATATTCTGATCAATGGTATTGGTAGGCTCTACGAGTTTTTCTCGTCACTATTGATACCCCCTCTCTCCGACATGTTGCCCCATTATATTACCAGTATTCCTCCTGTATTACTTGTTTGTACATCTTACTTTTGTCAATCTATCCCACTCTCCTGACTTTTAATATTTTGCTTAAATTGATTCATTATAACCCATCCAGCCAGTGACCGAAGCCATTAGCCGACATCTACACTGTTACATTTATATTATGTCAGACTCTACTGCACTTCATTATATAAATCTAATATTTTCAAAGTACCGACATCCAGACTTCAATAGTGCCCAGTTTTACAGTCTCTACTAAATACTACCAGTATCCACTTGTTTGAAGTCAGCTACTTTTATGCACAGGGTGTTTGTTGGTCTCTAGTCATTATATTAATATTTTTATCATTACCATTGCATAAAGGATTTATAGCAGTGTTATACTGGAGATGAGAATTCACAGAGAGGAAATATTGTACCACAGTCATGTTGAACCACCATATATCACAGTTCATCTGGAGTTTGATATGCATATCTGGCACAACAACTAAATCAATATTTTCATCATAGCTGTGAGCTCATCAGCACAGGAAAGTTCAATTGTAAGCACCGATTGATTGGACAGATTTAGAATAGATATTATATATATTTGATTGGACGGATTTATATATATATATATTTTTTATTGGATGGATTTAGATATATTTGATGGATAAAAGATTTATCACCAACATATTGATATACATGTATAAAATTTATGTAAATGTGTTCTAGTACCTTTATACACCTGTAGCAAATCTGTCCTACCTTTATATACCTATAGTAAATGTATCATACCTTTATATACCCAGTCTTCACGAAAACATTTAAAACTTGCTGGCCAGTCGGACCAGTGAACTGTCTGAATTTACTGGCCCACAGTGAAATTTACTGGCCCCCTAAATTTTCATATGTTTATCACATACATTATGGAATGCATTGTAAAATTGTACAATTAATTTACTGAAACTATGGTTATTATGCGTATTCATATCCATCCTAAGACATCCTTTCTGTCGATACCAGAAAAACAACACCGTACATGGTATTTTCTCTCTCTTCGCCCGCAAACAACAAGACTACAAATTCACGTATTTTTCACAAACATGAAAACAGCCCGAGTGCACCTTAGGAATTAGCCTTCTCTACTAACATCAAATGTAAACGATTGATTAATTCTATAAACTATAGAAATTGCATAAAATCAGATATAACTGCAATTGTCGAAGTTCATTTTAATTGGAGAATGCAATAAAGCAGCAATTACCGGTGTGCGGTGCGTAACAGAACGCTGTCATTTTTGTTGTTTCAACAAGTTGTTCGTTTAATATTCACGTGATCAACGTACAAGTTATCTTGACAATTACAAGTACTTTACGAAATAAACAAACCACGATGTCCAAACAATTAGTTTACGTGCTATTATTTAATTTTTTTTTTTTAATTTTGATGATAAATTTAAGCAAATAAGACGCTTAGAATATCTAAATCCAAATTATGTTTAATGTGACTTACAAAAAGTCTACAAGCCCATCGGACTTCCTGATTTTTAATTTTCACTGGCCCGACCGTCAAATTCACTGGCCTCCGTCTTCGGACCACTGAGTTTTCGTGAAGACTGTATACCTATAGTAAATGTGTCCTACCTTTATATACCTATAGTAAATGTGTCCTACCTTAATACACCTGTAGTAAATGTGTCATACCTTTATATACCTATAGTAAATGTGTCCTACCTTTATACACCTGCAGTAAATGTATCATACCTTTATACACCTGTAGTAAATGTATCATACCTTTATATACCTATAGTAAATGTGTCTTACCTTTATACACCTGTAGTAAATGTGTCCTACCTTTATACACCTGTAGTAAATGTGTCCCAACTTTCGACACCTGTAGTAAATGTTTTCTACCTAACTGAAGAAAACATTTTCTAATGTACGCACACATTGGTAGTAATCAGATACCTACCTTTAAACAGGTATAATGTATAAACCGAAGTGATCCTGAGCAACGACATGGAGAGAACAGGGGGTCCGGGATGTCCCCCGGGAGCTGGCAGATCCGACAGATAGGTAATAGGTCAGTCCCTGCCACAGATCCCTCCCGAGAGATAAACTTTTTCTTCTGTGGTAATGGGGTGAGGTTGGCACTTCCTATGGTGTGTATGCTGGCAATGGTAATGTTGGAGCTGCCAAGCTGTACCAGAGTTGGATCAGGAGGTTCCACCTCCATAGCGCACTCAACTTTCAAGTTCCTGAAATTGATTAAATTTTGTTTCAAAATTTTGAAAAGAACCAAACTTTGTCTGATATGTATATTCAATATGAATGGAAACTGGATATGACTGGACTGCATTCATGAATATATCAATTACACCCACATGATGACAATACAATGGAGCATTATGTCATAGATCTTTTTGTAATGTTGTACATGTCATATGAGGTAACTGTCAAAGAATTATTTTTTTCAACCTGAGAAAAATGTGTCAAGTTTTTCGCTACTTTCTAGACCATTCACAGATTTGAATGACATTGTAATAAGACTGTAGGGTGGTGGATGGGGTCATGCTAATCAGGAATGCTAATGAATCATAATGCAATGGGGACAAATATCTAGTTTTACATACATTGGGGTCAATATCATGATTGAAATACATTGGGGTCAATACCACAAACAATTAGGTTCACTGAATTCCATAACACCTAACCTGTGAGGACCAAGTAGGGTTGTTTGTATTTGTGGCATTAGTCTTGACCTGAGTGATAAAAATTATGAAGCACATCCAAAATAATAGATTAGTATTGTTACACTTTCCAGTCACTGAAATTATATAGTTGTTCAATTAACAGGTACAACAATAAGAAAGGAATCCACCCACCCCTTTCTTTTGTTTCTAATTTTGTGCTGACCTGTTTGTTGTCCCAGAGGTTGTCATATTGTTTTTCTGCTGAGCTTTTTGTAAACCTAAATGCTATACTATAAATCATATGGACACCTCACCGCTGTCTCTAATCTATGCATGGTTATAATGCATTTTGATACAACGATTTAACAATTTAAATTAATTCTGCTAAAAGCAGGTCATTGTCAATCTATCAATTTAAAAGAATTTACCATTAAACTTTTTTAAGTCTGGAGATTATTTAGCATGATGCAATAAACATATCTAGATCTTTAATTATCAAGGCACCAATTTTGGTTTAAAATTTCAGCTCAATTCTTTAAATGCATATATATTACCTCACTTACCTTAGTACTAAGTTAAAATGATTAGAATTACAAATTTAAAACAATGAAATCCACACAGAAATTGAAATAAAGTACAGAGCCTCAAGATGCTGTCCTTGCTAATCAGTATTCACACACACCTTAGTTATACTAAGCTTTTGTCTTCAGACTGGGGGGCTAGTTCTACTGTGTTCATTGTATTCCTCTGAGGTCACACAGAGTCGGGTCTCTTAAGATTTAAATAGGTCATCAACCTTGGTATGTCCTCAAGTAACACCACAGTTAGAACTGATGTATATATAGCAATGTCTGTCCATATAATTTCTTATCTGTCCCATTTCTTCAATCCTATGTCCTCATTCTGTTTTCCAGATGTCAACTCAGAGCTTTGAACTCATACCAAATTACTTTCAGGACCTTCAGAATTATTTTTTTTTCACTTTGTCATAGCTAGTATGTCAAGTTAGGTTATCAACTGTCACCTGAAAACTGGGTTAAATATGTCAACAGAGCACGTTCACTCCACCTCAAGCTGATTGAGCAGGAATTTGGAAGTGCAAGTGTTCTCAACAAACTTTGAATGTCTGGTGGTGTAAGGGCATAAAAGCTTTTGCTGCATATCAAATAGGTATGCAAAAACAAATTGCATACCAATTATAACTAACCATTGCATTACCTTCAACATCATGCCTCAAAATTCATCTTTCAATTATAATTGAACAAATTTTCAACAATGGAAAATAAGCTTGACGGAAAATAATGAAAATTGTTTATTTCAAAAGAATCCCCAAGATGAAAATCAACAATATGCAATCTAAAATGACCAACAACATGGCAGACCCAATCAGAATCCCTCGTCCTTCACTCCGTATCAAGTCTTTTTACAGAGTATAGGATGAAGGATTCCAATTAATGACAGGCCTTGTAGACATTTAGTGCATAAGTAATTAAGTATGTCAAGGTTGGAAAAATAAATCAGCCTAATCTCCTGTTTCCAATACAAACCTGAAATATTTTCATGATCCATTTTAAAAATATGGAAATTCATATATATATCCCAGTCATTTATATAGAATTAAAGCATATCGATTATCTAATATCATCTGCTCAAAAAAACCTGCCAAAATTTTATGCAACATCTTCCACAAAAATATTTCTTTCAAAATTTCTTTTGAAAATGATGGCTGTAGTTAAAACAAAAATTGTACTGGTACACCATCTCAATAAAAGAAATATCATAACTGGAAAATAAAGAATTGAAAACCATCATACAATGACATACATGTGCCTGATGTGAACACATTACATTGATGTTCTCGATTGCCAGTACTGAATTTAAAACATTAACATCCCAAATTTTCTGAAATTTTATTCACTCCCTGTTATTTGTTCCTCAGACATTTGGCATATATTCCATTGTTAAATACACATTGAAAATGATAGTAGAAAAAGAATGTTATTTACACCACTTAATTTGTTCTAACCCTTAGGTCAGTGACATTCTCAGCAAGAAACTGTGTCAATCCATCTTCCCCAATTCAACAGAGTCATTTGTACATTATTTATCTAATATTATGACTTATAAGTTATTATAAACTGATAGTGCATGTTATGAATTACAGTATTTACCATAATGGTTACTTAAACATTTAAAATAAATAACACAGACTATAATGACCAAATAATTTTCAATCGACCAGTATTAACCAGTATTGACCGGTTTTAACCATATTGACCACTGGCCCGGTCAATACTCATATTGACCACTTTTTTGCCAACCCTGATTTTTAAACAAGGGGTGGAAAAGAATCAACTCGATGTGTAATTTCTCTTTTTTCTCTGTGCACCTTTGGTGGTCAGTTTCTCCGAACCAAACTTTGTTGTTGCATTTAGTATCGGGTTCAAAAAAAAAATCCAAGTTTTGTTACAAATGTACCAGTAACAATTTCATTTAATCGTTGTTTATCGCAGTCTTCGTAATTGCTAAGTAAGTTCTGGGTGGCAATCTTTTACAGCCAGACACATTTTTGCTTTTCTTTTCTGCAAACTCTGTCTTTAAAATAACTGTTCTTTTAGAATCATCATGCTGAAAACAGCTGACAAATCAATGTAATACTTGCAAGGTTTTCAATGGAGAATCATCATGCTGAAAACAGCTGACAAATCAATGTAATACTTGCAAGGTTTTCAATGGTATATCTTGCATCTTCAGCAATTGTAATTTTCATGTGATAAAACTGTAATTTTAGTGCTTTTTTTAATATGTCTATAGGAATTTATTGTGGTCTACAGGAAATAAAATGATGCAGACTGAATGTCTACAGGATTTTAAAATTAGTTTCGCACACTGCTACACTCTTATTTCTTTTGTAAAATGCAATTTGATTGGTTCATTTGATTTTATCAACATTCTTTACGTACATCATATAAACTAACATTCCATATAAGTCCTGCCATATGATGTCCCTATGAAAGACACTTACAATAATTTTGGCTCCATTTCCATTTTCCTCAGAACTACGAAATTTCAGAAATAGCATAAAAAATGTCTACTAATATTTAGATATTGTGAAAATATAATTGATATACAATAACAACCCACACACAAATTAAAGTCGCTAGGCTAATGAATTATTTATTTTGCTTTGAAGTTCTATTTCAATTCAATCAAATTGTATTCAACTTTAATATCATCAGCAATTTGTAGAATAAATTTACAATACCTAAAAGATGTAATAATAATGTCAATACAATGACTTTTGATGTAGCTCGTCAAAAGACATTTCAATTAAGACAGATCAATGCTCCACTATGAGCAGCTACGATATTTCCAAGTACTTATGCAATGACTGAATATATTGATTAGATCTAAATTTAATCACCTTCCTCCAATGGGCAAGAAGATGTGTGGTTTTGTTTTTTTTAAATAGAATGTATTGTTATCATTATGCAGTTTATGTAAAATTATGAGCTCTGTACGTAGAGCTCATGTTATTTGTTCTGTATTGCACACAGTGCCGACTTTCAATAAAATCTACTTACTTACTATGCACTGTGGTTTCACAAAAAGTGTCCCATTACCAGTACAATATTTAGGATATTAGGTCATGCATGCGCGTCTCTATGTCTATAGAGAACAGCTGTCTCTTGTTCACCGATTGGAGGTGAAGTTTCTATACATTGTGTACAATACTCATAGAAACAGAGAACTGAAGATCCGCCGGTATAAAATTACCTGACCCCACCCCCAAAGGTCCAACTTACTCTCCAGTAGATCTACTAGATCTAGAACTGAAAACGGAGAATTGTTCGTGACGTTAATCTCTATCAGCTGATTTTAGTTATGACCTCGATAAGCTTACGTCCGAAAAATTGCCCTGAAAAATTACCCGGTGTTAGCAAACCCCCCTGACCTTCCAAATATTATACAGCTGGTCTTCGGCCGCTATAAACTAGATATATTATAAACTTTACCTTGGATCGAAGTCTTCTTGCAACAATCTCTGCACCAGTTTTGGCCGGTTTGTTATGATCACGTGAACAAAGAGAGAGAGGGCGCTGTAATAGAGTTACTTGCCCCTAGATTCTTGGTAAAAATTAAATTAAAAGTGGCTTCTAAGTAGCCTAATTAGAAGCCACTTTAAATTTAATTTTTATCATGAAACTCGGAAATGTTAATAAACAATATTTAGTTTTTTATACAGGACCAAATATCCATTTTTTTAATCAACAGTTTATTGATAAAAGACATTAATTCAAGTAAGAGACGACATAAATTTTTCTTCGGAAAATCCCTTCTGCCGCACAACTTAAGTATTTAATAAATTTATGTGATGTAAATTGAATAAAAAATGGCAAATATCTTTTGGGGGAAAGCATTTAGCATAATGCCAAAGGCATGCATATACAATGTTCTGGTAGGCTAGCTACTTTTGCACGTGTCTCTTGATGCATTTCGTAGTCAACGTAGTCAAACATTGGCACTTGGGATCACAGATGATCTCTAACCTGGCCGTTCCCGTATCAGAAGAAAGATTGCTTATTAGTCAAATTTAGTCGAGCAACTAAATCGGTCGATCGAAAAGAAAAAAATGACCGAGTCCAAAATGGTGTCTCCCTACCTATGGATTAGTGGGTAAAATATAATTCTATTTTTATTATTTTCATTTATCAATTTTTATTTATTCATATTTTTTTCATCATTTATTCATTTTTATTTTATTTGATTTGATAAAGGCCATTTTCACTGTCAAGAATAATTCTTTTTAACGCTATATTTTTTTTTTTTTTTTTTTTTTTTTTTTTTGAACTGCTTCTTGTCCTCTTTCGGTGTAAAAAGAAAATATAGTACAATGTAGTTTCCCCTGCGAAACATCTATGAAATCTGGGTTTATTTCATAGGATAGTTGGCGTTTATTCGTTAATTTATAAGTGATACAGCATGCATCAGATTGAAGTCGTGTGGTTACGTACATCTACATTCTTTAAGAGACAACAAATTCCTTGATATACCGGTATAATATAGAATTTAATCTTTAGATCGCTACATATAGAACTATCTCCGTTTGGCCAGAAACCTCTAACTTCGTCTAATTAAACTTTCGTATATCATAATATCAAGAATAATTGCAACAATCGTAATTCATTACGCATAAATGTCATTCTAATCTCTGTTATTTAAAGGGATATTAGGTATGAAAATGATAGCAAACAAATTTTTCTTCAAGATCTCTCAATGGCTAATACTAATGACTAAAATCATTTATTTTGTACAAGAGGAAGAGATTTTAAAGTAAGAAAACTACGTTAGATAACCACTTTTAGTGTAAAGAAATATAAGGAAGAATTCATTGATGAAAAGGTTTTCCGTCCAATTTTTCCTTTGATACATGCATCAAATAAAGAATTATAAGTTTCATTTCTTAAATCAACAAAATCACGTATTCATGTGCCTGTTTTGAGGATAAAAGGTGTTTGAAATCATCAAAGATCTTCAAGAACTTTTGTTACCTTACTTTCCTTCACAAAATTTACATAATCTAAGAAACTATGACAACCTAAGGTTTATTTTACCTCAAGGTAGGACATCATCATACATGAACAGTTACCTACCTTCAAGAATCAAACTTTGGAACGAACTACCTACTCACATTAGACAACTCCCCACTCTTGCGTCGTTTAAAACTACTATTAAAAACATGTGTTATAGAAAACCAAATAAATTGTTTAATTTAGGTTAAGAAATAATGCTAGTAACCTAAATTTTGACTTACATTGTCATTTTCTTCGAGATAATGCTACTTGTGATATGTGTGGTTATCATGCTGAGAATGCATTTCATTTCTTCTTTGAATGTGTCCAGTTCTCGGATTAATTTATTTGAATTTATAAATGCAATGCAGCTGCATGTTCCTATATCCTTAGAATTGTCCTGTGGAAATGAAACTCTTAATTTCAACGATAATGCAAAGATCTTCAAATTTGTTCAAAATTACATCTTTCAAAGCAAAAGACTTTAACAATGCATTTAAAATATTTATTTGTAATGCATTTATTTATTCTCTTACTAGTATATTTATTATGTATTTAGCCTTGAACCGGTACCCCCCCCCCTCTTTTTTTTTCTTCTTTATGTTTACTTGTTATCAAAGTTCTTCTTATTTTCTATTAACCATCTACTTTATTTTTGGCATTTTTTCTGTTTTTGTTTGTTTACTATACATTTACAATACACATTTCCCATGTTATCATGACATGCTATGTGATACATGATACATGTATTCTATCTTCATCCTTTTGAATTATGTATTGATTTTTATATTGTCAATATTTATCATACATATTGTATATATACTCATGCTCATCATTATACATACATGTAATCACCTTGTACCTTATTGGAGAAGGCTTATATAGGCTGCAAGCCTGCTGCCTGATCCATTTATATTTCATACATAATAAAATATTGTTTAAATTAAATCAAATACTGGTGTTATTACTGAAATATATAAAATGGGTCAATTTTCATTGAATTAAATTTTTGGTGACAAAATGACAGCTAATGCCTCGATTTCTAAGATGAGGAGTGTACAGACATTAAGATGGGATTCCATACTGGGCCTGTTTTTCCTTGGGATAACGTTAGAGTTGGGCCTATGAAATTAATTTTTTCTCGGGTAAATCTGACCTCAGATTCTTTTTCTGCATGGGTGGGGTAACTGAGACCTAATCTTTGAGGTGGGTGTAACTGAGACCTGTCCTTTGAGGTTGGTTAACTGACATTCGTTCTTTGAGGTGGTGGTAACCTATGTCAATTACTACACCGAGTTGTTATGAACAAATCAGAAAATAAGGAAATAAGGTGTTGTTGTTTTTTTAAGAATACAGATCGTACCACAATGTTACTATCCACTTCATTAAGATTAATTTTGTTAGTAGTTTAGGAAAATTTCAAACCATGGGTTACCAAGGTAAGAGATAGCGAGACCCATAGTATGTTTCGGAGGTAAAAGGTAGCAAGACCCCACCGTGGGTTATGGAGGTAAAAGATAGCATACCAAGACCCACCTTGGGTTATCGAGGTAAGAGATAGCGAGACCCCACCATGGGTTACCGAGGTAAGAGTTACCGAGACCCCACCGTGGGTTTCGGAGGCAAAAGATAGCACGACCGGTACCCATTGTGGGTTACAGAGGTAAGAGATAGCGATACCCACCGTGGGTTACAGAGATAAGAGATAGCGAGACCCACCGTGGGATACGGAGGTAAGAGATAACAAGACCCCACCGTGGGTTACAGAGATAAGAGACAGCGAAACTCACCGTATGTTACGGAGATAGGAGATAGGAGACCCACCGTGGGTTATAGACGTAAGAAATAGCGAAACCCACCGTGGGATACGGAAGTAAGAGATAGCGATATCCCATCGTATGTTACGGATATAAGAGATAGCTAGACTCACCGTGGGTTACAGAGGTAAAAGATAGCGAGACCCCTCGTGGGTTACAGAGGTAAGAGATAGCAAGACCCACCGTGGGATACGGAGATAAGAGATAGCGAAACCCACCGTATATTACGGAGATAAGAGACAGCGAGACCCACCGTGGGTTACAGGGATAAAAAATAGATAAACTCACAGTGTGTTATGGATGTATGATAAATAGCGAAACCCACCGTATGTTACGGAGATAAGAGATAACGAGACCCACCATGGGTTACAGGGATAAGATATAGCGAGACCCACCGTGGGTTACGGAGGTAAGAGATAGCGAGACCCACCGTGGGTTACAGAGGTAAGATATAGCGAGACCCCACCATGGGTTACCGAGGTAAGAGGTACCGAGAACCCACCGTATCTTACAGAGATAAGAGATAGCGAGACCCGCCGTAGGTTATAGAGGTAAGAGATAGCGAGATCCCACTGTGGTTTACTGAAATAAGGGATAGTGAAACCCCATCGAGGTAAGAGATAGCGAGACTTACTGTGGTTCACAGAGGTAGGTGATAGCAAGACCCACCGTAGGTTACAGAGATAAATAGCACGATCCTCCGTGGGTTATCGAGATAAGTGAAAACGACACCCCACCGTGGCTAAAGAGGTCTGAGTAACGTTTTTCTCGCATGTCTTTATTTAAATGATAAGGAATAAATTTGTATTTTTTTCTTTTCTTGTTAAATGGATGTAAACCAGTAACCATGACCAAATAAAAACTAAAATCAAGAGGCCCACAGGCTTTATCGGTCAGCTGAAAAAGTATCACTACTCCCAAGGGTTATGAAATCTGGAGGGGGGGGGTCTGTTCTGAATATATATGCTAAATTCTAATGTTCAGCAAAAGTATAAAACAAGACGTGTTTTAAAACTTCAATACCCTCAAAAGTGCATAATATAATAGGTGTATTAACATCAAAACATTAAAAGATATGACTAATTTGGACCCATCCTAGAGTCAAAACCCTGGGTTGTGAAATTCATAATTTTTTGTACATCCTTTTGTGCTATTCCTATGTATGCACTTAGATTTTATACAGTATCAACGAACTTACACATACACACTATATACTAAGTTTGGCACCACCCTGGGGTCAGAACCCCTACCCCGGGGATCATGAAATTTAAAATTTTGGTAGAGGCCTTCCTGCTCTACATCATTATCTAATTAGTTTTTCTTAAACATGTGCGGTTCTAGAGAAGACATTTTTTGAAAATTGGTCAATTTTGGGCAGTTTTTGCCCCACCCCTAAGGTCCATGGGGTGCAGGAATCCTGAAATTTAAGATTTATGTACCAATTGCAATTCCAAAGATGCTTCATATACCAAATTTGAAAAAAAAAATTGGAATGATAGTTATCAAGAGGAAGTTAAAAATTTCTATTGTTCACACATTTATTAACTGACCAATTTGGCCCCACCCCCATATCAAAACCCCAACCCCTGGGATCATCAAATTTACAATTTACAATTTTGGTTAAAGGCTACCTGTTCTTTCTAAATATCCATTTAGTATCAATAACACTAAAGATGTTATTCAAGTGTTTTACACATGAACACTATATATACCAAGTTTGGCCCTGTCCTGAGGTCAGAACCCCTACCCCGGAAATCATGAAATTTACAGTCTTTGCTCCGTCCCTAAGGTGCAGGAATCCTGAAATTTTAAAGTTATGTCCCCCTTGTTCCAAAGATGATTCAAACCAAATTTGAAAAGAATTGAAATGATAGTTATCAAGAAGAAGTTAGAAATGTCTATTCTACACACATTTAATAACTGACCATTTTGGTCCCACCCTAATACCAAATCGTCAACCCATGGGATTGTGAAATTTAACAATTTTGGTAAAGCCCTACCTGCTCTTTTCAAATATCCATTTAGTTTCAATTTTCAATAGTACTAAAGATGTTATCTACGTGTTTTACACATAAACACTATATAGTAAATTTGGCCTTGCCCTGGGGTCAGAACCCCTAACCCGGGGATCCTGAAAGTTACAATTTTGGTAGAGACTTTCCTGTTCTACATCTGTATGCATTAAGTTTTTCTTACACATGTGCCGTTATTGAGAAAAATTTTGAAAATTGGTCAATTTTGGGCAGTTGTTACCCGACCCCTAGGGCCCCAGGGGTGCAGAAATCATGAAATTTAAAACTTGTGCCCCCCCCCTTGCCCCCTTGTTCCAAAGATGCTTCATACCAAATTTGAAAAGAATTGGATTGATAGTTATCAAGAAGAAGTTAAAATTTTCTATTGTTCACACATTTAATAATTGACCAATTTGGCCCCACCCTAATACCCAAACCCCTACCCCTGGGATCATCAAATTACAATTTTGGTAAAGGACTACCTGTTCTAACTAAATATCCATTTAGTTTCAATTTAGTATCAATAGCACTAAAGAAGATGTCATTCAAGTGTTTCACACATAAACACTATTTAGTAAGTTTGGCCTCGCCCTGGGGTCAGAACCCCCTACCCCGGGGGATCATGAACTTTACAATTTTGGTAGAGGCCTCCCTGCTCTACATCACTATGCATTCAGTTTTTCTTACACATGTACAGTTCTTTGAGAAGAAGATTTGTGAAAATTGGTCAATTTAGTACAGTTTTTGCCACACTCCTAGGGCCCCAGGGGTGCAGGAATCCTGGAAGTTACAATTTATGTCCTCCTTGTCCCAAAGATGCTCCATACCAAGTTTGAAAAGAAATGGTATAGTAGTTATGCAGAAGAAATTAAAAATGTTCAATTGTTAACGCACGACAACAGACGACAACCATTTGCAATAGGTCACCTGAGTAAACAAAAAACCCATCATACTTTACGCGCAATGATGCAGTTCTCCGTCTTCTTTTTTCCCGTGGTATACCTGTATCCGACGAAGATATGATAAATTCATTATAGCACAGAACTATATACCATAAGGACTTCTTCTAATTACGGTATAAATTGCTAATTTGTGTGTTCTTGCATAATGCGTCCTTCATCAGATCTTAAATGTGTTTATTTGATTTCAACAGTATTTTATTCATGTATATATAGAAAATACATACATAAATAGGATTAGGCAGTAGACACAATGCCTATATAAGCCCTTTCCATAGGTCAGTTATGACAGAATAAAATTAATACATGAAAATATAACAAAATGATTGAAGAAAAAGAAATTCACAAATAAGAGAAAAAATAAACGATTATAAAAAGGGAGGATATGACTATATGTTTATGCCACCCCCTCAATTGCATGTGTACACATATCTTTGTTGTTTAGTGATATTTATATGGAAGCAACATTTTCAAAGTGTTCGTGTGTGTGTGTTCGGGAAGGGGGAAGAGGCGGATTAAAGGGGGGTTATGGAGTTGTACCTTACTTACTTACTTAGTCCTCTTCGTGCTGGTCAGCACATAAGGCCGTCACCAGAGACTTCCATGTTGGTCTGTCCTGTGCCCATTTCTGGACCTGTCCCCAACTCCAGTTGTTATCTTTCATTTCTTTCTCCACCGATCTTCTCCAGGTCTCTCTTGGTCTTCCTCTCTTTCTCTTGCCAGTTGGTGACCATTTCAAAGCAACCCTTAGGATGGAATTTGGGTACATTCTGCATGTACATGTCCCATCCACAGCCATTTTCTCTTTCTGATCGTCTGGGATAGAGGAGTGGGGTTTGTCCTTTTGTACAGTTCGTCATTTGAGATGGTGTTAGGCCAAAAGATGCGCAATATTCTGCGGAGACATCGGGTCTGAAATACATCCAGCTTGTTGGAAATAGACTTAGTTACTTTCCAAGATTCAGCACCATATAGTAGGACCCCAAGCACGTTGCTCTTGAAGATCTTAATTTTGGTGTTGGTGCTAAACTTTGTTGACCTCCAGATGTTCCACAGAGCAGCATACGCTCCTGTGGCTTTAGAAATGCGAGCTTGTACATCACTCCTGTCGTCAATTTAAACTCCTCTGATAGGTTTGATCCAAAGATAACTCTGGCATTAAGTTCAGTGTATTGCATCTTGATGATGGAGATGACTTTATCTGGGATTCCATAATGACGAAGGATTCTTTCTAGGGCTAGGCAATTAACACTATCAAAAGCTTTGGTGAAGTCGATGAAATTGATGTATAATGGGGAGTTCCATTTATTGCTTTGTTCTAGAATTTGCCAGAGAGCGAATATCTGATAAGCGCACGACTTCCCTTTCCTAAAACCTGCTTGTTCTTGACGCAGTAAGGGATCTGTTACTTCTGCAATTCTGTCCAGTATCATTCTGTCTTAGAACCTTCATGGTAACGGAAAGCAACATTATTCCTCTATAGTTGTTACAGTTTGAGAGGTCTCCTTTCTTTGGTAATTTAACTATAAGGCCGGTTTTCCAAAAGGATGGTGTTTCTCCTGATTCCCAGATCCTCTGTAGGATATTTGTCAAAATTGTAGGTGTCCAGTATTCTTCGACCTTGAGAAGCTCTGCATTTATCTGATCAACGCCTGCAGCTTTTCCATTTTTAAGTTTAGCGATTGCCTTTATTACCTCTTCTATACTTGATGGATCAGTATTAATATCTAATGTATCCGTGGCTGGTATTATTATTGCCTCGTTCTCTGGGTCTTTCATATTAAATACTTCTTCAAAATGTTCCTTCCAGCGTTTCAGTATGTCTTCTTCTTTTGATAGTACATTTCCCTGTTTGTCTTTAATTGGTAGCTCTGATGACTGAAATTTACCTGCTAATGTTTTGTAATTCGATAGAGGGTCTGCATGTCTTGTTTAGAAGCTGCTTGTTCTGTCTCATTAGTTAGCTTTTCAGTGTATGCCTTTCTGTCAGCTCTTGCACTCCTCTTTACTTCCTTGTCAGTGGCCCGATATTCTGCCTGGAGTTGGTCCTTTTGCCTCTTGGATTTTGTGGACAAGATTTTACTTTTCTTCTCTTTTCGTTGTTCTACTATTTTCCATGTTTTATCTGAAATCCATTCTTCTTTCTTCTTTCTCTTTGGACCAAGTATTTGTTGACTATTTTCTATTAATACTTTGTTAAAAGTTTCCATATCGATTTCATCAGGATGTTCCATGAGTGCTGAAAACCTGTTTTGGACTTTTGATTGAAAGGATCTCAGGGCTTTTGTATCTTTGAGTTTTTGGATGTTGATTGGAGGTGGTCTTTGATCTTTTTTCCTTGATTTCCTCAGTTTTAACTTGATTTTTGCCATTACTAAAGAGTGGTCACTTCTCACACCAGTCCCTTGTTTTGCAACCACATCGAGAAGACTACTTCTCCATCTCTTGTTGATGATAATGTGGTCAATTTGGTTCTTTGTATGACCATTTGGTGAGTTCCATGTTGTCTTATGGATGTCTTTGTGCATAAATATAGTTCCACCAATTACTAGGTCGTTTTCTTGGCAGAAAGTGCATAGTCTCTCTCCGTTGTTGTTACATTCTCCTATTCCTTGCTGGCCCATGATGGTTTCTTTACCTTGGTTGCATTTTCCAACTTTAGCATTTAAGTCTCCAAGGCTAAGCAGAACATCATGAGATGGTGTGTCGTCTACTATCTTTTGTAGGCTGTCATAGAAAGATATTTTCTCTTCATCTTCTGCATCATCTGTTGGCGCATAGCAAACCACAGCAGTCAATTTGGCGAAGGCTGAGTTGTACCTTGCTGTTATTATTCGCTCACTCACAGGTTTCCATTCTAAAAGACTTCTGTGGACCTCCTTTGTTGTAATAATGGCTACTCCTTTGCTATGATGGTCGTCGATTCTTCCAGAGTAGAGTATCTGATGTCCTGATAGTAGTTGTTTTGATCCACTACCTGTCCATCTGGCTTCACTAACTCCCAGGAGCTCGATCTTGTAATGCTCCATTTCTCTCACGGCTTGTGCTAGTTTTCCTGTTTGGTAGAGGGTCCGCACGTTCCAGCAGCCCACTCTACGGGTTGTTTTCGGTCGAAGGACATATCCTATCGGGATGGATGATTCACCCGTCATACTTCCAGTGTCCTGAATGGTGCCAATCCTTTTTCCATCATTTTGTTCTCCGGTTAAGGTTTCTGTAGCGTCTTTTGTTTGACATGTTAGGGTTGCTGGCCCTAAGCATAACCCCCTGAACTCGGAGGACCAGTGGTTTTCTGTTGGGGTTGTCCTTCCCTTAGATGATTGCTTTCCCTTGCTTTCGTGTTCATCTACACGGATTTTCCTTCTGGATTTTCTTCCATAGCCTTGGACTTGCCAAAGCCATCCACAAGACAGTGGAACTATTTGACCCATAGATGGGGCAAGGTTGATGAGAGCCAGGGCATGTCCACGCGCCGGTGGGCCTGCACTCTGCACCTCTAGGGTCCTTACTACTCCGAGATCCCTTCATATTAGCCTTGAGTGTTAGACCCAAGTTTCCGTGTGTTGCCGCGGGGAGGCGTTTGAAGGAGTCTAAGTAATGTAGAGGCTATGTATTGGCGGGGCGAGATTTCTGCTTTCGCTACTTTCCCCGTTCACCTACAAGTAGGCTAGCCAGCGGCAGTAAGGATCTATAGGCGTTTGATCTCACCGCACTAGACGCATATCATTACTCTGTGATAAACATCAACACACACGGGGTTGCACCGCTTTGCTTGAATATATTTAACAAAAATTATTATGTTTGCATTTTTGGATTCTTTAACTCCACGGTCACCCCCACATTTTAGCCGGTAAAGGTACAAAGCTGGGTCGCACATCGTCCTTTGAATTTTTTTTTTTGATCTTTCCCTCGCTTTCATCTTGTACTTGTGGGCTCCTGATTGAAAAAATAGTACAATCCACATCGTGTCATAAAATGTCAGGTCATTTATCCTATGTCATGTCAAATATCATATCACATCATAAGATTAGTATGTCATTTCATATGATATCATGTCATGATATACATGTATCGTCATATCATATACCATATCATGTTATATCATACCATGAAATATCATATTATGGCAAATCATATATTATACCATATGTCAAATCATGGCATATAACATCATGTCATATCATACTGATATCATGGCATATCATATGTCATATGCATAAAAGGTCACATTACCTGGGAAGAATGGCATCCAGGGCTTATATTTAGCCGAGACAAAACTTCCGAAACGTGGTCGAAATGCATGGTTTATTGGGACTCAAGGGTGTGTGTGTGCTAGAACCCTTTCTATTTTTAGAGCCTTGCCCAATCTTCGAATACACTTAATGACAGTAATTAATTGATGTGATTCCGTGTTGGTCCTCAGCTGGCTCCTGATTAGATGTGTCCCATAACTTGCCTCGTCACACAGTGCGAGTCAATACTCATTCTCAACAGGCCAGAAATTGTAATTTTCCCATTACAGCGGTAAAACCCCTGGAGAAGATAACGTACAGTTGACTCGGATAACAAGATAAATTTACCTTGTTACTTCCTGAAAGTTTTAAAATACCCAATTTCATACTAGGATGGACTGATAAAAAAGAAGAAGCATTTTTTGTCATTCATTAGTTATATAATTCACGTTTTTGTTGTTAACACAAACTTTCGTAGCACGTGTTGGAGCAGGGTCTCTGATCCATCTCACGTGATAAAGTGACCCGTAGTCTTAAATTGTATAATAAAAGATTTGAAACTGGGAAGTGACTCAGGAGCCCTTTACCTGTTCACCTCCTTATCAGCGATCAGCTGACTTCAGTATAAACAAAACACAAACCTAATGGACAGTTACCGGTTCATAGGTGGTCCGGGGGGCATTCAAAAATCGCCCTGAGGATTACGTCACTGATGACTTCAAGTAGAGTTTTAAAAGGTAAACCATATTCTTTGATAAATCTATATAACTCCATTTTCATATATTTATTGTTTACCTTTACTTGGCCATTTTCTGGGACAGTAGGAGACATTCGGCACGCTCTCAACATTGTATTTGGTCTCTATGCGAGGCAACGAAGAATTTTCCTGCGATATCGAGAGCCTAAGTTACGGTCTGAGTTCCGACATATTTTAGTTTTTTTCAAGAATACTTCTTTGAAAATTCGCACCGAACCAAGGAGGTTTTATATATGTGTGATCGGTATTGACTTGGTGTTTGTGTGTGTGAATTCATCTGCAGAAAATATTACCTAAAGATTCTCTCCAATTTAAAAAAAACAATATACATGTATAGGCCAGTTTCATCACCGACAAGATTTGAATCCATTTTAGAAGCTATCTGTGAATGAAAACAAAAGGGACTTGGAATTTTTGTGATTTCTGATCCCTCGGATGAAAGTTTGACATTTTAAAGTATAACACCATATTCCCGAACCTTTCTCCGATAACTCACAAAATGCATTCTAATTAAAATCAGACCTTCCATCCGCTTCCCGGTTTTCGATACATCGCCTGCCGAAAACCGGGGATGGAAGTTCTAATGTTAATTAGATTGTCACAAAATGTCGCTGGATTGTGAATGCAAAACGGGTATGATAACGTTTCATCCACAATATTTAGTTTTCATTAAAAAACTTTGATATAACCATGAAATAATCAATGAATGTGTAAATAAATAGCCCTTCTTTTAAAATGTATTATACATGAAACCCATATTGTTTCTATTTCTGTAAAAAGCCCGTCTTCTAAATGTGTATGCGAAATCCATCTATTGTTTCTATTTTTGTAACTAAAATGCCCGTCTTCTAAATGTCTACGTGAAATTTATCTATTGTTTCTATTTTTGTCGCCCTTGAACTTTCACATCTAACCTTAAAAAAAAATATTAGAAAATAATTTAAGCTCTAGTTCTTTTTGTCAGATAACATCTGTACAACTACATTTGAAATGGACTGCGAACTACACAACAACTATTATTTTTAGTTATCATGACATTTTTTATTTGTTCTTGATTAGCAAATGAGACCCAAAATCTTTACGTGGGAGTTAGTAGATAGAAATTGAAATTGATCTCTGAACACCAATAGCAACTAACCAATAGCATACAGAGTGTAATTCCTGAAAGTTTAGCAAAATTTTCCCCATTGATATCCCTTCTAGTAGGTATAATATTTCATAATAAACTTATACAGAAATGTAGAATTAATTTTCGATTATTTCATATGCATATAAATATATATGTATTGGGTGACTCCCGAACCCCACCCCCACCCCTCCCCCATTATATTTGATAGTAGTGAATGGGAAGAATACAAGTTTGAAGTTATGAATATTGATCCCACGTGATGAGCGACACCCCCCCCCCTTTCCTACGATTTAAGAAATATAAGCCGACCATAGATCTACCAGCATTTTACGGGAAATAACATATCTATATGACAGAAAGGCACGCGTGTACTCTTTATCAAGATAAAACAAACATTGACGATTGGGGGCAAATTAGGGCTTTATAATATTATATCATCCTTTGGATGAAAATATATCTAGAAAAGACATTTCAGAATATCCCGGGCCCTCTACTGCACTTGACTTTGCATATAAACACTGAAAATCAGTGAAACCAAAATCTGTTTAAAGAACAAATTGTATAGCTTAAAGTGAACCTTGTATACTACAATTTAGGAAATTATCGTCAAGTAACCTTGACATTTAACCTGTTACTCTGGAAACCATTGTCTTTATACAATAATGCAAATGACGCTTAAACCTCGTACACAAGCGTGACAAGGCTGAACTTCAGAACAAACGGCGCCTTGACCTGGCCTGGAGGTTATAAAACTTTTTTAAAGCACGTTTTCATACTCAAACTCCATCTCCGTGATCTAAGTCGTACCCATACGACAAAAGTGAAGGCTATAAAACTTTTATAAAGTTATTCTCATACTTAATTGGTACATGCTCAAGATTTTTCGAGTATGCATGCTTCGGAGCTTACTCAAAGTTGTACTCCAAACAAACATGGCTGAGTTTGCGTATGAGTACAGTAAAAGTTTTATAACCTCCAGGTCGGATGTCTCTGTTGAAACGCAGCGCCACTGATTTCGGTCGTGTGCTGTGTTGCGGAAATACGATAACAGACTTTTGATCAAAGACTAAACCAAACTGTAATGGCGCATTGAACAGTTGTTGAATGAATTTTGTTTTCATTGCACTTTATCTTTGCTTATTAATACCTCACTTATGACCAAGAATAAACGCTTACGTTAACTATTTCTATATGCAATGATACCAAACTCCATTAAAAAGTAAAGGTTTTCATTTGAATTTAATGATAGCTGAAACTCGACAAAATAAACACTGTAGCGATTATCGAATTAAAAAGGAATTCTAAAACCTTATTTACTTAGTGGGTGGATTACCGGCACATGACCAACGCGGAAGACCATCTTGTCTCCAGCAACAGAACTTAAACCACACAAATAGGACTTTAAAAAGAAATAGGATTTAAACCATACAAATAGGACTTACACCAAACAACTAGGAAGGACTTAAGCCACACAAATAGGACTTAACAAAAGAAATAGGATTTAAACCATACAAATAGGACTTAAGCTACACAAATAGAAAGGACTTAAGCGACACAAATAGGACTTAAGCCACAGAAATAGGACTTTAAAAAAAAGAAATAGGATTTCAACCATACAAATATGACTTAAACCATACAAATAGGACTCAAACCACACAAATAGGAAGGACTTAAGCCACACAAATAGGACTTAAGCCACTTAAATAGGATTTTTAAAAGGAAATAGGATTTAAACCATACAAATAGGACTTAAACCATACAAATAGGACTTAAGCCATACAAAAAGGACTTAAACCACACAAATAGGACTTAAGCCATACAAAAAGGACTTAAACCACACAAATAGGACTTAAGCCATACAAAAAGGACTTAAACCACACAAATAGGACTTAAGCCATACAAAAAGGACTTAAACCACACAAATAGGACTTAAGCCTTACAAAAAGGACTTAAACCACACAAATAGGAAGGATTTATTGATTGATTGATGTTTTCCGCCACACTCAACAATTTTTCAGTTATCTGGTGGCGCCCAGTTTTTATTAGTAGAAGAGAGAATCCAGATACAATGTGCTTGGGAAGAGACCACCGACCTTCCGAAAGTAAACTGGGAAACTTTCTCACTTACCAGCGCGAGCGGGATTCGAATTCGCGCCGACAGAGGCGAGAGGCTGTTTGATTTTGAGCGCGATGCTCTAACCACTCGGCCACGGAGGAAGGATTTAAGCCACACAAATAGGACTTAAGCCACACAAATAGGATTTAAAAAAAAGAAATAGGATTTAAACCATACAAATATAACTTAAACCATACAAATAGGACTTTTAAAAGCCATACAAATAGGACTTTAAAAGCCATACAAATAGGACTTAAGGTACCTCTCCATACTCGCAGTTTTATCTGATACAAATTTGAGCAATGTATTTATTTCCATTCATTAGAGTTAAAACCAACAAATTATCAAATAAAATACATAGAACATCACACTTTTTAAGATAACAGAATCATACATCACCGTCAGAAAATTGCAATTTTCCTTAAACAGCGTTATCGATATAGTAGCATTCATAACAATTTCATGAAACTGTATCTTCACAAAAATATACAAAATGTCTGTAAAAAATAAAGGAAATCTATCGCATAATAGACTTGATAAAGAAATCAATGAAACAGAGTTATTGCCCTTGAATTCAATATTTTGAAATGTATTTTTGATTATTTATCTATAACTTAGACTTTTAAAATAGTTTATTCTTAGCAAGATTTTTTACAATAACTATCGGAAAAGACTCCTACAAAATTTACGTTCGAATTCCTATCATGCAAAAATCTAAATAAATCATTGATATTGCAAAATCTAATGACATCACAGGAGGGTGGAATTAATTTAAGCCACACAAATAGGATTTTAAAAAAAGAAATAGGATTTTTAAAAACCATACAAATAGGACTTAAACCATACAAAAAGGATTTAAACCATACAAATAGGACTTAAGCCACAAAAAATAGGACTTAAACCATACAAATAGGACTTAAACCATACAAATAGGACTTAAGCCCAACAAATAGGAATTAAACCATATAAATAGGACTTAGATCATATGAATAGGACTTAGATCTTATGAATAGGACTTGCACTATACAATACTGTCTCCAACATGGACTTACAACAATCTTTAATCATGCAATACAGTATGCAGGCTGTCCAGCACCCTTGGACAAAAAATAAGGGCAAATTTTAGGGGTAAAATTTTAAAAAATTAGGGCTAAAATTAGGAATTTTTAACCAAATTGCGGAAGTTTTAATTATTTAAAAGGACTTACCTTGTCAAATTTGACAATAAAGAAACTCACATGACACACAAATAAGATGTAAGTACAGGAAGGGCGTATTCCAGTGTTCCATGGTCTCAGCTATTATTGGCTATAACCTAAAATCTCAACTCTTTATCACAAAGTCACAACCAATAAACAAGCTTGACACATGGATCCACAGGTCAACTGCCTTTCACTGCATCAGCATTATCTGAATAAGAACTGCAATATACGTTAATAACACACATTTTGTATGAATGCATTTTGATTTTTCAAGACTGATAAAAAAAGTAGGAATTGACATGAAAAATAAGGGCTTTTTTAGGATTTCCCCTTGAATTTTACATTTTTTTTTAGGAATTTTAGCAAAACTGAAAAAAATTAGGAATTTTTAGGAATTTTAGGGCCGCTGGACAGCCTGAGTATGGGAGTTATTATAACACTGTTATTTCATTTCAGATATACATGAGTTTTGGGAACCGTAAGTGCACCTTCAACATAGTCCTCGGCTCGCGGCTGCTTTCTGTAGAGATGTTATAAATGTCAATGGAATTCGTCTTTGCCGTTGTGATATTTGCAGGACTTGCTCACCTTTTTATGATTATAGCGTACTGTCTATTAGTGTGTCAGAAAAATGGTGGATGTAGGGTAAAAAGAAGCGACCCCACGAACGCTAGTACAGACGCCCCAACAGACACTTCTCCGGGCGTCGATAGTGGTCACGTGGACACAGACAGTCACTCAGATGCTACCCTAACCCACAACCAGCAATCAGTCCTAGCAACAAACGACCAATCACAAACATTCCTGACAAACACGTGGGTTTCAAGTGTGATGACACGAATTCGACATATTGCTGGAGGGACGGAAACGAGGGATGGCGAGAATCACAGGAGAAGGCATGAACAAGTCAATATGACCCTTGTACATACAGATAGTCCGCCCACGTATGAAGATGCTACTAAAGGAGGCGATGTATCGCTGGACCCTCCACCCTCATATGAAGAAACAATGTTAGGTTCATAATCAAGTATATAACTTTGTGTATTTATTATACTCCCGGGCTACGCTTGTATTTAAGGAGGTATTCTACATCGTCAGAATGACCGACTTCCTTTTAAAACATGAATGGAAATATAGATATCAACAATATTTGTCTATTCATTTCAGCTAGGGTTTGCCTAGCTGAGTAGCTTAGTAGATTAACACGTGGACTGCTGAAGTGTATATCACGGGTTCGAGTCCACGAGGGTGTTTAATTTTTTTTTTCCAGATTTGATCTCTACTATTTGAAAGTTTTTAATTTCAAAATACTGTCGTACATATCCTACACTTTTCATCCATATCAAATTTCTCCACGACAAACAATTTTTTTTTTTTTTTTTTTTTATCAAAAATGATGAAAATGGACACTAAATATTTTTATAGGTAAATTGAATAGTATTTACCATATGGAATATAATTCATTTTCATGATTTCCCAATTAAGTCCACATAAATATCCAAATGGGTGGGGGGGGGGGGATATATTTGAAACTTTTTAACATCATAGGAAATACACAAGTTTATCTTATTAAATAGGAATTTTATATTTGTACTTTATTTCCATTAAACTAAGCCAGAAAATATGTATCAGCCCATACATTTATATGTTATTTCTGTATCACGTGTCCTTAATTATATTTTATTGAATTGATCGTTGTGTGAGGTATATGTGTTTTGTGAATATGTACAGTTATATCAATCTAATTTCTATGGAAACGAGGGAATTATTTATATTCGGTCTTTTCTATCCCCCTCGTTTCCACAGAAATTAATATCAACCCATACATTATATGTTATTTTTGTATCGAGTGTACTTTTATTTGTGTTTTATTGATTTGATTCTTGTTCGGGTATGCGTGTTTTGTGTATATGTACAGTTTGTCTGTATGTGAGTGAGAAAGAGATCTGATTTAAAGACAGATTTATTGCTGTGATTGTGTAGTGACTTTGAAGTCAAGATCTAAGAAATTTGTGCATTTAAATCGGTTTTATTTACAAAATTAAACTAAAGAAATAAAAAATGATAATAAAAACAAAACCAAGAATGCTGTTCAATTCTGTTCAGAGGGTCCACACTTTTCGGATTAAGCTTTGTTCGGCGTCTGCTGAACAATTGTAGAATTACTGCGCAAATAAACTTAATTAAGAGTTCAAATCAATGGAAGGAGGGGGGGGGGGGTAATAATCAGGGGCGCGTTTTACAAAAGAACTTATGACTTACGACCAACTTTACATACTGGAATTTTCCAGTTTATTGTAAGATCATTCACTCCAAATGCAATTTTTTTTTTAATGTTGAAAAGTAAGCCTCAAATTGTTTTTACTTCATTCACTCCAAGTAATAACAGAGTAATACAATTTAAGACTTTGTAAAATGGGCCCCAGGAATGGCGGGATATTCAAGTGTAGCAAAGTGCAGATTCTTTTAAAGTTTTGTTTTTAAAACTTTAATACACAAAGTGATGTTTTCGATAACAAGGTCATTGAAGGTGATTCGTTCCATGAGCCTTAATGTCGCAAGGTTTCAAGTTTTTATTGAAATTGAAACCAATAAAGGCAAGAGTTTTGAGGAGAACGAAATTTTCCGTAAAATAAGGGTCATGCTGCAAAATCTTGAAAATCCTCGTCTAATTTTGCGGGGGGTGGGGGGGGGGTGTATTAATTTGTGACATATTTACCTTTTCCCTAGTGATCTTGGCCCACTTACCCAACTTCAGGATTTTATTTGTTTTCAGAACTATGAACTTCTCAATGCCCTGTACAAAATGCCCATTTACAAAATATCTTAATGAAATTGGCATGTACGGTTCTATCTAAATTAAATGAATTGATGCAGGTATTTGTATAATGTTTTCTTCTTTAGCCATTTTGCGTTCAAAAACTATCTCTGCCTACATGCTTAAGATATATTTCAACCCCCTCTCGCATGTTCTCATTTCAAATGTTCACCTTATGCACACATTTTCAAAGACAATGCCACGGAAGTTGGAAGATTTGTGGAGACCAACACTGAAAAAAATAACTAGTAAAATACACTAAGCAAACTAGTAAAACTACTGTCCATACAATCACTAATTTAAAAGTAGTTTTTACTAGGTGTTAAGTAAGTTTACTATTTGTTAACTAGTAATTTAACTAATCAGACAGTAAAACATTACTTCAGTCAATAGTAAATATTCGTATGCATTCAGTAGATTTACTAATTTTTCATTCCTGTATTCCATTGCCAAAATTACTAGCATTCTAGTAATTTAACTGATAGGACAAGTAAAATCGCCCTGTTAATCCTTCAAAAAATTGAATACAAAAGATAACATCAAGGACTTTAATCTGAAGTTAAAAGTCGACATGATCTTCTGGTCAATCTTGATTGCGATGGGGAATGTATCTTCTGTGGAATTTCTTGAACCTGTAATCAGGATTAATCAAACTTTTCTTTACACAGGATTGCCAAACAGTCATCAGCATCTAAATAAACAAAAACAGAACAAAATGTATTAAGTTGCATATTAAAAAATATCAAGCTGTGTGTAGGATTTCTAATAAATAAACATTAAGAATTAAAAAAAAAAACAGTCATAAGTTCAACGACAAACCTTTTAAGTCAATGTTCCCTCTCCAGCATCCCAATAAAAATGGCGTCTCGCAGAGTAGACCTTGCTGCAGTTTTCGCGGACAACACGGGTCACGATGCTTATGACGTCATATTTCTAGTTACATTACTATCCTGCTTAGTAAATACATTACTTACTAGTCATGAGCAAGTCTTTACGAGGCATCCTAGTTAAATCAACTAGGTATTTTTTTCAGTGAAGCTGTAGGAAAACGTGGCTTGTGGCGTTGTTGTTCACACCCCCATGTATTTTCAAAAATGAAATATATTTTCTATAGTTACATATTTTACTTTCATTTCTGTCGGAAAATTCCTAGCCGTAAAAATAGTCATGCTATCTTTATCAAGATTCACACCTACATTGTTTACATTCATCCTTTCATTTACAATCTGATCAAATTTAGATTTTAGATCCGCTCACATACTCGCTACACAAAACTAGTATGTGAGCGAATCTAACGTCGAATTCTAAATAGATTGTCATTACTATATAAAAAAAGATATCGAAGGTAAAAATTGTAAATAGTAGTATAAAATTCGTGAGCAGCATACGGTAAATCCATTCATTTGTAACAAGCTGGTCCTTGCTTTAATAATCAGGTGCTCCACTGTTCATATAACCCAAACGACTACATTCCTCCCTCCTTAAATTGTCCTCACCATCCAGATTTGTTTGCCCATGTGTGGCAGGACTTGTGACCTGCAAATCTAGGGGTGGTCAATGGCACCAAATCTAATATGGGAAAGGAGAAAATTTAAGGTTGGACAGGGAGTTAAAACTAGGACCTCTGCAACATTAGTCAGCTATTCAGGCTGATATTCCTTGACCTACATAACCCAAACCACTACACATTAAGTTGAAGTTATAAAACATATGCTGGAGTTCCTCATTGATAATGTCTTCGTAATCTTTGGTGATCAGGTCTGCTGGAATGCCAATGGACACGGTTTGTGCTCCTTTATTAGCTTACCTGTTTTTATACTCGAAGAAAGCAGAATTTATTCAAAAGCTTTTACATGAGAAGAAAAAAATCCTTTGCTGTGCATGGCCTTCAACTCGACATTTGGATCACAGGGTCTAAGCCCGTTTTGGGCCCGAACTCTGTGAAATTTATGGTATTACAGAGTTCGGGCCCAAAACGGGCTTAGACCCTGTGCTTTGGATATAATATCGATGACGTTTTATCTATATTAACAATAATAACTTTCACTCATGTGTTGATTCGATATATCCATGTGAACTCAAAATAAAAGACACCATAGAGTCCTCCACATCTGCTTTGTAAAATTTTAGATTTTATTGAAAATAGACATTAACGGCAAACTTTACGACAAACCGGATGATTTCAACTTCCCCATCATCAACTTCCCATATACATGTATGTAGCGATATTCCATTATCACATGGATATGGTGTTTATATATCTCAGCTGATTCGATACAGAAGAGCTTGCATATCAGTTTTATTAAATCGAGGCAGGCTACTGACAAACAAGTTGATGTTACAGGGGTTTCAACAGTCTATTTTAAAGTCAGCATTTCGCAAAATCTATGGTCGTTATAACGAACTAGTTTGACACTGCCACCTATCATTTGATTAAATGCTGTCTGATGTATTTCCTACCAATTGTTAGGCTGTTCTTGGCACACTGATTTTGACTACGGATTACTCCGTTTACCTAATCAGAGCTCACTGCGTGCATGATCGGTCGACAGGGGATGCTTATGTAATGTAAAAAGGTGGATTGAAATGTCCCCAATCATTAGTCAATCAGATTACAGTAATTCTAACTAATCAGGAGTAATCTATTTGCCAGTCAACATGGGGCAACGGATATAAATACAACTGCAGTACCTTATTCAGTTACTCTGTTCACTTGATTATCTGAGACTGAACGTAAAGCTGGCACGGGTCTAGGGACCTGTGTCGGAAAGCAGTTCTCCACTTAGTTCCAGGGTTCTGTGTGTACATAGTGTGTCTTGGCTTTACATCTAGTACGTGTCTGTGTGAATTTCGGATTCGACCCCAAAAATTATGATTATCTATACACTATTTCAAGTGGTTATTTATACCTTTTACTAAAGGCATTTAAAATGCCTATCACTTTGTAATTAATTTGATAAAAGCAATGATAGGAATTTTCTCCACCTTATTCTCTCCATTTCATATGATCAAAAATGTTTTTTTTTTCATCTCGTTTTTTAAAAGAATCCTGCAGGTGTGTGTGTGTGTGTGTGTGAGAGAGAGAGAGAGAGAGAGAGAGAGAGAGAGAGAGAGAGCGCGCGTACGTGTGTGTGTGTGTGTGTGTGTGTGTGTGTGCGTGCGGGGAGGGTGTGTGTGTTCCTTTTGAAGTGAGTTTAATATATTCAACTCGGGTTCAACATTCAAAGCACTGCACGCGCGCGGGAAATGCCAACTGGAGTCGGGTTAGGTACAGCTAGGTGAGGCATTTTTAATGACTAAATTAGTAAATAGTAAAGTACTATAGGCCTAGTTTGTTTACCGGAAGAGATTTTTTAAAATTAAGCCTACATGTAATTAAAACGTTGGAAGCCTGTGTGATTATGTCATTCCTGAAAATAGCTAATCGTATTTTATTTTTATTTTGGTTGACATTTGAATTTTTGATCTGTTGATAAACATGATCACATGTAAGCCTATATTAGCCTAATATTAATTTGGCCTGAGCAATTAATTGTCACATATAGATTTGGCGAATATAACTATGCCAGGGAGGACTCAAGTGCTTAAATTTGCTAGTAAACTAATGTATACAGTAACATTTTATCATTTAATCTAATATCCCGTTGTCGTCTGACAGTCGGGATATTCCCGTGGCACCATAGCTATATTTTCTGTTCTGAAATATTCAAGCAATTTTAATCAAGCAAATGATATTAAAGATGTTATTGTTAATGATGAGGAACTATGCTGATGATACATCCCTTCTGCTAAAATCTCCACATCACATGTATGCTGCATTTGACGTTATAGTCTAGTCAATGTGCAAGAGGACCCCAACCTACAAAAGGTTTATTATATAAACTTGTACTATAATATAGTCTTAACAACATATGTAGAATATACAAAAATATGATTTGGGGAAGATGTTGAAAAAGGACCTTAAAATTAGTCCAAAAGTGAACAAATTTATTTTAAAAGATACGGTTTGTCCTCCATATACAGTGAAGATGACATATAGACATATGAAAGCAAATAAATCTATGAAACAACAATTAAAAAATCATGGAAATTGTAAGTTAAGATAGAAACTACATGAATTTATAATTATCAGATAAAACAAGTACATGTAGGCTAGGACCTCTTAATGTCCAAAAGTAGAGTTTGGTGTCAGGGTATTCTTTGTTTTTGAATTGTCTCCTTTTTCAACGTACATATCCAAGAATCCCCCCAAAGCACAGGTATCTGAATTTTAATCAGTAAATATATATAAATAGGAAAAAAAACCATATATATATATATATAAATACAGTAAAACTCGAATATACCGTAGCGAACACAGATATAGCGAAGTGAAATCAATTTCCCCGGCAAATTATTTATATATTCTATATAAAAATCTGCGTATATAACACGGATATAGCGAATTTACGGATATAACGAATTAAAAATGAACATAAAAATAACCTTCTATAACGAATCTTTTTTCATTTTAAACTCCTTGGAATTTGTAACAATCGCTTTCCATTGCCATAAAGGGCCCACATTATTACGAAATTTCTGTTTGTATTTTTCAAAAGAGGTTGTTACGCAAAACAATACTTACACATACATTTAGCAAAGGAGAAGGTACGCTTAGCATATGAATTTGGCCTTGTAAAATCAAGAAAAATAAAGTAGAAGATGACACACTTTTACCTATCGAAGTCATTTGGGGACAACACCCTCTGTTCAAATATACTAACGAAATAGCGCCAAATCGTCACATAGTAGAATAGTACGTTCCCAAATTTACATGGATGGCTATTTCTTAGCCAAAACTTCAAAATTTTACTTACATTTGTCAATATTATGATATGAGCACATTCAAGGCGATGGATGATATTTGCGTGTGATAAACGAACTACTTCGATTGATAATAAAAAGGGTCTTTCATCAATTGCCTTCCCTGTGCTCATGGTGAAATTATAAAATCTGACATTTCCGGAAAAAATTACGCATCACACACATTTGATACTAAGGTTACATATATGCCCGACAAATCCTAAATTAAGACGTGTGTTACCTTTTTGTGTAATACAGATATGATATAAAAAAATATGATAACATTTCTATTAATTTATGTGATCATTATACATGTAATTCGGATTTTCAAGTTCATTCGGTGTTTTTATCTGAAACGATAGCGATATAGTCGACTGTAATATTATCGCTTGTTACATGAACTACACTCGTTTGAAATCAGTTGTAATACGACAAGGATAATAATTCTCGACCAACAAAATTTATATTTATATCAATAGCACGTAAAAGGTCTTCTAGATAAGTAACTAAGTGGGTGAACAGTCTTAATGACATATACAGTGTATGGAATCGCAGTTCAATCGATTGCGGTCCTGGACAGGCTGGCATGAACCGGGTAAAGGTCTAAAAGGACTGAATTGGATCCAATAGAAATCGATCATATTTCAATAGATAATCTTAAAATTAAGTTTGATAAATTAATATGAACAGCATTGTTTTGGTGTATTCCCATATTAATGTTTACATGCTCCACGTGAACATTTACATGTGCAGGCCTTTACGTTACGGAAGGGGATATATACTGGGAAAAGGCATACAGTACTGTACTGAATAAAAGAAAAACAATCCCTTTCTTTCATACTTATAGACATCTTAAAATATTCGAAATTGTAATATAGCATACATGTAAATATATGCTACTAATATTCTACATAGGTCTAATAAAATTGATACTTTCTTAATAAGATTTAACAAATACGTATAAAATTAAAGATTGCTTTAATTCCATATGATTTATATTTACATGTATAAATGCAATCATTATTTTGTATTCAAATCAATTTTAGTTCATCTTATTAAGTTTTACTAACAAGGGGTGTTATATTGTACCAAAACTAATAGAAACAGACACAAGATGGTAACTAAATCGCTGTAAAATTGTAAAAATGACGTATACCACAAATCTGACTAGGTTGCGATTTGAATCGCTGCCAAGTTGTTTTTATGTCACAATGCACTGTGCTTTACATTTTCGGCTGTGAGTGCTAAAAAGTCATCTGAAATGTATTTTCCAAAAAAAGTGTACACACTATATTCATTGCACACACTATTCATCCACATAGGTTTCAGCATATATCATTAAAATAGAAACTGTCAAAACACGGACAGAAATCAATTTCGTCTTAGTAGCTCTTGATTAATAGAAAAGTCAATTTGAATAGAAAACCTAAAGGATAAAGGAATAAATCAATTTCAGGAAAAAACAACTACAATGATAACAACTTAGTAAAGTTTAGTCCAATTTCAAACTGATGTTATACAAGAGGATGACGGGTCCAGTTAACCCATCACATAGGAAATTAGAAATAATACATAAGTGATTAAGAGAAAAAAGGGTTTTAACCATCCAAAACCTTCATCTTAAAGCTTTTAAGGTAAGGGAGAAATATTTTTACATGTTATACCACTAGTGTTCGGATTTACGCGATGCTTCTCTGGAATTCCCCTACCTTTTATTTCGCTGAGCTTGGCGAATTTCAGCGTTATCAACCATAACAAAACTATATTTTAGGCTCAAAAATCTTCTCTTTCAAAATAAGTCCGTCAAAATGTTCTTATTACTTACTTTTCATTGTAGGAACAAATGATTAAAACGGAAATGAGTTTTGTCGGATTTATCAGAACGTACCTACTCTATTGTGTTTTAGAGATGAATATCGTTTCCATTCTTTTTAAAATTTCTTATTCAAAAAGCTATATATACACTGTAGTTAAAAAAACCGTTTTAAATGTTCTAATATTTAAAATGATTTACACTTATATTTTTGACTACAGAGACTATAAAAACTTAAGCACCTTATCTATTTACACTGCGTTGATGAAAACTTTAACAATGATAAAATATATTAGTAATAATAATAATAATAATGCTTTATAAAGAGGAGGTAGTCCTATTGATACAAGGCATTATTCTTCCCCGGGGCCTTCTGAAATACAAACAGTATAGGCCTACACATAACGATACGTACAACCAAAAATAAACATATAAAGATAGATTCCGTGATTATATGTATTACAAAATTGTATTTACGACAAGTATGGATGCCATATTCATAGTATAGAATAGGTACATGTAATACACGAGGGAATAAAAGATGGGGGGGGGGTAACGAAAATGCATCCATATATTTTCAAATACATACACATGTATGCAGAACTTGTAATTAAGAATAACGACAGCTAATTATGAATGTTTCCATATTACTTCTAAAAACAGTAAGAGACAGTCTGATTAAAATCAAACCTCTCACTTCGATAGATATATGGACAGTCGCTGCGTGGGAGCGAAGTGAGAGGTTTGATTTTAATCAGACTGAGTAAGAGACGGTGATAATTCTATATCTAATGGTACCTCATTAGATACATCTACGTCTGGGTATTGAAGAGCGCTTTTGAAACAAAATTGTTCGATGTTTTGGTAAACAAAGATTATAATTTAATTTGGGGCGCATGGAATAGGAATCATGAGTTTGAGAGAAAAAATCTCGTATATTTTCAGAGCTCATACCAATAAGAGTTTATTTTACAATAGAATACACTTAATTACTTCACATTTAACCATCTTTAGTCTAACTTTTCAAACAAGGATTTCGTTGGCTATGGTCATGATTGATTTAAATACACGTTATTTTTAGATAGTTTTTGATTATGATATTTCTATAATGCTATTGAAAATAATTTTTATATGTGTGTATCAACAAATTCTAAAAAATTATCCAAAAGGATTTTAATTAACAAGGTATATTAAACTATTTTTTCTGTATAAGGATTGAGAAAACGTCATCAGACACGGATAGAAGACGCAACGTTAAATCTTGCACTCGCAAAACATGACTACTTTTCTACTTTAATCACAATTCAAATACACGTTAATGGTAAGTAGTGTTTGAATATGATATTTGTATGATGTTATTGAAAAGAATTTTGTGTGTGTGTGTTTATAACTTTTTAAAAATTATCCAAAGCAAGGTATATTGAAGTATTTTTTCTGAATAAGAATTGAAATAACGTCATCAGACACAGGTTAAAGACGCAACGTTAAATCTTGCACTCGCAAAACATGTCAACTTTGCTACTTCATATCACCAAAAAATATACGTAATATATGGATATAATTACTATATATAGAAAGTACACACCCTATAGTATTAGGGCATAAAATTACCAACTTCTAAAAATAGGCCAAAATTGACCCTTAGTGTACCTTCTCCTTTATTGTCGGTATTGTTTACTATTCTCGTTAATTAAATTTGAAGTTTGATTGCATTTATTTTATGGTACACTCCTTTATTTGTGTTGAGCAACAACTAAATGACAACTGCGATAAACTGTTTTTCTTTCGACATGTTCTTGCGTGACATCAAGAAAATTTATCATTTATAAATCAGTGTGTATAGTTCTTGTATAAAAATATTTCTTCTCGAAAATACATAGGCTTAATTTCTCTTAGAGACAATACAAACGCAAGTACATCGATTGCTGCTTTCTTATACAAATGATATACATGTAGAAGAAATCTGTTTTTTAACGAATTCGTTATATTTAAATTATGAATTCGCTATAAGTGTATAGCGAATTACGTTTATAGCGAATTTTTATAGACTGTCCGCAGAAATTCGCTATATCAGAGTTTTACTGTACACCAGGTGTGCAACCACATTTTGCCCCCCACCTCGATTTGAGTCCGATTTTATTATTAAATTCACCGAAACAAACCTATTTATTCTCTGACACGGTTAAGCTCAGAAATGATTTTCCTTCTCATCCTTCACTTCAGAATTCTAAACTCCCTCGCAACAATCCAACAGCTGACATGATTTTAATGATATTTTGAACATTCCCACCAAGGCCTGACTACCATGCTATGACGTCACTCCGTTGCACACTTTGCATGGAAATTATGTATATGAATTTCAGTATGGCTGATAAGCGTTGGCTCTAGCAAAAAGATCTATGAAAATTTTTAAATCCATCGTTGTAATAGCAACCATGATATGTAATTTTTGCTTTTCCTGGAAACTTATTTCGTTGGTTATTTGGTGTAAGCAAATATTGGATACAGAGGGAGAACACTTGGAGCCCATATCACATCCAACGATTAGTTTGAATTCGAATATATTATTTTCTAGGATTCATCTAAGTTAAATAGCTCAGGTCTGCAGTGGACGGGGGACGAGATTATATCACATTCTCTGCAACCAGCGACTGACTCTTCGAAGTGCATCTTTGTGTAAATCATAGCTAATCAGCTGGCAACCGGTGTGGTCATAAAAATTCAATATAAAATCTGAACTGTCTTAAATAATTGCACTCAAAGTATGCACAATAGATGTTAAAAACATCAATGAATAATTACTTTTTTAGCTCACCTGAGCTGAAAGCTCAAATGAGCTTTTCTGATCGCCTGTTGTCTGTCCGTCTGTAAACTTTTCACATTTTTCGACTTCTCCTCCAGAAACACTGGACCAATTCAAACCAAATTTGGTCAAAAGCATCCTTGGATGAAGGGCTTTCAAGTTTGTTTGAATGAAGGGCCATGCCCCCTTCAAAGGGGAGATAATCACAAAAATGCAAAAATAGGGTGGGGTCATTAAAAAATTTCTGAAGAACCACTGAGCCAGAAGAGCTGAAATTTATATGAAAGCTTCTTGACATAGTGCAGATTCATATTTGTTAAAGTCATGACCCCTGGGGGTAGGATGGGGCCACTTTCGGGGATCAAGGATTTACATACAAATATAATGGGGAAAATCTTTGAAACTCTTCTAAGAACCACTGGGCTAGGAAAGTACAAATTTACATGAAAGCTTCCTGACATAGTGCAGATTCAAATTTGTTTAAATCATGACCCCCTGGGGTAGGATGGGGTTGCAATAAGGGATCTCAGTTTTACATACTAATATACAGAAACTCTTTAAAAGATTTCTAAAGAACTAGTAGGCCTGAAAAGTTTACATTTACATGATAGCTTCCTGACATAGTGCAGATTCAAGTTTGTTAAAATCATGACCCCTGGGGGTAGGATGGGGCCCATAATAGGGGATCAAAGTTTTACATATAAATATATCGAGAAATTTTTTAAAAATCTTCTCAAGAACCACTGGGCCAGAAAATTTTACATTTACATGACAGCTTTCTGACATAGTGCAGATTCAAGTTTTTAAAAATCACAGATCCCTGGGTTATGTTGGGGCCACAGTTGGGATCAAAGTTTTACCTGGGAATATATAGGGAAAATCATTAAATATGGGCCAAGGTGACTCGGGTGAGTGATGTGACCCATGGGTCTCTTGTCTTTGTTTGCCAGTGAAAGATGTAATGATTTACTACAGGTATCAATAGGAAAGAAAATTGGATAAACGGATCCAGACGATATGTCTACAAGAAGTCCGCAGACTCGGTTACAGAAACGTTTGGTTAGTAGTCGGCACTTCCTTTTATCTGGATTCGAGGATCGGGAGAAGAAAGAGCTGGCTGAAAAGATTGCTGGACTTGGTGGATTGAACCTGATGTCAGAGGTTCGTGTAGTATGAAGTCATTTCTATTCCATACAACAAAGTGTTTGTTTGATTGTTGCCACTCCTCGCAATGTTTCTGGCTTGGAGGTTATAAAACTTTTACCAAACTCGTACTCAAACTCAACCATGATCACTACTCTCCTTATGAAACCGTAGCTATTATAATGGGATTTTTTCTGTCAATTAACACGCTTTACTTGTTTATTCTATAGAAAAGTACTTGTTTTTAAGCATTTTAGTTTAATGTAAGGTGTGAATAGTACTTTGAGGAAATTGTACACATTGGAACCCCCCTCTCCAGAAAAATGTCTGGATTTATGCATATACTCTAATAATCTCTGTTATATGTGTCTTGTGAGTAGGTTTATCCTCCAAGCTGAATAGTGAATATTCTTTAAACCATTACTTGTAGATGTTGCACTTAAAAAATCTGATTAAAATTAGGTCTTTGATCTGCCTTGTGTAGCAACAAATAGGAGCAGATCAAATATAGATTTTAATCAGATTGCATAAAACATTTTCACTGCTGATTCACAAGTAGAGAAGAATATCATGAAATAATCACAGAAATGATCCTGACTTATATGGCATGATATGCCATGTTTTTGTTTTTTTTTTAGCTCACCTGAGCTGAAGTTTAAGTGGACTTATCTGATCAAAACTTTTCATTGTCTATTGTTGTTGGTGTTGTCATCGTAAACTTTTCACATTTTCATCTTCTTCAGAACCAGTAGGCCAATTTCAACCAAACTTAGCACAAATCATCCTTGGGTGAAGGGGACTCAAGTTTCTTCAAATGAAGGGCCATGCCCCTTCAAATGGGAAATAATCACAAAAATGCAAAAATAGGGTGGAGTCATTTAAAAATCTTTTCAAGAACCACTGGGCCAGAAAAGCTGAAATTTACGTGAAAGATTCCTGACAGAGTGCAGGTTTAAGTTTGTTAAAATCATGACCCCTGGGGTTAGGAAGGGACCTCAATAGGGGATCAAAGTTTTACATGCAAATGTATAGGGAACCAGACTTGGCACAAAGCATCCTTAGGTTTTGCTTAAGCTTGTTTATTGCTTGGAACTGTTGCACAGGTGAGTGATGTGGCCCATGGGCCTCTTGTTTTAGGAAAGTAGCATATCTGTTTACATAACTATGGAATCCTTTTAAAGTAAATGTAAAACTTGTAGACTTTTAAGCCAGCATGTACGCATTTGGTATGTGGGCGACTTTCCCGGAGCGAAAAGTTTCTCTGTGCCTGTGCCATGGGAAGGTGGATCCTTCATCCTAAATATGTCAGAGACTCTGCAGAGAGAGGGGAGTGGCTTCAGGAAGAGGAGTACGAGTGGGTCAATTACCCTCGAGATGGCCTGTCGGAATTCATGAATGCAGGTCGGAGATGTAGATTCAATGTGGAGGCCTTCAAGTCTTTGCCGTTCTCTGGTTGGAGAGTAGCAGTGGTTGTACGTGGCTCTAGGAAGAGCTCTATTTACTCCAGGTGAGAATATCAACCAATAAAAAACAGTAAACTATTAAAATTGTGTGTGTTGAAAAAACCAGGTTTATGTAATTGTATTTCATGTCACTTTTCAAATTTGGCCATGTGTTTGAGGGGGTCAACATTTTTAAAGTATAGTTGGACTCTGAATTTTCTAATTTCACTCAAAAATTTCTTGCCATTCCAATAAACCAGGATGCATGCATTTAAACATATTGACTGTTTGCAAACTTGTTAGTTTTGTAACTGGGAGGTAGTGAGTTGCTATGGCTACATCAAACTTCAGACATAGATATGGATAATGACTGCTTCTTCGCCAAACGCTCGGCATTTAGAGTGAGAATTACGGGTCTTTCGGAAACCGGAGGTCCTGTGTCACGGCAGGCATTGACATGATAAAGAATAACAGCTATGGCCGTAAGTTCTAAGCATAGATCTCATTTTGTGGTACTTCAGCTGGTGATGTCTCGATATGAGTGATAAATTGAGTGATAAATTCTCGATGAGACTTAAAGCTAACAAACAATGAATATATTTGTGGTATTCCTTTTTTAAACTGATAACCTGTTGTGTCGTCTGTCCGACCGTATGTCTATAAACTTTTCACATTTTCGACTTCCTCTCTAGAACCACTGGACCAATTTCAACCAAACTTGGTAAAAAGCATCCGTGGGTGAAGGGCTTTTAAGTTTGTTAAAATGAAGGGCCATGTCCCCTTCAAAAGGGAGATAATCACAAAAATCTTTCTGACATGGTGCAGATTCAAGTTTGTTAAAATAATGGTCCCCAGGGGTAGGATGGGCCACGATAGGGGATCAAACTTTTACATACAAATATACACTGTATAGGGAAAATCATGGGACTGCCATGGTGGTCTAGAGGTTAGAGCATTCTCCCCGCATCCGGAAGGCCGGGGTTTGAATCCCGGCCGCGACAGACCTGTCATTAAATTAGGTAGTGACAGTTCCATTGCCAAACGCTCAGCATCAGGTGTTAATGTCACGGGTCCTCAGAGATGACCTTAAAAACGGATGTTCCGTGTCACAGTAGGTGTGGCAAGCTAAAGAATCCTCACTGCTCAATGGCTGTAAGCGCCAAGCAAAAGCCTAAATTTGAAGCCCTTTACCGGTGTTGGTGACGTCTCCATATGAGTGAAAAATTCTCAAGAGAGACGTTAAACAAGATACAATCAATCATTAAAAATCTTATTCTCAAGAACCACTGGGCCAGGAAAGTACAAATTCTCATGACAGTTTTCTGACACAGTGCAGATTCAAGTTTGTCTAAATGATGGTCCCCGGGTTTGGATGGGGCCACAGTAGGGGATCAAACTTTATACAAATATATAGGAAAAATCTTTTAAAATCTTCTTCTCAAGAACCACTGGGCCAGAAAAGTTAACATTTACATGAAAGCTTTCTGACATAGTGTAGGTTCAAGTTTGTTAAAATCATGGCCGTAGGGGTAGGGTAGGGCCACAATAGAAATCAAAAGTTTTGCATGCAAATATATAAGGAAAATCTTTAAATATGGGCCAAGGTGAGCGATGTGGCCCATGGGCCTCTTGTTTTCCAATCAAACTACATGCATTCGAATGAGTAGTTTTGAATATTATTTGCAGATTTGTTGAAATCATGCAAGTAAAATTAAAGAAATTAATTAGATATTTTGTATTGATTTTAGTTTTGACTTAATGTAGATTTACTTGAGTACAGTCAACTCTCGATAAACCGCCACCTTTTGTTCTTATGAAATTATGGCATTATAACGAATTTGGCGATGAATTGAATTACCGCCATCTTGAAGAAATAGAGTTACCGTTCTTTTATATGTAAGAGTTATCTTTTGTCCTTACTTGCATAAACCACATAAACAATGATTTGCAATATCCTGATGGGTACATTTTGGATGATGTTCTTGGTACGTAATGATTTGCTTTTTTTCATCGGAATTTTAACAGGACCCTCTTTCGTGGCGAAATCATAGCTAAATTGAAATGTGTTTCTATGATGTATAAACAACTTGACTACAGTTCATCTCCAGTAATTTTCTTGTTTATTCAATACAGCAATTACTGGGATCCTTCTGTCCAGGTGTACGCCGGAGATCGATAATGACCAATTTACTGCTTCACTGACCACGTGCACCTATGGCGGTTTATCGAGATAATTAACACAGTGAAATAAACTTTTGTAATGAAAACACTGTGGCAAATGGCGATAGCGAATTTGGCGTTTTAACGAGAGTTTTAAGTAACAGGAAAAATGTTCCTAGAAAAATGCGGCGTTATAACGAAAATGGCGATGAATTGAGTGGCGATAATTCGAGAGTTACCTGTACTTAATATGGCAAAATGACTCAGATACATTAAATCACGTGAACATGAATTCGTGTCGTCCGTTATTCAAGAGATCTTCCATGTATTTTAGCTTCATAAAAGTAAAAGCGAGTAATTTTATTTTTTGAGAGTCGCCTCTCACGAAATTACGGAATAATGAACTCCTCACATATGGATCTACAGTATTCTTTACATTGTTGGCTAATTAAAGGACACAACGCATGTTTCTAAACTTTTTCATTTTTTCAACAAAATTAACTCTTTTTATGTCTAAAACTACTTTAAATGTGTTTTAAATGAAATATTTTGCGTAGTTTTCGAGTTTGAAAGCGATGAAATTCAAATCTTGCGATATGCATATTTTCTTTCGCTAGTTTACGCGCCATTTTGTGTGACGTCATATGCGCCCTCGGGTTTGAAAACATCTATTAGCCATTTCATAAACAGATTAGATTTAATCGACAAAAAACCAATTGTCACGTTAACGGCTTGTAAATAATAATGCATTAAGATGTTTTGTGCCGTGCTCGGGTGTACTAGTTGTCGGTAGAAAGGATTTAGACTATTTTTCAATTTTTCGAAGGAAGGTACGAGAAAATAGACGTGGATAATTTTTTTGTTGGAGCAAGAACTTTACCTTAAAAAACACACCCAGTCACCTTTTCAAACATCGCTTGGACAGAGACCCTGATAAACTGCGAGACAATGGATATATCGAAGCTATAAGCACTGGTAGGCCAATAGCATACATTCTGTTTTGCTCTTCAAATTCAATACACACTCGGATCAACTGACATTCACCTTGTAACAACATATATCGACGATACAATGTAACTTCTACCAACTGGTAGATTTACAACAACAACAAAATAAAGATACAGAATAATTGAACTTTTAATTATACAAATGATAAAATATTGTATTTCCTAACTTTAAATTGAATTATAAAATTATTTCTTTATTGAACTCGTAGCATCTTTGAGTGCGTCAGTAGGCTATAACGCCGTGCTCCCACTTCGTACTTCCTAAAGACGTGCAGATCACAATTCAAAAATAGTAATAAGATTGCTTTATCAAAATAAAATAATGTGATTACCACTTTAAATTTGAATATTTTTATTGATTTGTGTGTGTGTTGTCTTTTTCTTTCTTTCCGAAATGCACGCGTGACAATAGCTTGGCATAGGGCCTAGTTGTCAACAATTTAACGTATCATAATTTGTCTAATCCAAAAATAAATAATGATTGCACTGTTTATTTTAGAAAAACAGCGCCAATTACAGATGTATAAAGGAATAACATCCCCAAACAGTTTGTAGACAGCGACCCATATAAACATTATTTACTCACAATTTTGCCGATTTCATACACGCTTTACTCGCTATATTTGGGTATTTACATCGTTATATGTGTGCACTGGTGGCGAACACATATAAAACTCGGACAATTTATCAACATCGATTTAAATGTTGCCCATGGTAAATTAATTAGGACCCTAAAAGTTGAGTTTTTAATAACATCTCGCAGTACTTTCACAATCCGAAGGACGCATGTGACGTCACTGTACCACGTGACTACCTACCTAATTAACTTGACTTTTTGAAATCGGGGCTTAGATTTAAATCTGTATTGTGGTTAATTATCGCAAAATTTCGGCGAACGAACTATTAGAATTAATTACTATAAGCATAAAGAAGACAAAATGCATGTAATATTGTATACTTTGAAAACATGAGATATGTCCTTTAAGCACGGCATATTTGGTCAATACAGCACAATAGATAGCTCTGCCCACAGTAGGCCAGTATTGTGTTGCTAATACAGAACAGTAAAATTCTAAGAAAAACATCGCGATTGTGTCACAATGCAGAATGTTAGGGCTGTTTGTATTGTTTGAATAGAAAGGAAGTAATTTCTGGGCGATCAACTTTTGTTGATTGTCTGATTTACCTCACGCTTTCTTTAGTTATGATCGATTGTTTGTTTTTATATCTCGTAGAGAATTTTTCAATCATATTTACACAACACCAGGTGTGGGTGAAGTACCACAAATTTAGACCAATGCTTGGCGCCCAGAGCTATAGCAGTCAAGGGTTCTTTAGCATGCCAACACTTGCCACGAAAGGGACCTGTTTTTAAGGCCATATCTGAAAGACCTGTGATTCTCACTTCTAAATGCCAAGCGTTTGCCAAAGGAGTTTCACTACCTATGTTACCATCTTAGGTTTTATATGACCATGGCAGGAATGAGGCTTGAACTCACGACCCCCATTAATCGGACGCTCTACCTCTGAGTTACGGCGACCAGTCATTACTTATGCAAACAGCCTTGACATTTACTTCGTGATCAAACCAATTTCTGAGAACTGACCTATGTGTTACCTCACCACTAGGTTGCTCTCGTGTGGAGGTGCTGAGATATACAAGCTGAGTCTGCCGGTAGGGAACAGGAGCCGTGTAGCTGACCTTTTGACCTATGTTTTTGTCGGAGAACGCAATATCCCAGATGTACTTCATTTGATCGAATACGGAATAATGTGTCTGCGGCCCGAGTTTATTGGTGACTACATATTACAGGTACAACAAAAATGATTCGGGATACATTTGTTAACAATGATTAAAATTATAAACGATGAATAACACCTCTTCATACTCTCTTACTTTGAAACCAAAAATGGAAAAATGAACATTAGTGATATATTATCTGTCCTTTTAAACTTAATCATCTATCCTGTGAACTCAGTACTCAGTAGATTAACATGTGGTTTTTACCTGTAGATTGCGAGTACCAATCTTTCCGGGGTTATCAATCTTCCCCTGTTACTTTCTACAGAAGATATGAAAGTGCATGCTGTTTATGATGGCAGTATATGATATCATTCTTTATGAGAGTCACTGGACCATTGACAAAAGTGTTTTTTGTTAGAATTCGAGTTGGGTGGGGTAGAAAAAATTCTGATACAGGACTGAGTGTCTGATGAGGAAAACAAGCACCAGTGGCCACATTTTTGCTTCTCACTGCTTTCAGTAATAAAATTTTGATATACAGTGGAGCCTCGTTAATCCAGACACTTTGGTTCTTAGCAAAATCGTCCGGATAAATGAAGCATCCGGATAAATGAATCGCATATTTTCTATCTTTACATAAGTAACCAATATGCTTACTTTATTGATGCGTAGTGAATTAAGCACATTCTTTCATTGGATTTAACCATTTGTATTAGGGCTGTTCCATTAAAACATATGAGGTACCCGGGGAAGGCACTTTAAAATTTGGGTAACCACCCATAGAAGCATAAAAATGTAATGAGGGACCACTCACAGAAGCAATTTTAGATAGTGCGGCACCACCCATAGAAGTGAAATAAATTTGAAATGCACTTTTTCTTTAAATTCAATATGTATGAATGACTATTTATAACCCCTGAATAGAGGTCTATTTTCAGATGTTCCCAAGCATGATAGTAAAGAGAAGAGTATCTTGGGTGTTACATCACCATTCAAATAACTGGCCATCAATGAAGCTTGATCATAGAACCATCAATTTATTTTATCAAGACTGTCTTTCTTAAACATGATGAACTAAATTAATTTTATAAGTCTACTTGTTCATAAAAAGTCTAGTATTGTAAATGTTCAAAAACAACTATTGAAAGTTTTAAAATTGACTAGTATTTTGAGTATTAAAAAACAAGAAAATGTGTCTCTTTACATAAATAAAATGATATTCTATGTTTCTTAGCAATATATAAATTTACAATCTGCAACTTAAGATTTGTGAGGCTCTATTCTACCGTTTTCAACAATTTCGATAAATTCCAATTTCTCGATTCATATTTGTGCGCCATGTTTGATGTACTGAAGTTTCAACTTCCGATTGTCAAGTCATTTGCATATGTCATATAAAGTAGTATTTACATTAATGGACAAGTATGGAGGCGAAAGCTATTTCGTCGGTATTGAAAAGGTTTGAATTTAATATCAAGTTAAAAACCGAACAGCAGAGTGTAAATTCTTTCTGCAACAATATGATTTTCCTTTCTTTCGCGCCGATTGTCAATGATTAGCTTTTTCATTAGATCCACCTACGAGATTTCGCGATAACAAGCATGGCGGAGCAGACGAAGAATTTTGCATGCTGTACAATATATTTAATGAAAAACACCTTTATTAGACATGCCCGAGCACAAAGTTGGTACTCCTTTTGGTGTAAACAACATTTGGAACTAAGACACAGTTTATTATCGGTTATTCATAAAATTATTTTGCACCATTACGGAGATCCTATGGAATTGTAGCCTCATCCCGAAAACGTCAGAATAAAAAAAATTGGATAGGGCTACATTATTGCAGCTAGAAAAAAAAATCAAAAACCGTTTCAATGGACCACAAGCACGTTTCGTTTTCCATTTTGGACAAGGGAGATAATCCTAATTTCCGGTCGCTATAATTTTAGAGTCAAACTGGAAACGATAACCGGATCGCGGAACCTCATCGACCGAGATAAAATGAAGACAGAAAACGGCGTTTGTTTCACATTCTACTTTCAACCCTTCCCTTCTCTTGTTGCATTCCTCTCAGTTTCGGTAAAAAATAAAGATTTTATCAAAACAACCACCCACAGATGCAGTTTTCTGGCAGTAGGTACCCACCATATATGCAATTTTCTACCAATGACAAGCACCCATAGATTTTTTTTTAATTGCCCTCCCCGGGTACCTCATATGTTTTAATGGAACAGCCCTTAGTAAATAAATTATGATAATGTTAACATTTACATGCATTTCAAAGCACTAAAATTGAAATATACACGTGCAGTGTATTTGCCTATGCTTACATTGTACATGTATATTAGCACTACAAATAAATATACAAAACTGTGTATCGCATGCACTAAAACAAATAATGAAGCACTATATGTAACTATAGATAAATAAATCATTAGTAACTAACATAATCATTTACACTTCAAACATTTCATCACACTTTACTTCTTAAAGAGGCAGGCCATTTCCATCTGTCACGATTCACGGGTTCGGTGGTCTGTTAAAACAATCTTCATCGTCCAAAGTTGATTTAAGAATTTTGTGTTTATCATGTCAGTTGACAACATTCTTTAACAAAAATTCCATCTGCCAGAATTTATATTTCTTATTCTATAATTATCCAAGCCAACATCGGGAGAACAAAATCGTTATATTAAGGCCTACCACTGCTTTGATCTAGCCACGCGCACATATTATTTTCATGATGCGATAATAACAGAACAAAACACGGGTGAAACCAACATTACGGGTATATACAAAATTTAATTGTCATTTTCCTTAAATGGTAGTTTTCTCACTTCTACCGAAAGTTTAGAAATTCGAAAGCAATAAAGCTTTACAACATTGTAACAAGAATCAATCGTATAAGCTACAGATTTATTTACTAAATTCAACATTACACGCAATACAGATCTTATGTGCAAAAATTGGCATTGCAATGTCTCGATCGGCGTGTGCTATTTAACTGACGTATCATCACACACCACCTAATCAAAGGGAGGTGTTGACAGGGTACAGGTTATCGCTTCAATTAGACAGTTTGGCTTGTTTTCTTTACAATTTATGCCTTGCTAAAATTGTTCGACACAGACCTTCCCTCATAAAAATTACTGTCTGGATTAACGGTACAATTTTCAATGCATTTTAACGTTTTGTAGTAAAAAATGACCGTCTGAATCCGGAAAGCGAATTTCCGGATTAATGATGCAAAATGATGTAAAAAATTTCGTTCCCCAGAAAAATCGTCCAGAAGGTGAAGCGTTCGGATTACCGAGGCTCCACTGTAGAAACTTTTAAATTTTGTAAATGGTTACTAAAAGATTTCCTTTTCTATCGTATTCTGTATTTGATTCAAATATTATAATTCTTCTGAAACAAAGCTAAGCAGAAGTGACCATTTGGGTTATGACGCATCAAATATGAACTTCAAATGGAATTATACAGAAGGGACTGTCCCAGGTGAAAAAGAAGGAAAGATTGAAAAACTTCCTTCAAAGATACGTAATCAAATGACAAGAAAGAAAAAAAGTAATGTTAGTTGGAGAGAGAGAGTGCGCACATTCAAAGATAACTTCAATTTCTGTTGAGATTTTCAGAATGAAGACAGTGCTAGGAATTTTATATCAATGTTTTTTAGAGATAAATAAAACAATATCTTGCACGTCAGAATGAATGAAAACACGAGATACAATTTATTATGTCATTTATTGTGGAAAAAACTTGATAACAAACAATTATCCTTTAAATTAATTTGATTGGAAAAAAGTTTGGTCTGGCAAAATTGATATTTTCACCAGACAGTTTTTCCTGTAAAATTATAGACTTTCATGTTGACTATGATACATGTATGTGCACAATTTAAATTGAATGTAATAATTTTGTCACATTTGTTAATGTTTAATTTTGAATACAATGAGTCTGCTAAACCTCTCTCTCTCTCTCTCTGTGTATACACACACACACATACATACGGAGAGAGAGAGTAGGCTGTACAAATGTCCATGGGTTAGCAACCTTTGATTTATTTTCGTAGGACCCCCCACCAGATCCTGTAGATTATCTCGTCAAACTGGAAGCGAGTAAGCGCTCCAGTGAGCTCGGTACAGTAGATATAAACGACAGCACAGCAGACATACTGTTCAGCCAATCTGGCTCCAGCCAGTCCACACCCAGCTCTCAATCGCTGACTGGGTCCCATGTCAACACACCTTGGGGGTCTAGCCATAGCACTCCTCAGGGGACACCACTGAAAAATGTTCAGAACAAGTCCACAAAACCAGTTGCTGTTTCTCCTCTCGTTTTGATTGACTTCAGTCAGACACCGGACTCCCCTTCATCTGCATTGGAACCAGCACAGATTATTCTAAATGGTCAGTATTTCACAATGCAGGTACACATAATTCAGTGCCATACCTGTTGGAAAAACTAGGCCAGAATGTCTAATAAATAAAAAACTTAAGTTGAAACTCGGCCTTATGGTAGTGAGTGCATGGGTCATTGAAAATTAATGAATCTATGAATTCTTTTAATTTTTACATATTTTGTAGTTGACAGTATCTGTAACTCATCATGAAAGTATCACATATGGTTTTCACGGAAATTGTGATGCTATGGTTGTCATAGTAACCCCTCTTGTCGACTTTCTGTAATAAATGGTACAGGTGTTTCAGATGGTGTTTAAAATTGATACAAAAAGAGTAAGTGATACAAATCTTATATCAAATTGAAGCCTTAATTAATATATAATTTGTATTAAGAAATCCATTTATTTTCATATGAGGTAGTAGCAGGGCTCCTTATGAGCAATTATGCAATTTTTAGAAGGCAATTATTCACCAAAACAGACATATTTTCACCCCTTGAAAAATAAATGACCAATGAATTCTTTTTATTTTTACATATGTTTTAACATATGTTAGTAGAAATTTTTCCTGAAAGTATCAATATTGGTTTTCAAGTTTACTATGGCGCTATGAGCACTATAGCTACCCCCTCCCCCTCCTAATACATAAATGCGGTAGGTGATAATACAATAAATATGCATCTTACATATGTTTATTTTAACTCGTGTTAAAACTTTAAATATGTTTTGATGTTTACTATTGAATTAATTCACATAGAATGAAAGTACTGTTGCTTTGGGGATGTTTTTATTACTTTCTGTTTGAAATTACTTGTATATTCATGCTCTGTAAGTGTATGTTAAAAACGCGGGAAATATAACACACCCGATGTAAGCTGTGCATTGTTACCTGCGACATTTTTTATTCTTTTTCTCTCTTTTTAAACCAAGCGATTATCAAAAACAAAACTTTCATTGTTTTTTAAATTATAAAAAATAACTGAACTAATTGAGAAAAACATATTAACAGCAAGTGCTGTTTTCCAAATTCACACTTTTTGATTTCTTTTTAACATCCACATTACATAGTAGATTCCCTCGATTCTCCGAGGCTCTTAGCTGACGATCTCAAAGTGGAGGATGGGAATATTTGTAGCAAAATAAAGTGTTTTAAATCTATGTATAGTGTACTTAGGAAAGGTATGATTAAAATTATTGATATTTTTTGCTCAAAATGACGTGTTTACATAACCCGTACATGATTCCTTGGCTTAACGGTTTCCCTTGGATATTACATCCAGCATTTTAGATTTATGTGCACAAACACCATATACATGTTATGAAATTTATAGCATTATATATCATAATTTTAATAGGCCTAGTGGTTTGTGAATTTAATTTACATTTTGTAAGACTGAAAATTAACCGGGGATTATTTAAAAGATAGGCCTAATCAAAAAATTAAAACACAAGGGATTTTTCATTTGTATTTTATTTTACTTGTATATTTCTAAACATATTTTCACTTTATCCTGTGTCTGGTTATATCTGACAAGTCTTTGTTTCCATTGTCTGTCATTATTACTGATGCTTAGCGTTTGACGTATTATTACTGATGCTTAGCGTTTGACGTATTCCTGAATCGGAAACGAAAATAGTCTCTTTTTAGATAATGCATGAATAAACCACGTGATGCCATGCAATCACTACCTTATGTCTAGTATTTTAATCAAAATTTACTGCTCAATTATAAGAAAACTCAAACTTGAGTTGGAATTTTTTTTTCTCGAGAAGTCAAAGTCTGATGGCGAGACTGTTGTCCCATTAATGACAAGGACGTTATATTTAGTAATGGGGGATTAAATGTGTAACTTGTAAAGTGTCCAGTGATTTAACAATCTTTTTGTTTCAATAGGATGATAATTTTCAATAGGACTTTATTTTCATGCCTCCATAATTGGAGATTCAGGGGCATATGCCATATACTTTTTAGCTCACCTTAGCTGAAGGCACAAGTGAGGTTTTCTAATCAAAATTTGTCTGTTGTCCGTCGTCATTGTTGTTGTAAACTTTTCACATTTTCATCTTCTTCTCCAGAGCCACTGTTCCAATTTCAACCAAACTTGGCACAAAGCATCTATGGGTGAAAGGGATTCTAGTTTGTTCAAATGAAGGGCCACGCCCATTTTCAAGGGGAGATAATAGTGAAATAGTGAAAATACATTGACAACTTTTAAAAATCTTCTCCAGAACCACTGGGCCAATTTCAACCAATTTTGGCACAAAGCATCCTTGGGTGAGGGGGATTCAAATTTCTTCAAATGAAGGGTCGTGCCCTTCTCCAAGGGGACATTATAGTAAAATAGTGAAAATAAATTAATTGGTGACATTTAAAAATCTTCTTCTCTAGAGCCACAGGGCTAATTTCAACCAAAGTTGGCAAAAAGCATCCTTGGGTGAAGAAGGGCTTTCAAATTTGTTCAAATGAAGGGCCATGCCTCTTTCAAAGGGGAGATAATTGCAAAAATACAACACTTCTCAAGAACCATTGGACCAGAAGAGCTGAAATTTACATGAAAGCTTCCTGACATAGTGCAGATTCAAGTTTGTAAAATCATGGCCCTTGGGGGATAGGTTGGAGCTACAACAGGGATCAAAGTTTTGCATGTAAATATATAGGGAAAATCTTGAAATTTGGACTCAGGTGAGCGATGTGGCCCATGGGCATCTAATTGGTTTGTTTGTTAGTCTGTTTATCTGCAAAAACTTTTAACTTTTGAATGGACAGAGATCATGGTGGCGAATCATGTGACCTAGAAAAATGACGACGAAAGTCAACACAAAGGAAAATCCAAATGGTAATTCTATATGCCATAGAAGCAGAGAACATAGACACAGTGTTTTGTTTTCACTCTGACCACCAAAAACTGTGTCAATGTTCTCTGCTTCTGTTGCATGTAGAACTACCATTTTAGTATAGATTTGTTCTTGAGAAAATTTTTCAAATGTTGATATAATTTATATGACAGTTTGTTATTGAAAAAGGTGTTTCTTACTCGTTTGAATTTTCCCGTGTTGACTTTTGTCGTCATTTTTCTGGGTAATAGGTCATGCCAAAGTCACCTGATACGCCACTCTGAGATAGGGCTTTCATATTTCACATGTGTATTCCCTATGAAAAGACCTTTTTTTTGCACCATCATTTTTATATACCCGTCAAGACAAATTGTTTTTCAAGGTCAAAGCTCAAGGTCGTATCATTTGTTAGTTAACCCTTGTTGGCAGAATACAGACCGAACTGTAAGCTCCAGGATTTTACAATTTTGTACATTTGATCTCTATGATAAGAAGATGCCTATTGTTTTTCAAGGTCAAAGGTCGAGGTCATAGTATCACTTATGAGGAAAAACTTGTAAGCAGTATACACACATACCTGTAAGATCCACGATATTACAACTTGGTACATTTGATCATCGTGGTGAAAGGAAGATAGATGCCTATTGTTTTTCAAAGTCAGAGGTCAAAGGTCTAGGTCATAGTATCAGTAGGAAAACCTTGTAGGCAGAATACAGACAAAACTATGGGGGCTAGGACTGTCAAACTCGGTACTTATAGTCCTCATGCAAAGTGGAGGAATCCTATTGTTTTTCAAGGTCAAGGTCGTAGTATCACTTAATAGGAAAACCTTGTGGGCAGGATACAGATTGAACTGTAAGATCCAGGATATTACAACTTGGTACATTTCATCAATATAATGAGAGGAAGATGTCTGTTGTTTTTCAAGGTCAAAGGTCAAGGTCATATTATCACTTGGTAGGAAAACCTTGTAGGCAGGATATAGGCCGTACTATAGGGTAGGACTGTCAAACTTTGTGCACATACACCTTATGCCAAGTGGCGGTTGCCTATTGTTTCTCAAGGTCAATGGTCAAGGTCAATGGTCAAGGTCAATGGTCAAGGTCATAGTAGCAGGATGCAGATAGAACCATTGGGCCTAGGACCATCAAACTTGTACACATACACCTTCTGCCAAGTGAAAATAGTATATGATTTATCTGTTTTTAATGATGCAAAGAAAGTATGTCACACCCTGCTGATTGCTGATACTACCTTAAGCCAAGTTCTACAAATCATGGCATAAGAAAAACACCCTATATTAGCTTTTCACGGGCGTATTATGTACCATTGGCTATATTCTTGTTTACCTTCATTTTGGAGTTTGAAACCTTGGTTGTAACTTTTGAAAGTTTAATTGTGTTTTCAGACCAAGAATTCATTAATAATTAAGAGCCTAAATCTGCTTTCCATTAAATTAAAAGATACTCTCTATTGATTTTTCAAATTTTTTTTGGATCATGCATTTACAAAGTCTTATAGCACCAAAAATTAAGGAAACAGCTTTATGTCCTTAATTTTTCACACAACTTTGGTACATGTTTTTTAAAGTCCAGTGTTGAACTGCAAATAACTAACATTGCATATGTGCATATATTTCACTGTACCTTGTACTATGTAGTAAACGGAATGTTGACTATTTTGTGTCATGAAAGTACCATACAGGGAGATTTGTCCAAGCAGTTTTAAAAATTCTAGTTCAAGACCCCTGTTTGATGTTTCAGATTCCAGCCGGAAGCGAAAGATGGTGGACAATTTGGATAAAGCTGTACGTCAGTTAAAGAGGTGCAAGGTAAAGTGGTCTGATGAAGGCTTTATTGCCAGTTTATTGCACTTCTCCATCCTATGTTTCAATAATTTGTTTGAATGATTTTTTGAAATTTCTTGACCAACATGGTTGTAGGGCCAAAAAAAAAAATATGTGTGTTTCTGGTTTCCCGACCGACCCTATTTTTTTAAAGCTGATTTGCCGACCCTATCATTTTTTTCGGCAAAAATCGGAAATTCCGGAATAAAAACTCGGATCTCATTCCGGAAACCGTTCTTCATTTAATATATCGCCAAACATGGCGGCGCACTTACTTGCCGCATCTGCATCCAATCTTCAAGTTACAGTGGAACCCCGTGATTACGTTCCCCCTTTAATACGTTAGTCCGCATATTACGTTGGAATTTCAAAGCACAAAACCATTTCTTAACAACCCTATATAAAATAGACCTCGTTATTACGTTGTCCTAAGATGCCGGGACTCGGTATTACGTTGTAAAAATTCCGACAAGAACGTAATAAACCCCTAATTATTCAATAATGATTCTCAAAATAATAAGCCATTCACACCTTGACTGCCTGAGGCAGTCACCATGTAAATTTCCTGGTCTGTTTGGGGATTAGAGACACTTGACTGATCACGCTTCGATAGATCTATTGACATCAATACAGGTGAATACCCCATATCGAAGCCAGTGATAAACAATTAAATAATGTTTATTTAGACATTGTACTCTATGAAATTTACTTCATTTTTCATATTTTGATAATCGAAGAAATAATTTCTCAACCACCTGAGTGTTCAGCATAGTGTGATTACCTTCGCTATTAAAACTCTATTTACGGACAGCTTTGGTACCAAACATGAAAGATAAGATTTATCGTAGCAATGTTAAAACCGCTTGGGTAACTGCTTGGACATAGGTGACTAAAAGTGTTCAATTAAAAAATTCATGCACCTTGGGTGTTCGTAAATCTCGTCCATACATACACCAATCAAACTGTCCTGTGTTATCGGCCGATTCGTGCACAGCATTTACCTCAGTGAATATTCTAAAATCCCTTGATGCGCACGTGATTTTAGTGCCATCATTTAGCGTTATAAATGAAATCTTCGTTCATCATTATATTTTTTTTTTTATGTGGATTGCGCTTAAATTGTTCTCCGTGTTTATCGTTGGTGAGAATAGTGTGTAAGTGTTGGGTATCGTGTGCGTTTTGTGTCTATAGTTTTGTTGTTTTTGGGTGGGATTTTTTTTTATTGTGTTGTGTATTGTGTAATTAGAGAACTTAATAAAACGATATTTTGTTATTTTTTTAATACGAATGTTGCATACGAACCGGAACAAGTTATTGATAGAAATTTAAATGAACGCATTGTTTTAAAGTTGAACAAAATGGCGGTCCAAGCGAATGCAGAAAAAGCAACATTTATCAAAACATCCTTATGTATCCTACACCGAAATAAAGAAAAGGGATGAGAACATGAATAATTACGGACATTAAAGATAAGATGTAAATAAAACAAAGTATCATAGTCTTTTAAACAAAGAAACAGTAAAAAGCGCTAACATCTTGCAAACTAAATTGAATTGGTCTGTTTGAATGTGTTTGATTTGTTCAATAATAAGGTGTTGATAGTTATGAACAATGCGTTTTGAAATTATATTTGCCCAACAACTTGTCAGAAGTGCAAATTGTATTTTTGCCATCACTTGGCATAGATCTGTCTTCATGCACCAATTTAATATTGCAATTCTAGAAAAGCAGAGGACATAAACCCTACCGGTGCACCTAGTCAGTGCTCTGTTTTGTTGGTTAAGTCTTTGTACCCTGATATTTGAGATTTGTTTGATGTTCTATTCATAATTTGCCTTTATTTCACTTTAACAACATAGGCACACATACAAACATACATTGGTCGTTCTTTTCTACTCATACTTTAACCCCCCAAAAAAAAAATCTAAAAAAAAAAAAAAAAAACCTACCTACCTACCCTATTTTTTTCAGGCATGAAACAGGAAACACACATATATTTTTTTTTGGCCTAGACTGCCTCAACATATTGTCAATATATCCTGTCAAGAGAAGTGTTTCTCAAGTCTGCATACATGTGATAATATTTCAACCACAAATCTGTACAATGGCTGTAAAAAAGCGTGATTTTGTGTGAAAAATCCGAACAGACAAAAAGTGATACAAAATCTGCATTGAATATCAATTCCAAAATGGTTTTGATACACCTATAAATAATTTTAAGCATACAGTAATGCTTGGAGATATTTTCAATTATTCCATAAGTGGTAATAAAACAATATTGCATTTAATATTACTTATGTACTTAAAATATTTCATCATTTCAAATTTTATGATCATATATACATGTACATTGCATTTGAAAGAACAATTTTAGTCAAAGAAAATTCAGGTGATCACATTTGGTGATTACCTGAATGACCTGGAAATGTAAACATTAAGCAATGATATGATCTGTTCTGTTAAGCTATGATATGATTTGTTCTGTTACTGTGAATTTACAGTAAGTGTGAACAACTCAAGTTCGTTCTCCGTCCCGGATAGTTGATTTCAAAACAAATCTGTCAATGATGACGCATCAAGGAAAGAACAATCACTGCGATTGGACCAATATTTAAAGGGGCGGGAATAAAAATAAGTTTAGATGGGCATGCGTGTCTTTACACTAGCGTGTCATTACATAATCTTTTAGCACGATGGAAGAGACTCTACGAAAAGGGAAAACCAATACCAACTAGAACAATGACGTAGATTCAAAAATTACATGCCGAGGGTTTATCTTATGGTAAAATCAGTAAGAAACTAGGCGTCGCAAAGGTCACATGTTATGAAATTGTCAATCAGTTTACTGTAAATGGAACTGTTGCACTGAAAGTAAGGAAGACTATGTCGCCAGCGAAGCTCACACCAGATGTACTTCTGTTTATCGAGTATGAAATTAAAAAGAAGCCAAGTGTATATTATAGAGAAATCAGACAAAATTTATTAAGAAGAAATATTTGTACCCCAGACAATATACCATTGGTGTCTTTAATTTGTGGAGCTGCGGGGAATTTTTTTGGGACTGACTTTCAAGAAACTGGAAAAAAAGAAGAAAAAAAACGAGAGAAGGATGAACGAAGTGTTGAAAACTTTTTTGCTACTTTATTGTTATTGTAATATAGGCTGAGTCAGTTACATTTTTTTTGACGAAGCAAGTGTCGTTCGTACAGCGGGGAATCACAATCATGGGCATGCAGTAAGGGGTGGACCAGCAATAGAAGGCTCGTCCAATGCTAACAAAATGCTGAATTTCTTTAATAATGCGTTACATGTACAGGAGAGGGTTGGTTTGGGGAATTTAGTTTTTGCTAGAATTCACAGAACTTGCAGTTGTTTATTCAATTAACAACATCCAGCGATGGTTACTTCCGAATTTGTTACGAAAATGTAGGTATATATATAACAGTAAAAGACATCAAAGCATCCAATTTCCATGTGTTGAAAATAAATGTTTTCTCCAAGTAGAATATCTATTGATCTTATTACTTAATCTGACAAATCATTTTAGGGGCGAGATCAAATGTTCAATGTCTGACAAAACTGAGTTCGCATAGTTCTCACCAAGACCCCCCCCCCCCAAACTAATTGATTAACAAGTAAAACAAATGAAAGTGTACATTGAAACTATTAAATGTTTATTAAATTGTATTATGTGGTTTTTAACAGTCAGTTGTCTTTTTTTTATGCCCCTGAGATCGAAGATCGGGGGGCATATTGTTTTTGCCCTGTCTGTCATGCTGTAATTCTGTCATTCTGTTTGAAACTTTAACCTTGCTAATAAATTTTGAACAGTAAGTGATAGAGCTTTGATATTTCACACAAGTATTCCTTGTGACAAGACCTTTCCGTGGGTTCCAACATTTTTGACCCTGTGACCTTGGAGTTTGAGCTACTTTTTGAAAACTTTAACCTTGCCAATAACTTTTGAACAGTAAGTGATAGAGCTTTGATATTTCACGATACGTTTCCATGGGTAACAACATTTTTTACCCTATGACCTTGACCTTGGAGTTTGACCTACTTTTTGAAAACTTTAACCTTGCTAATAACTTTTGAACAGTAAGTGATGGAGGTTTGATATTTCACATGAGGATTCCTTATGACATGACCTTTCCATGGGTACCAACATTTTTGACCCAGTGACCTGAACCTTGGGAGTTTGATCTACTTTTTGAAAATTTTAACCTTGCTTATAACTTTTGAATGGTAAGTGGTAGAGCTTTGATATTTCACATGAGTATTCCTTGTGACAAGAGCTTTCCGTTGGTATTAAACCTTTTGACCTTGACATTTGACCTACTTTAATTATTTTTTACATTGGTCATAACTTCTAAATGGTAAATACTAGAGCTTTCATATTGTACATGAGCATTTCTTGTGACAAGATCTTTCTACTGATACCAAAATATTTGTCCTTGTGACCTTGGCCATCTTTGGAATTGGCCATTATCGGGTGCATTTGTGTTTCACAAACACATCTTGTTTCCACTAAAATGTAATCGATGTCGGATGACAAACTTTTTTTACCCCTTCTTTACCGTAACTATTTGAATTAAAAAATTTATCCGACATAGATCTTTTGATCTCGCCTTTAGTTAACTGTCATTATCCAATGCTTGTTGAGATTTCGAAAATATATTCTGAAAGATTTATTTAAAAACAAAGATATGGTAACTGCGAATGTGAAAGAGACAACAAAACAAAAGCATTGTTCTTAAACGATCAAAATCGCCTTTAGAAACGGACTGAAATTTCTGATCACTTAAAACTGACAAGTATCTACAGGAATTTAAGGGAGTAACCTTTGAATTTTTATTGGCATATAGAAGCAACTGTGGATCCTGCCTTTTCCCACAGCGTTTTCGATCCTGTCTTCTTCTTTTTTTTCAATATTCAACACTATTTGAATTCTGGGATATTGCCATCCTGCCTTTTCTTTATATACATATCGGGCCCCGCCTTTTTCACCCTGTATCCCACCTTTTTATTTCAAATTATTTTCATGCCCCCTCCCATACCTATTGATACTGCGATGGATTACAAGTATGGCACGCCGTTTTTTCATGTATTCCTCTTTAAAAGATCAAATTTATAAGGTATCTCATTTAAGTTATATCTTGTAAAGTTTACGAGATATCTTGTATCGTTTATAAGATATCTTATAGTTTTTTCTTTATAAGGTATCTTATAGTTTTTATATGCCCGTCTTAAGACGGGCCGTATTATGTTATGGCCTTCATGTCCGTCCGTCTGTCTGTCTGTCTGTCCGTCTGTCCGTCCGTCTGTTAGCTTTTTCGTGTCCGGCTCATAACTTAAATACTATAAGGCCTAGAATAATCAAACTTTGTCAGTTGATACATCTTGGGTAGAAGGTGTGTCGCACATTTAAATCAGGTCGCTGTGACTTTTAATTAAGAAGATATGGCCAAATATGGTAAAACCCTGTCCGGCTCATAACTTGAAAACTATTTGATCTAGAATCATGAAACTTGGTCAACTTATGCATCTTAGGTAGAAGGTGTGTCTCACTGTACTTTAAGGTCACTGTGACATTTAGTTAGTGATTTTTTGAAAAAAGTATGTTATAATTGGTACAATCCCTACTCATATAAGAGTTTTGTAGAAAACCTCATTCAAAAATGTTACATCAAGAAAACACATTTTTTTTTATGATATACTGTACAGCTTTTTTTAGCCTATGTAATGTTTCCTTTGTTTCTAACAATAACATGAGAAATTCCACTTGTCCCATGGGAGTAGCATGCAAAGGGCATTTTGACAAGACTAATTAATGAGTTTTGTGTAGAGCATCTCTGATCAACATGATCAAGCAGGTGTTATCTTTATCTCTAGGGAATTGGGCAGAGAGATCTTAGCCTCTTAATTGCAGATATACCAGAAATTATTTGTGAAAGTGAATTTGTTTGTTGTGGTTAGTCTTTATTTTCAAAATTAATTTGACATTGTACTATATAATTTTTAATTTTTTTTCTCAGCAACCTATATGCAGAGTATCATTTCTCACTAAGACAACAAATGATTGCAATATGTATAAAGGCCTATTTTAATGATTAGTATTTTGATGTTTTGTTATGGCTGTGGCATTGTTCAGAAAAAAGATATACAATGAACAAAGCTGCAGATTGGGCATTTGTGTAAATCTGAACAGATGAAATAGTATTGCAATAACCATATTAAAAAATGTTAATTCAAGAAACTACACATTCTTCATTATATACACTGTACTATACAGCAGTATATAACAAACAAATTATTTCTTTTGTGTCAGTAACAAGAGAAATTTCCCTTGTCCCATGGGTGTAATTATCAAGCAATTCAGGAGGCATTTTGTTAACAGAAAAATTGAATTCTGTCAAATTACAGATTAATTAATGAGTTTAGAAGATTTCTGTTACAGCAATCTGATCAAGGAGGTGCTATCTATATCTCTTGCAATCGGGAATTGGGCAGAGGAATCTGGCCTTCTAATTGATCTGTCAAATTTTAGAACAGTTCTAATTGGTAGCCATTACTTTGAAAGTTAATTTGGTATAAAGTTTAAGAATTAATATGATATTGTAAAATATATTTTTATTTTATATCTCAACAACAAGGTGCAGATTGTCATGTCTCACTAAGATGACAGTTTTACAGTCTAAGAATAAACATAATGACTAATGTTTGATGTTTTATTACGCTGTGCATTGTTCTTCATTCCTTAAAATACAATGAGCAAAGCTGCAGATGTGCATTTCTCAAGTCTAACACAACCAGTTGAGAAATATATGATGTATTATTTTTTTCTAATTAATAACTACACCATAGGAAATGCACCAGTGTTTGAAATAACCGTTTTTAATCTATATTTATTTATATTGACATCACCATGCATATTTTACTTTTATACTTGAAGATTTGACAAAGGCAGATACTGATATATGTATTTTTTGATATGTTGAATAAATCAACCTTTTTGAGTACTCCCATTTATTGTAAGTTGTTTGCTTGGATAAAGGGCTATCTTGCACTTTAATCATTTCATTGAAAACATTTGGGAAAATGTTTTTATATCCTTTTAAAAATCATTAAGCTTACATTATCAATATTTGAAGCAATGTCACATGAGGCCATAAAGTGGGTAAGATTCTTAAAGGAAGGTTGACATTTGGTTCCATGCATACCTATCTCTTCATGGTGATATGTTCATGTTAACAATATGTGACGGGCGTATCATGTGCCGTGGCGGTGCACTTTATTTCTTTATAAGGTATCTTATAGTTTTTTCTTTATAAGATATCTTATAGTTTTTTCTTTATAAGATATCCCATCACTTACATTTTGTATGTGTATTAGCTGCAGAACTGTAGCGCTCTGAAAAAATACTGTTCCGTCACAATATTTTTTCAGAGAGCTACAGTTCTGTAGCTAATTACTTATATACATGTAGTATATGATAAACTTTACAAGACATTTTATTAATGTAATCTTAAATCCCCGTTGTCAAATCAAAACCGATATTGAATCTCACACTACATACGGTGCAACTATTTGGAGCATGTCATATACTTGCCAATAGGTTTCGTTCACACTTACTGTAAATCCACAATAAGCTATGATATGATCTGTTTGGTTAAGCTATGATATGATCTGTTCTGTCAAGCTATGATATGATCTGTTTGGATAAGCTATGATATGATCTGTTTGGTTAACTATGATATCTGTTTGGATAAGCTATGATATGATCTGTTCTGTCAAGCTATGATATGATCTGTTTGGATAAGCTATGATATGATCTGTTTGGTTAAGCTATGATATGATCTGTTCGGATAAGCTATGATATGATCTGTTCTGTCAAGCTATGATATGATCTGTTCGGATAAGCTATGATATGATCTGTTCGGATAAGCTATGATATGATCTGTTTGGTTAAGCTATGATATGATCTGTTCTCTCAAGCTATGATATGATCTGTTTGGATAAGCTATGATATGATCTGTTTGGTTAACTATGATATGATCTGTTTGGATAAGCTATGATATGATCTGTTCGGATAAGCTATGATATGATCTGTTTGGATAAGCTATATGATCTGTTTGGTTAAGCTATGAAATGATCTGTTTGGATAAGCTATGATATGATTTGTTTGGATAAGCTATGATATGATCTGTTTGGTTAAGCTATGATATGATTTGTTTGGATAAGCTATGATATGATCTGTTTGGTTAAGCTATGATATGATCTGTTTGGTTAAGCTATGATGTGATCTGTACAGATAAGCTATGATATGATCTGTTCGGATAAGCTATGATATGATCTGTTCGGATAAGCTATGATATGATCTGTTTGGATAAGCTATGATATGATCTGTTCGGATAAGCTATGATATTATCTGTTCGGATAAGCTATGATATGATCTGTTCGGATAAACTATGATATGATCTGTTTGGTTAAGCTATGATATGATCTGTTCGGTTATGCTTTGATCCTTTATATTCTACAGATGACGCACAGAGGTGACTTATGGCACCCCACCGTATTTACAGGATTGTCGGCTGAGGAAGATCAGGTAACGAAAAACAGTTTCAGTGAACTCATTTACAATGAATTCTCACTTACAGTAAAATGCAGTTACAGAAAACTCGCTTGTAATAAAATCTCTCTTACAGTAAAACAAAGTTACAGCAAACTCACTTGTAATGAATTTTCACAGTAAAACACGGTTATAGCAAACTCGTTTATAATGAATTCTCACTTACAGTAAAATGCAGTTACAGAAAACTCGCTTGTAATAAAATCTCTCTTACAGGAGAACAAAGTTACAGCAAACTCGCTTGTAATGAATTTTTACAGTAAAACACGGTTATAGCAAACTCGTTTATAATGAATTCTCACTTACAGTAAAATGCAGTTGCAGTGAATTCGGTTGTAATAAAATCTCTCTTACAGTTAAACAAAGTTACAGCAAACTCGCTTGTAATGAATTTTCACAGTAAAACACGGTTATAGCAAACTCGTTTATAATGAATTCTCACTTGCAGTAAAATGCAGTTGCAGTGAATTCGGTTGTAATAAAATCTTGCTTACAGCAAAACAAGGTTACAGCGAACTTGCCAATAATGAATTCTGACAGTAAAACACGGTTATAGTGAACTAACTTGTAATGAAATCTCACTTACAGTAGAACACGGTTACAGAGAACTAGCTTGTAATGAAATTTCACTTACAGTAAAACAGTTACAGAGATCTAGCTTGCGATGAAATCTCACTTAGAGTAAAACAAAGTTACAGCAAACTCGCTTGTAATGAATTCTCATAGTAAAACATGGTTACGGCAAACTTGCTTATAATGAATTCTTACTTACAGGGAAGTGATTTTCATTCCCTATAGTTTTTTTTAACATATCATAAACTTACTGTCAACTGAGGAAAAGTTTTTGTCATTGCCGAACATACATATGTATGGTAACATAAAATTTGATTCGTTGATTTGCCATCGCGACTCTGTGCAGCAGCCAATCAAATGATCCAGACATATTACATACGATGATTTTTCGGCGAGTTTGCCCACAAGTGATGAGTAAAAGACAAGATCACTCGTGGGTATCTGACGATGATGGATCTTGGGAATGGGTGATAATAATACCGATACAAAGTATTGATGCGTAGTGCACTATGGAACAGTGAAGAGTTCTTTGATGCAACGATAAAGACATTTGTGTTTGTAGATGATTCTTGACATGTATTGGAAATTAAAATTAAAAAAAGCAAATACAGTGGAACCCCGTTATTACGTTTTCCATTTTGTCATGATAAAATAACGTAATACCGGGGGCAACGTAATAAACGTTCCCAGTTAAATCCATTAAAAATATCATTTGGAAATTGTATATTGTCCGTTGGTACTCCGTGAAGGGGTGTGTGAATATATGTTTACTGTTTCTTTGTTTAAAAGACTATGGTACTTTGTTTTATTTACATCTTATCTTTAATGTCTGCAATTCTCCATGTTCTTATTCCTTTTCTTTATTTCGGTGTAGGATACATAAGGATGTTTTGATAAACGTTGCTTTTTCTACATTCGTTTGGACTGCCATTTTGTTCAGCTTTAAAACAATGCGTTCATGTAAATTTCTCTCAATAACTCGTTCCGGTTCGTATTCAACATTCGTATTAAAAAAATAACAAAACATTGTTTTTATCAAGTTCTCTAATTACACAATACACAACACAATAAAAAAAAATCCCACCCAAAAAAACAACAAAACTATAGACACAAAACGCACACGATACCCAACACTTGCGCACTTTTCTCACCAACGATAAACACGGAGAACAATTTAAGCGCAATCCACATAAAAAATATAATGATGCACGAAGATTTCATTTACAACACTAAATGATGGCACTAAAATCACGTGCACATTAAGGGGTTTTTAGAATATTCACTGAGGTAAATGCTGTGCATGAATCAGCCGATAACACAGGACAGTTTGATTGGTATGGACGAGATTTACGAACACCCAAGCTGCATGTCCAAACAACGGACAATTTTTTAATTGAACACCTTTACTCACCTATGTCCAAGAAGTTACCCAAGCGATTTTAACATTGCTACGACAAATCTTGTCTTTCATGTTTGGTACCAAAGCTGTCCGTAAATAGAGTTTTAATAGCGAAGGTAATCACACTATACTGAACACGCAGGTGGTTGAGAAATTATTTCTTTGATTATCAAGATATGAAAAATGAAGTAAATTTCATATAGTACAATTTCTAAATAAACATTATTTAATTGTTTATCACTGGCTTCGATATGGGGTATTCACCTGTATTGATGTTGCTTGATCTATCGAAGTGTGATCAGTCAAGCGTCTCTAATCTCCAAACAGAGCAGGAAATTTACGTGGTGACTGCCCCAGGCAGTCAAGGTATGAATGGCTTATTATTTTGAGAATCACTATTGAATAACTAGGGGTTTATTACGTTTTCGTCGGAATTTTTACAACGTAATACTGAGTCCCGGCATCTTAGGACAAAGTAATAACGAGGTTTATTTTATAAAGGTTTGTTAAGAAATGGTTTTGTGCTTTGAAATTCCAACGTAATATGCGGACTAACGTATTAAAGGGGGAACGTAATAACGGGGTTCCACTGTATTGCAAGGGGTGGGCATGTGGAATATTATGCAAATGACTTGATTTGGGACCTGTAGGGGACATGCATTGTTATGCAATACTTTTAGAATGCTTATTTTCTAAATTGAACTCACATGTATGTAATTATGTTAAAGATGATTAAGTGTTGGTTGATGTGCTTGTTGACAGGAGCCTGTGGAGATCGTCCTTCCATTCCCAGCTAGCTTGGAGGGGATGATCCTGGCCTGCTTTGAGGAGGACAGCAGTAACCCCAATTTCTTCCTGGCTGGACTGGACATGGTAGTGTCCAGTATCTCTAACAGGCAGTCCCCTACAGCCAGCATTATCAAAGTCATTCTTCATGGAATGCTGGAAGTTCCTGGAACGAATGTAAGGAGGAATAGATTTTTTCTGTTCAAATGTAACGCTCAAGCTCTAATTCACTGGTTCACCAAATAACTATTGGTACTCATTTTAAGATATTCAAAATTTAGTGCTGTTGTAGGCCAATGACTGTTTGTCACAACCATAAATTAGCGTGGTCAGTGTTGGACTAAATTTACAATTTGATAACTATATGGGTATCTGAAGTGGCAGGCTTATGCACCCCCTTTCATAAAACATCCTTTTCTATTGTCTTTCCTTTTAAATTACTTCCATGATTACAGATTGTCACTTTAAAATTGATTTAGATATACTTTCCGTCTGAAAATTTTTATAAAAATATTTTGGCAACAAATGGTTTTGCATTGAGTTAGTGTTTAATTATTGCCAAATTAATCACCCCAATCCATCACTGTATCCACGTAATTTATATTTGATTCTGTACTTAAATTCATGACCATGTCCACAGATTTTTTTTCTGATTTTGTCCTTGAGGTAAACATGGTATTGCATAAAAAAAATCAGGTGTCAAATGTACATAGACTGAATGTGTTTATTTAAGCGTGTAAAGGTTGTGTTTTTGCTTGTAGCGTACCAGATACGATTTGCTTAATTTTAGGTAAATTCTCGTCCGGAAAATGCGGAGGGTATAATGTTTTTGACCTGTCCGTCAGTCCGCCAGTCCTTTTCTTGCTTAATAGAATTTCCTGAAACTTTGTAGTTAATAAGGACACACAGTGTAGATGTTCATATTGCCAGGAAATTCTGATTCAATAATTTTTTTGGGGAGTTATGTTCCTTTTGAACTTAGAGTTTGAGCCCACCTGTCCTGTTTTTGTCAGTGCAACTCCTCTGAGACTGCTCAACAGAGTTAATGAGGACACACAGTGTAGATGTGCATATTCCCAGGAAATTCTGATTCAATAATTTTTGGGGGAGTTATGCCCCTTTTGAACTTGAGAGTTTTGAGCCCGTCTGTCCCATTCTTACAGTAATTCATAGCATTACAATTCATCATGTGAGGCTTTGTCAGTAAATTGTAGATTCTTTTGAATAAGTATGCATGCAGTATCACAATGACATGTTGTTTATTAGAGTTTTCAGACTGATTTAATCCAGTATCGATGTTACGATGTCCTTATGAAGATTCTTAATCTTCACCCCCCTACCACCCCCAGGGCAATCGACCTTTACCAAGCCGTGCTCAACAATACAGATGATGTAACCTGTGACCAGAGGAACATAATCAGGTACTGCACAGATAAATATATTCATAGCAGTTAATACAAAACCCTAATGATAATTAAGTTTCTATGTACAGTACATACAGTGTATATTTCATATACACGTATGCAGTATTTTTTCACCATCATGTAAAATCCAAGATTTTTATGCCCCCCTTTGAAAAAGAGGGGGCATATTGTTTTGCAACTGTCGGTCGGTCGGTCGGTCTGTAGACCATGTGTTGTCCGCTCAATATCTTTCGACCCCTTTGCTTGATAACAACCAAACTTGGTACAGGGGTTGCCCCTGGAGAGTAGATGATCCCTATGGATTTTCAGGTCACGTGGTCAAAGGTCAAGGTCAAACTGCTGGTCTTAACCCCATGTGGTAGACCATGAGTTGTCCGCTCAATATCTTGAGAACCATTCACTTGATTGTAATGATATTTCATATGTGGGTTGGTTATAAAAAGAAGAGGACCCCTATTGTTTTTCAGGTCAAAAGGTTAAAGGTCAAGGGTCAATCTACTCTGGACATAGGAATATACTGTCCGCTCAATATCTTGAGAACCCTTTGCTTGACAGACATCAGACTTGGTACACTGGTACATCATCAGGAGAAGATGACACCTATTGATTTTGAGGTCACATGGTCAAAGGTCAAGGGTCAAACTGGACATAGGAATATACTGTCCAGTCAATATCTTGAGAACCCTGTGCTTGACAGACATCGAACCTAGTACACTGGTACATCTTCAGGAGAAGATGACTACTAATGAATTTGAGGTCACATGGTCAAAGGTCAAGGGTCAAACTGAACATAGGAATATACTGTCCCTTCAATATCTTGAGAACCCTTTGCTTGACAGACATCAAACTTGGTACACTGGTACATCTTCAGGAGTTGATGACCCCTATTGATTTTTAGGTCACATGGTCAGTCCACTCTTGACATAGGAAGATATTGTCTGCTCAATATTTTGAATTGATGATGCTACTCTCAATTAAATGATGTGTGTGTGTATAACCCTTTTCAATTTTGCACCATTGGGGGCATATGTGTTTTACAAACATCTCTTGTTGCACTCTAATTTGCCTCTCACTAGTAAGTGCATCACTAATTTTTGTGTCGTTTGCGTTGTGACACTGAAAGAGGAGTAACACACCAGAGAAATTTGGTATGATTGAAAAGTAGAGGTTATGTACAATAATATTTTGAAATTGGAAAATTTCATATTTAATACTTTATTTAGTATATTGCAGTTTAGCTGGAAGTAATTAAGGAAAAAATTGACTTCATTGCCAGTAGGGGAAATCATGTATTATTATGATTGATTGCAATTTTTATAAATATGATAATTCTAAAAGGGGGAGAGGGGTTTGTTTTATCATTTGCTTTGTATGTACAGTGTGTGTATGTGTGTGTGTGTATGTGTGTGTGTATGTATATATATTGATCTGAAAGTCAAGAGACGGTGCAGTACACTTGAAGTACAATTATTTTGTTATAGGACATTGACTATTATTTGTTCACATTACAGATCTTTTCTTCAAGCGAGAAGTGATAAAGATGGTCCATTATTTCCGAAGGGCCGTATTCTGCTGCTGCAGTTTATTGTTGCTGCCTTAGAAGTCAACCTTCAGCATTACCTGGACAGGTTTCTAATTTCAGATATTCTTTGTAATAATAAGACCCATCCTTTCTCTCCTCACTGATTTCTTTCTAACCTCATGTGAAGTATGTCTATCCTCAGGTATTCGGATTATTGTTTGGTGGTTGTCTATCTTCAGGTATTCGTAGTATTGTTTGGTGGTTGTCTATCTTCAGGTATTCGTAGTATTGTTTGGTGGTTGTCTATCTTCAGGTATTCGTAGTATTGTTTGGTGGTTGTCTGTCTTCAGGTATTCGTAGTATTGTTTGGTAGTTGTCTGTCTTCAGGTATTCGTAGTATTGTTTGGTGGTTGTCTATCTTCAGGTATTCGTAGTATTGTTTGGTGGTTGTCTATCTTCAGGTATTCGTAGTATTGTTTGGTGGTTGTCTTATCTTCAGGTATTCGTAGTATTGTTTGGTGGTTGGTTGGTTGTATATTGTTTAATGTCCTGCTTGAGAATTTTTCACTCTTATGGAGACGTCACCATTGCCAGTGAAGGGCTGCAGAATTTAGGCCTATGCTAGGCGCTTAAGGCCTTTGAGCAAGGAGGGATCTTTATTGTGCCACACCTGCTGTGACATGGGGCCTCTGTTTTTGCGGTCTCATCCAAAAGACTGCCCCATTTAGTCACCTCTCACGACAAGCAAGGGGTACTGAGGACCTATTCTAACCCGGATCCCCGGGGGTAGGGTACTGAGGACCTATTCTAATTCAGATCCCCACGAGGATATAAATCGTGTTGAGGTTACACTAGAAGTCTCTGAGATAAGGGTACCCATTAAATCCATCTGAGATAAGGGTACCCATTAAATCAATTACATATTTCACATGAAGTCGCCGAAGTCACCAACAATGATGATGAAGTCACCAACAATGGTGACATCTCCATGTGAATGAAAATTTTTTGAACAAGATGTTAAAAAATATACCTCCCAATCACAATTTATATGGTGCTTCCAATACATAACAATGCGCAAATTGAAGAATATTGAGTATCCACATAAATTTATCCACAGGAATTGAAATAATTTGACAATGAATGGATTCGTATGTGACATGATTTTGTTATAGGATAGATAAAGGAGAGATGGGGACGAGGAAACTGAGAGGATGCATGTTTGCCCAAACCTTGTGGCCAGGCAGCACGTTGATGTCATTTAATTCCACCTGTAAGGAGTTGGTCCTTCTCTTTGGGCTTTGTATTACAGAGGACATGGACAGTCTGTTCAAGGTGACTACTTGCAAAAACTCAAATTCGGAAATTTTGTGTGTATTTATGTTTGGGAGATCGGGTCAAAATACCTATTTTTGTGGAGTATAAAGAGTATCAGATTTCATTATTGTACTTTGAACTTGACAACATATAAAGAGTACTTACCAAGAATGTTTTGGGCACCATATAAAGTTACTTGGAATTAATTCTCTGGTTCTCAGGCCAATTTTTTTTCAAAAACAGATGAGGGAGGGAGGCTTTTTATCCCCCTCTTCTTTACCATTCACTTGGCCGTAATGATATTTCATATGTGGGTTGGTTATGAGTAGAAGAGGACCCCTATTGTTTTTCAGGTCAAAAGGTCAAGGGTCATTCTACTCTGGACATAGGAAGACACTGTCCGCTCAATATCTTGACAACCCTTTGCTTGAAAGACATCAAACTTGGTACACTGGTACATCCTAAGGAGTAGATGACCCCTATTGATTTTGAGGTCACATGGTCAAAGGTCAGGGATCATATTGGACATAGGAATATACTGTCTACTCAATATCTTGAGAACTCTTTGCTTGACAGACATCAAACTTGGTACACTGGTACATCTTCAGGAGAAGATTACCCCTATTGATTTTGAGGTCACGTGGTCAAGGGTCAAACTGGACATTGAATATACTGTCCGCTCAATATCTCGAGAACCCTTTGCTTGACAGACATCAAACTTGGTACACTGGTACATCTTCAGGAGAAGATGACCCTTATTGATATTGGTCACATGGTCATAGGTCAAGGGTCAAACTGGACATAAGAATATACTGTCAGCTCAATATCTTGAGAACTCTTTGCTTGAAAGACATCAAACTTGGTACACTGGTACATTTTCAGGAGATAACCCCTATTGATTTCGAGGTCACATGGTCAAATGTCAAGGGTTAAACTGGATATAGTAATATATTGTCTCCTATATTCTAAGAATTATTTACTTGATTGACACCAAACATGGTACACTGGTACATCTTGAGGAGTGTATGTTTTACAAACATTTCTTGTGTAAAATGCCTTGCACTTATTGTGAGAAACCCCTCTTGTTTCTGTTGTTTATATTTATACACTGCCATACAATGCCATTTTTATGTATTTATGTATATATATGTTACATTAATGCAATAAGATATACATGTCTTATGGTAATTCCCCATACCATGTCAAATAAAGTTAGAAACGCTATTCATGAGTCACAAACATTATCACACGTTTAACGAACCCGATGACATTTTAGTGAATATTGTAGAATGTATTCCTGTCCATTAGGACTGATTATTTGAAAGCAAACAACAAAAATAAAATTGAAAACAACAACATACGAATTGCAACATTACAAACAAACTGGTTATATGCAAAAAAAAAAAAACAAACAAAAAACTCAGGAGAGCGAATGCTTATAGTTAGGTCTATACGTCGCACAGTCTAAACTCATATTTCTGACGTGTCTAATGATTTCAGATCATACGTAGACAGATTTCAAACATTTATCTCGACTAGGTGTCATTTGTGTTCTTGTATGTATCCATGGGTGTTACATGTAATTTTCTTGTATCTAAAAAACTGTTCTGGTGGGCATGACCTTCTCTGATGTTTTAGTCAAGTTTATTTGATTTGGCATGTATGCGGTACTACATGTTGTTAACACTCACATCGCATGGCTGTATCATATAATGTTAAAAAACTACCAGGAATAAAAAATTACCAAGGGGATGAGGAATGCAGAATTCGGGTGTTTTAATATTTGAATTTCCCAAAATTTGTACTGTAACACGAGCCTAGGCTAGAATTCTCTGACTGGGCATTAACAAATGTAAAAGTCATTCCAATCTACATAAATTTGTTTGTTTCAATGATCTGACGACATAACAATCTGACGACAGTTTATTTTTTCATCTATTGTGACATTATGTCAGTTTTCATGTGACGTAGTCTATGGATAAATCTAATATTTCGAGTCTATGTGAATCACTATGTGATTGGACTATAGATTTCTTATTTCAGGAATTCATCATATATATCATCGGTCATTGATACTTTTTTTCTTGTAGCCACAGGCATGGCATTGTCTTGCACCTTATAGTAAGCTCCACGGTACAGTTTTGATTTTCCAAACTTCAAGCCCGATCCCTATAAAGCTTACGGCAATCAATGAAAGTGGTTTTTAGTTATTTTAAAGCTTTAATGTTTTAAACTGTGTTTCACAAACCACCCTGTGATATTTCTTGAAATGGTAATTTAGTAATGTACATGATGAATTAAACATGTTTGCAGGGATAGGAATTTTAGACACTGTTTTGCAATATGCGTTTTTTCAAGGGTTTTAACAAAGAGGGGGTCATTGGGCTCTCAAATGGTCAAATAAGTGGTTACTCAAATTCAATCCATCCAAGACTAAAATGAATAAGGCAAGATATTTTTTAATTGCATTTGTTTATCAGGAAACATGTCAATGATCTAGAATACATATCAATTTTAGAATTTTATCAAGGTTGTAAAAAATTTTTTAAATAATTGATAAAGGCTTAACTCTAAGAAATATGAAAAAAAAAACTACAAATGTGAGACATTTTCATAATTACATGGTTTACATACATTTTTTTCTGTTTATATCAGTCTAGATGAACATTAATCACAGCTATTTTAAACATAAAATCCATGATTTTCCACACAGTATGCATATCCCCATTTGAAAAGTGGAAATATTTTCATTCATGGATTCATTTTCAGTTACATTGTGATCCTTTGGGGCTAGGTTGGGGCCACAATATGGGATTAAAAATTTTTCATGGGAATAAAGATTGATAAAAAAAATATTTGTAAAAATCACAACAGCTGAACAATGACATGGCCAAGGTGATTCAGGTTAGCGATATGGCCCATGGGCCACTTGTTGTGTCAGGGCTGAGAGTTAGAGGGGTGAGTTCTGTGTAATAAGGTCATATGATAAAGTAAGATTTTGATGTTATTTACAGAGAGATCTAGTAAAACTGACCATTAGGTTGATGTTATTTACAGAGAGATCTAGTAAAACTGACCATTAGGTTGATGTTATTTACAGAGAGATCTAGTAAAATTGACCACTAGCTTGATGTTATTTACAGAGAGATCTAGTAAAATTGACCACTAGCTTGATCTGTATGGCTGTCCTCTTGGTACAGTACGTGGAGACAGGTCAAAGGGTCGCCCTCTACGAACCCATTGTACCTAGCCCCACAGCAGCCTCGCTACTGCATGAAGCTACTCGACAAGTTCCAAGTAAGATCACCGTGGAGAATAATTAATGAGAAGATAGTCAAGTAAGATCACCGTTATTTGTGGAGAATAATTAATGAGAAGATAGTCAATAATTTTGATTTATAAAGGTATTAATGGAATTTTATGTTTTAACAGCTCTAATTGCTGCATGTTTTATTTTGATATTAAAATTTGATTTAACATTGTGATTACAGGTACTCTAAGCAATGAGTTATTGAGGACCATTTTAAGGAACTTGACTCCTTCTTGGATCACAGTTCATTTCTGCTATTTGCTCCTTAGAAACTTAGATGATTATTTGCTCCTGCAAGAGTTACCAACTGATGATGTTGATCTTCGAGAAATTGTGAGCCCTATATCTTATACACATGTACCAATCTATCTTCTGTTATGTATTACTTGGTTCCTAGACTAACATTGACAAAAGTAGATGAGGAGGATGGGTTTTTTTCTTCTGTTTACCTTATAGAAAAACAGATAAGAGATTTTTCCAAAACTTGCCACCTTTAATCATTATAATGCTCAAATAGTTTCACTAAGAAACATTTCCTTTCTATTTACCATCATAACTTGTCAAATATGTAGGTCTTGATTTACCCTCACTAACTGAAATTAAACATCCAAGTTCTGAGGTTTAGGGAGCCGAGCATTATAGAGTTCTAACATTGAACAAGCCTCAGAAAACCCCCTACTATGTGCTGTTGAAAATACTGCAGTTGTTTGTTTTTTTAGCTTACCTGAGCTGAAAGCTCAAGTGAGCTTTTCTGATCACTTATTGTCTGTCGTTCGTCTGTCAACTTTTCACATTTTTTACTTCTTCTCCATAACCACTTGGCCAATTTCAACTAAACTTGGCAAAAAGCATCATTGGGTGGAGGGCTTTTAAGTTTGTTCAAATGAGGGGCCATGCCTCTTTCAAAGGTGGGTTAATCACAAAAATGCAAAAAAGGGTGGGGTCATTTAAAAATCTTCTCAAGATTCACTGGACCAGAAGAGCTGAAATTTACATGAAAACTTCCTTACATAGTGCAGATTCAAGTTTGTAAAAACCATGACCACCAGGGGTAGGATTGGGCAACAATAGGGGATCAAAGTTTTACATGCGAATACATAGGGAAAATCTTTAAAAATCTTCTGAAGAACCACTGGGCCAGGAAAGTACAAATTTACATAAAAGCTTCCTGACATAGTGCAGATTCAAGGTTGTTAAAATCATGGCCCCCGGGGGTATGATGGGGGCCACAATAGGCGATCAAAGTTTTACATACAAATATATAGGGAAAATCTTCTTCTCAAGAACCACTTTGCCAGGTAAGTTTACATTTTCATGAAAGCTTCCCTGACATAGTGCAGATTCAAGTTTGTTAAAATCTTAGTCCCTGGGGTAGGTTGAGGCCACAATAGAGGATCAAAGTTTCACATACAAAATATAGGGAAAACCTTTAAAAATCTTCTCAAAAACCAGTGTGCCAGAGAAATTTACATTTACATGAAAGCTTCCTGACATAGTGCAGATTCAAGTTTGTTAACATCAAGGCCCCTGAGGGTAGGGTGAGGTCACAACAGGGTATCAAAGTTGTACATACAAATATAATGGGGAAATCTTTAAAAATCTTCTTCTCAAGAACCACTGGGTCAGAAACATTTACATTTACATGAAAGCTTCCTGACATAGTGCAGATTAAAGTTTGTAAAAGTCGTGGCCCCTTGGGGTAGCTTGGGGCCACAATAGGGATCAAAGTTTTACATGCGAATATACATAGGAAAAATGTTTAAATATGGGCCAAGGTGACTCAGGTGAGCTATGTGGCCCATGGGCCTCTTGTTAAATGTTGCTATGACCAAAACTATGTCAAAAGTTTTACTAACAGGAGTATCTAAATTACAGTCTAGAATTTCAGAATTTTTTTGTAATGGATGAGTGCATGAGAGAAATTTTATTAAACATGTGACTCTATAACGAAGCAAATGTACTCTCGATCTCGTGAACTTCTTGATCTCTTGAACTTCTCGATATCTCAAACTTTCAATCTTTTGAAGTTCTCAATCTCTCCAAAGTGAAATGTAGGTCCTATAAAACATATTTCATTTTTTTCCCGTCTAGATCTCTATCAAGTGGTGTTAACAGATACACACCTTCAATTAAGTGTATGTTTATTTCTGTTTGGACCTTACCTGGATAATGGCAAATGTCTGGGGCTAGCTTGGCCATGTTAATTAGGTGTTACATAGTGATTAATTGTTTCATTGGTCCATATTGTTTAACATCAAAATTACAACCCATGGAATTAATCCCATGTACAATATACACATATTTGTCTTATTTAACTGGACTGTGCATCGTATTTATTAAATGGACTGGTATTCCTGTTTCAGGTCACAAAGTTCTTCTTTTTATTACCGACAATAAACAGCAGACAAAGTAACATACTCCAGAGGCCCCACCAAAAGAAGGTCGATCACAGGTTAGCTTTACGTGTATTGTACTATACAGGCCCCACCAAAAGAAGGTCGATCACAGGTTAGCTTTACGTGTATTGTACTATACAGGCCCCACCAAAAGAAGGTTGATCACAGGTTAGCTTTACGTGTAATGTACTATACAGGCCCCACCAAAAGAAGGTTGATCACAGGTTAGCTTTACGTGTAATGTACTATACAGGCCCCACCAAAAGAAGGTCGATCACAGGTTAGCTTTATATAAGTGTATTGTACTTTACAGGCCCCACCAAAAGAAGGTCGTTCACAGGTTAGCTTTACGTGTATTGTACTTTACAGGCCCCACCAAAAGAAGGTCGATCACAGGTTAGCTTTATATAAGTGTATTGTACTTCACAGGCCCCACCAAAAGAAGGTCGATCACAGGTTAGCTTTATATAAGTGTATTGTACTTTACAGGCCCCACCAAAAGAAGGTCGTTCACAGGTTAGCTTTATATAAGTTTATTGTACTTTACAGGCCCCACCAAAAGAAGGTCGATCACAGGTTAGCTTTATGTGTAATGTACTATACAGGCCCCACCAAAAGAAGGTCGATCACAGGTTAGCTTTATAAAAGTGTATTGTACTATACAGGCCCCACCAAAAGAAGGTTGATCACAGGTTAGCTTTATATAAGTTTATTGTACTTTACAGGCCCCACCAAAAGAAGGTCGATCACAGGTTAGCTTTATATAAGTGTATTGTACTTTACAGGCCCCACCAAAAGAAGGTAAATCACAGGTTAGCTTTATATAAGTGTATTGTACTTTACAGGCCCCACCAAAAGAAGGTCGATCACAAGTTAGCTTTATTAGCTCTTCTGAGCCAAAGGCTCAAAGAGCTAATGCTATGGCCATTTGTGCGGTGTGCGGTGTGCGTAAACTTTTTAGAAAAAGGGCTATAACTCAAGAACCCCTTGGCCAATTTTTTTCAAATTTGTTACAGGGTATCATTGGCCCAAGGGCTTTCATACATACTAAATAGAGGGATGTGACCCTTTAACAAGGGGAGATAATCAGGAAAATACAAACAAAAATAGTGGTTGCTAAAAAATCTTCTTCTCAAGAACCACAGGGCAGATTATCACCAAACTTACACATAAGGATGAGGATATGTTGTAGATTAAAAATTGTTCAAGGCATTACCCTGGGGCAAAGGGCGTGGTCTCAAGGTCACTTTAAAGTTGACCTAAATTTAAAATTTTTTTAAATTCCTTAAATCTTAGATATTTTAATCATTATAAGGACTAGGATCATCAAATTTTGACAGTTGATGCATCTTAGGACCTTGTGTCAAGTTGTCTCAAAAGTAGGTCACGGTGACCTACTTTTTGAATTTTGCAGGTATTTATTTTAAAATTAATTTTGATGCATATCTTGGACACTTTGAAGCCTATGATCATCAAAACTTGTCAGTTGGTGGATCATGGGACCTTGAAATGCGTCAACTGAAAAATAGGTCACCGTGACCTACTTTCTGAATTTTATGGCTTATCATTTATAGATATATTTTAAGTTGTTATTTCAAATACCGAGAGGTTTAGAATCATCAAATCTTGTAAGTTGATGCATCTTGAGGCCTTGAAACATATTTATAAAAAAGTAGGTCACAGTGACCTACTTTTTGAATTTTGCAGATATTCAAATTTCACATTTTCAATTTTGGATGCATATTTTGGGCACTGTAAAACCTAGGATCATCAAACTTTGTCAGTTGATGCGTCTTCAGTCTTCGGTTTGTGTCGACCAAAAAGTAGGTCACCGTGACCTACTTTTGGTATTTGACAGCTAAATTACTATATTTCAGACACTATTTGACCTACAATCATCAAACTTTGTCAGTTGATGCATCTTGAGTCTTCGGAGTGTATTGACCAAAAAGTAGGTCACTGTGACCTACTTTTGGCATTTGACAGTTATATTTATATATTTCAGTCACTAATTGACCTACAATCATCAAACTTTGACAGTTGATGCATCTTGAGTCAACAGAGTGTGTCGACCAAAAAGTAGGTCACCTTGACCTACTTTTGGAATTTTGACGGCTATATTTATATATTTCAAATACGATTTGACCTACAGTCATCAAACTTTGTCAGTTGATGGGTCTTGCATGTTCGAAGGGTTTCGACCAAAAAGTAGGTCAACTTGACCTACTTTTGGAATTGGACGGCTATATTTATATAATTCAGATACTGTTTGACTTACAGTCATCAAACTTTGTCAGTTGTTGGGTCTTGCATGTTTGAAGGGTGTTGACGAAAAAAAATAGGTCACCTTGACCTACTTTTGGAATTTGACGGCTATATTTATATATTTCAGATACTATTTGACCTACAGTCATCAAACTTTGTCAGTTGATGGGTCTTGCATGTTCGGAGTTCGCTGACCAAAAAGTAGGTCACCATGACCTACGATTGGAATTTGACAGCTATATTTCAATATTCAGATACTAATTGGCTTAAAATCATCAAACTTTGTCAGTTGATATTTCTTGGGTTCTCAAAATATGTAGACCAAAAAGTAGGTCACATTGACCTACTTTTTTTGAATTCTTAGGATTTAACTAAAGATTTAGAATACTAAGAGGCTAAGAATAGAAATGGTGGGGTTGTACAATTTATCAGAAGAGCGATTCTAGGCCCTTGGGCCTCTTGTATAGGTGTATTATACTTAACAGGCCCCACCAAAAGAAGGTCGATCACAGGTTAGCTTTATATAAGTGTATTGTACTTTACAGGCCCCACCAAAAGAAGGTCGATCACAGGTTAGCTTTATATAAGTGTATTGTACTTTACAGGCCCCACCAAAAGAAGGTCGATCACAAGTTAGCTTTATATAGGTGTATTATACTTAACAGGCCCCACCTAAAGAAGGTCGATCACGGGTTAGCTTTATGTGTAATGTACTTTACAGGTCCCTCCAAAAGAAGGTCGTTCACAGGTTAGCTTTAAGTGTATTGTACTTTACAGGCCCCACCAAAAGAAGGTCAACCACAGGTTAGCTTTGCATGTATTGTACTTTAGAGGCCCCAATTGCTATCTACAGAAATATTAGTTATATGTTTTATCCTATGGTGTTCAAGTATATATCTCTGAATACATTTGGACCAGTAAATGCAAAGTTTATTTTAACAGTATATTGACACATGTAGCGACAGATAGCATTCATGTGATCAGTATAAATTGTGTATTTTCACGTGAATTTATTTTTCAGAATTCCTTACACTGTCATAGAATATTTGAAAAACTGGGGGAGGGGGGGGGATTGAAATTTTACAACTGTTAAACTGTCGAATGTTGAGAGTTCTAAGTACCAGCTCTTGTAATATGGACTTACTGATTTCTGTCATCAAGGAATGTGTTTCTGTGCTTATATTTGTCAATCAATTAAAATTAAATTCATAGAAAATCATATATGGAGAGGGGCATATTACCCTTCAAAGAAGGGGGGCATATTGCTTTGCACCTGTCGGTCGGTAGACCACATGTTGTCCGCTCAATATCTTTAGAACCATTCACTTGATTGTAATGATATTTCATATGTGGGTTGATTATGAGTAGAAGAGTTCAGTTCAAAAGATCAAGGGTCAATCCACTCTGGAGATAGGAAGATACTATCTGCTTAATATCAGAAACCTTTCCTTGACAGACATTAAACTTGGTACACTGATACATTGTGAGGAGTAAATGACCCCTATTGATTTTGAGGTCATGTGGTCTAGGGTCAAACTGGACATAGGAATTATACTGTCTGCTCAATATCTTGAGAAACCCCCTCCCCTTTCGCTTGACAGACATCAAACTTGGCACACTAGTACATCTTCAGGAGTAGATGACCCCTATTGATTTTGAGGTCACATGGTTAAAGGTCAAACTGGACATAGGAATATACTATATATTCAATATGTTAAGAACCCTTTGATAGACATCAAACTTGGTAAACTGGTATATCATAAGAAGAAAATTATCCCTCAAAAATTTGAGTTCATTTGGTCAAAGGTCAAGGGTTAAACTGGACATAGTAATGTATTGTCTCCTACAATGTATATTTTAAGAATCATTTGCTTGATTGACACCAAACTTGGTACACTAGTATTATAGCACAAGGAGTAGGTGACTCTTATTGATATTTAGGTCACATGGTCAATCCACTCTGGACATAAGACGATATTGTCTGCTCAAAATCTTGAATTTATTTGACACTACAGTCAATTAAATGATGCATATGTATAACCCTTTTCAATTTTGCACCATGAGGGGCATATGTGTTTTACAAACATTTCTTGTTGTGAATTTCTATTTTGGAAAGTAAAGAAATTATAATAAATGCAAAATTTTTAAAAAGATTACCAGAGGAACCTAGACTTAGAACACGGAAAACGTTAAGGACTGCAAGTGGCAAAGAGAACGAAAGCACGGCTGGTCTATCAGGAGTCCGAAATGTCAACAAGAGAAACGTCAAAGGTGAAGGACACTTTAACACACTGAAATTAATTAGCTCCATTACTGGATTGAAATTGTTATATGTAAATCATGGGATACTGTTATGGTATTTGGGAAATAAATGAAATTTGGTGTAAATGGATTTAGTTTTGTAAGTTAAAATCTAATTAGATGTTTAAAAAAATTAAATGGTAGGGCTAAAATAAAAATGTTTGTTTTCCCCTCCCCCGGCCGGGTCAAAAAAAAAGGGCCCGGGTCAAATTGTTTTTTTCCAAAAAATCGTGTCCATTCCAAATTTTACTTGGCTATTTTTGGAAGTTGCCGGGATTTATCTCTCGAAGTTTTGATATTGTCGGAAGATTTCAAAGATGGGCGACACGAAGATCGCTTTGTCGTCTACTGTAAGAATATAATACAAACAAACATCAAAAGTGGTTCCGATTGTGGTAAATTGACTTTACAGTTACTCTAGAAGTTGTACCTGGAACGACGTGCTGATTGATTTAATCGCAGATGATGATCACAATATAGATAAGTTAGATGAGGTCTCTGTCACTGTGTCGGACAAGCTAACAAACGGCGTGACTTTCGAGCCAGGTTTTCATGAACAATTAAGTTATTTTTAAATAAATACATGTTTCTACTAAGTCAAGAATAAATGTTTTTGTTTTCAATGTTTTTTTTTGAAAAGATGTAATGTTTCTATGTAGGTATTCATAAAGTAAACCAACATATTGCATCCACTGAGTGCATTCACACCAACATGTCCCAGAATATGAATTATGAATGCCAGCAGACATGTCAATCCAGTGACCAACATAAAAACAAGCTCGACCAATACAAGGCATACTCTTCTTCTGATGTACAGTATTGAAAATGACTATCGTTGCTCTGAGCTGCTTTTTCATATGTGTTTCCAACGAAAATTTTCAAAAAAAAAAAAATAAACCCACACCTGCCTGCCTGGTCTGTTTCAAAAGCCAGACCCGGGGGAGGGGAAACAAACATTCTTTTAAATATGGCCTAGTACAGTAAAGCATGCTTATAGCAAAGTTCTGTGGACGAACAATTTTGATTCATTATAAGTATAATTCGTGATATCAATGAATTCATAATACACAGGGAATGTAAGCATTAATTCATTATAAGTGTGTTTGTCGATTCATGTTTTACTGTATAGTAGTTGTAGCACTACAGACAATATGTTAATTGTGATGTATAGTGATTTTATTGTTATATGTACAGCACATTACCTCCTTTTTTTTTTATTGCAGGTGAAACTCCTTTACAAGTAGCTTGCATTAAAAATAATTTGAAGAAAGTGAGAGAGCTTCTTCAGTTAGCAGGTACACGTAATTTGTAATTCAGTCTTCTGACAGCAGGTGCCCAGTTACAAAGTGCTTTAAGTACTTTTTAAATAGGTCTGGAATTGTTTGTGCCCCTCCGATATCGAGTCGTCAACTTTAACCTTGGTCATAACATTTGAAGTATGCAAGTAACATTTGAAGTATGCAAGTTGAGATTTCATACTCTGTGAATCAAGGTCAACTATGTGATTAATGAAGGTGAAATTTGAATTGGCCTATGACTGATAATGGTCATTAGATTTAGTACTCTGCGATTGTTTGTCTTTTGTATGACTGATGATGGTCATTAGATTTAGTGGCGTCGGTGGCCGAGTGGTTAGGCCGTCAGACTCTCGACCGAAAGGTCGTGGGTTCGAGTCCTGGCCGCGGCAGGGCTGACGTTGTGTCCTTGGGAAAGGCACTTTACATGAATTTCCTCACTCCACCCAAGTGTAAAAGGGGTACCTGGCTATAGACAGTGAAAGATATTGTTAGAATGTTAGTGCTCTAGCGCTTGTAATGGCAGCTTGCACTGTATGCTTCCTAGGAGGCTGAGAAAGTTCTAGATTGATATAAGGTCTGCCGGGGTAATAATGTACATTGATAATTGTAAAGCGCTTTGAGCAGCAGACGCTGGATAAGGCGCTATATAAAACCAATCATTATTATTATTATTAGTACATGCTCTGCGATTGTTTGTCTTTTGTATGACTGATAATGGTCATTAGATTTAGTACATGCTCTGCGATTGTTTGTCTTTTGTTAGATGTGGACGTAAACACGTGTGATTATGCTGGGTGGACTCCGTTACATGAAGCTTGTAACCATGGTCACTTGGAAATAGTAAAGGAGTTGCTCAACTTTGTTCCTGCCAAAACTGTGGATCATTTCTTCAGTCCAGGTACAACACATGTGAAGTATTGAAGGAAGTTACATGTAAATGTGATTCTGTAAATTGAATAATGACATATTATCTCTGTCAGAATAGACACATTGCAAACATTAGATTTCGTGGCATTTTTCATGGGTACCCCTATCTCGAATTTCAAACCACAACAAAGTGACATCCCAACAAAGCTGTAAATTATTCACTATTGATGAAAATTGGTTCCTACATGTATATATGTTTTAATGGTATCAAACGACCAGTTTATATTGATGATTTTAAGAGTTTCAATAAACGTGTCATCATAAACGCCAGGGATGCATTATGTCACCTATGCTTTTCTTAATTGCAATCGATTGGGTTATGAGAAGAAACGCAGAGGAAAAAGATGGACACTGACATCTATGCTAGAAGACATAGATTTTGCTGACGACATCGCATTAATATCATCTACTGCTAACCATCTTCAAAAGAAAACAAACGAACTGAATATAAATGCTAACAAGATCGGCCTCAAAATAAACAAGAAGAAAACAAAGACCATGCAGTTTGTTCCTGCACCACCACAAATAAAATTAGAAAATGAGAACTTGGAAGAAGTAAATGAGTTTACATACCTTGGAAGCACAATTAGCAAAAACAACGCAACAGAAAAAGACATCACCAGCAGATTACAAAAGGCAAAAGCTTCATTTCACCAACTTAATAAAATATGGAGGACTAGTAACATCAGCGAAAAGACAAAGATCAGACTATACCAGAGCAATGTCCTATCAGTCTTGCTGTATGGTGCAGAATGTTGGAGACTAACGCAAAAAGATAATCAAAGGCTGTCCGGATTCCACACAAAATGTCTAAGGAAAATATGCAAGATCTACTGGCCCAGGAAAATATCAAACAAAGATCTATATAAAAGAACAGGGCAGAAAGATCTAATCACAATGATTAAACAAAGACAGTTTAGATGGCTTGGTCATGTCATCAGAAAAGGAAACGAATCCATCACAAAAACAGCACTTAAATGGACTCCAGCAGAAGGAAAGAGAAGCAGAGGAAGACCTAGAGAGACATGGAGAAGGACTATAGAAAGTGACATAAAGAAGATGGGAAAAACCTGGAAGGAAATAGAAAAGATGGCTATGGATAGAAACAAATGGAGGGATCTGGTATCAGCCTTATGTGCCACTGGGCACGAAGAGGATAGATAGATAGATAGATAGATCATAAACTGGCAGTTTGATACTGTTACAACATATACTAATCAAATATATTATCAACTCAATCATTCAGGTCTTAAGGCAGTGCTATTTGCCAGTGTCATTTGGCAATCTTTGGGATTTGCTAGTGTCTGATGGTGTAATTTGCTAGTGTCTGATGGTGTAATTTGGGATTTGCTCTTTGTCAGAGTCTGTGGTATACAGTGAAACTTGTTTAGCTCTTTCTACAGGTAACAGAAAGCGTAAGAAAGTGAACCTGTTGGCGGTGACGACGGAACTGATCACACCACTCCATGATGCTGTGATGAACAACCGACTGGACGTGTGTAAGATACTCCTTCAGCACGGAGGTACGGCAGAACTGTTACAGGTGTACCTTGGCAACAAAATGTCTCACTGATACTGATTTGAACTATTTATTGGAAGCTTTTAGATGCACTCTAATTGAGTATATACATTATCAACACTATTTATAACATTTCATAAATGTATTGGCTAGAGAAAGAGTATTGGGTCAGAGGTCGAAAGTGATTTTGGAATTTTACTTGCAGACTTACCATTGATATAAAGTTACATGTGATTGAAGATGTGGACAGGGTCGTTGTAAATTTGAATGTTTTGTTTTTACAGGTCCGGTTCTGCTAGAACGTAAAACAGCACAGAATCAAACACCATTAGACCTTGCCCCGACAAGTCAAATGAGAGAACTTCTTCAATCGTTTACAGAGAATCGTTCCTTGCGGTCTTTTTCTCAAGGTAAGTTTGTGTACCATGATTTCTGTAGTATGTGAGATGAGTGTTGTTTCAAGTATTCAGCATAATAAGAATGTAAAGCAATTTCAGCTTACGAAGTATTTAACGTAGTATTAAATCCACACTTCTGCTGTGTGTGATAATGGATTAATTGTGCAATTTATATTGATATGGAACCATGAGTAGTGGAAAAATGTGCTAAAATACAAATCATCTGAAAATAAATACATTTGTGGTGCATGTATTTACATAGCATTCTAAGGCATGGAGTGGTGCTTGTTAAAATCAGTCTAGTGAAGGTCGGGTCCATTTGAAGTAGCAGGATGGAGCCATTTAAAGTACAATTTTGATGTATAAATACCGTTGTGACATGTGAGAGTTTCTGTTATTATATCCTCTCGATGAATTGTCAGAGGGGATGTAGTAATGGGACTGTTTGTGGGTACATTTTGTAAGTACATGTGTATGTGGGTGAACACCTTGTTTTTGTAGACACTACAATATTTGCTTGATTGATTTGATACTGTCATGCATGGTTGAGTGTGTGTAACACTGAGGTTGGAGACACACTACAGGCTGCATCGTTTGCTCTATTGATTTGGGGGGGGGGGGGGGGGGGGGGGGGTTCAAAAGGTCATCAAGGCCACTGGGTCTTCATAGTGCACTCCACAGGCCACATTTTTCGCTCCATTGATTTGATACTTTCAAAACATGTACATTGTAGCTTTGTAATCAAGAAAAGAAGAACCCTATTGATTTTGGGGTTCAAAGGTCTTGGCACTACAACACTAACATATACTGATAGCTTACATTGTGAGGGGATGCTTTGTGAAGCTCTTGCTTAAATCGACTTACACCCATGGTTTGAGATAAATGTTGCAGGATCTCGTGTCACTGATAACACCAATATTTATTAGAACATGTTCAAATGAAAACAGGAAATAGAAAGTGAATTATATTAATCATTGTTTTGTAGGAAGCTTCAGCAGTGACTGCCCAGCAGATTCTCCCCCCAGTGAATATCTATATGAACAGGTGCTTGGAGAGAAGGATCATGGATTTGCCGACCGTGAGGAGTGTGCTAAATACATTGGTGTGATTTCCACACTGGTACATGCCTATTTACAAGTGATTGACTATAATCAGATTCAGGCTATAATGGAAGGAAAGACTACCCTGTCAATGAAAGGTGTAAAAATGAAACAGAGTGGTGGACAAGATATTATACATAATGGAACAGAAACTTCTTCACCACAGTGTCAGGTTTACTCGAACCATAGTAATCAATTGACTCCCCAAAAGTCCAGATCGTGTTCTGATACGTTACTAATCCAGCGGGACTTTAAGACTGCCTGTAAGTTGTCGATGCACGTAGAGAGGTTTACTGACCATCTCCAACGGATCACAAGAAAGGAAGACTTTGCCTGTCTCCAGTTTGACTTGTGTATGTTGACACAGACAGCTGCTTCATGTCAAATGTCCGTCAAATGATGGACTTCTCTCTCAGGAATAAATTTTAGTCTCTCCCTACACATCATTATTTCTCTTCCAACTTTGGTAAGGGGTGTGTGTGTGTGTGTACAAAAATTAGGCCCACACTATATATACACGGAAGTCCTCTGATTAACAATTGTATAGTAACACAGTCAGCGGTTATAATATTGCTATAAAATTTGAGTACCTTGTGCTTTATGAACAAAGGTTTCTCGTCAATCACTTGCAGCTTATGAGCAATGTCAAAGGTTTTTATGTGACTAATTCCAAAAAGGGTCAAAGTTCAGTCATAATGTGATGAATCAAAATCAGGTATTTGATATTTACATACAACATACATATTGTATCTAAAAATAAATGTTAATTCGATATATACATGTACAGACTAATATACATACATATCCAAGGATAACCCCTGAAAGCTTATTTCCAATGGGGTCCTTTGATGCATGGATGTTGGCACTAGGGGGTCATTCTCTATAGGATGCTGTATACAGTACAGAAGTGTAAACACTAAAATAGATGACCTGGATCAGTGACAGTGCCATGTTTTTAGATAACTCGAGTTCTAAGCTCAAGGGAGCCTTCCTGATTTAATAAATGTCCGTCATCTTTCGTTCCATCCATCTGTAAACGTTACCCATTTTTACTTCTCCAGAACCATCGGGTCAATTTCAACTAAACTTGTCATAAAGCATCCTTTGGTAAAGAGGATTTAAAAAAAATTCACATCAAGGATCAAACGATTCATACCCTTTTCATAGGGGAGATAATTTAGGAATTGATGAAGTATGGAGGCATCTTTTAAAAATCTTTGGACCAGAAAAGACAAAAGTGAATGATTCCTTAATGAGTATGGATTCAAAATTAAACAAATCAAAGCCCCTGCCATCCCTGAGGTAGGGTGGGGCCACACTAAGGGTGAAAGTTTTACAGGGGGTATATAATTAGATCTGAAAATCTTCTCAAGAATAGCTGTCTTGATTAGGCATTAGGATATATAGTGTAGCTTCGAGTTTGCTCAAATCATTACTGTGGGGGTAGGATGGGGCCACAATAGGGGAGCAAAGTTTTATGTGGGAATATACATGTATAGGGAAACGAGACCCATGGGCCACTTTGCTTACCTGAGTCACACTGTCCTGCCATTGTTCAGCTGTTGAAAGGGTTAGATAACCCTAACCCTGAGCTGAAATTTAAAAAAAAAAATCTTATCAAGAGCAACAAAACCATGATTGGTCATTAGCTCAAGTGAACTCTCCTGATCACTGCAAAATTCTAAATTTTTGTGGGAATAAAAAGGGTAAACAATCTTTTTAAAATTTTTTCTGAAGATCAGCAGGAATAGGGCGACTCGGGCAAGTGTTGTCACTTGTGGCCATTGGGCCTTTAGTTATGACCGATTTATACAAGGTAATCATAAAATGTTGGGGTCATTGACTTGTTAAGGCTGAAGATATATAACTATTAAAAATCTGAACAAATGTTTCCTGTTCTTGTGAATCCTTAAGGGGGTCAGAGTTCAAGGCAACATCTGAGAAGTACATCACGGACAATATAGCTTTTTATTGGGTCATGATGCATTTGTGGCTTAAGATTGTAGAATAAAAATCAGGGAAATCGTAAACAAAACAATATCAACAATCGGGTGCAAAGACCTCGTAACCAACACACGAGTCGGGGGAGGAAAAACATCCCATACAACGCTTGATCAAATTTTATTGTGGTTCTTTATTTTGATTTGTTCATATACTGAAGATATTTTCGTCTGTCAAAATTGTCCTCGATTTCTTTTTCCACTTCGATTTCTGTCTTTGGTTGTCTTCTTCTTTTCAGTGCTGCCTGTTCCTCGGGTGAAAGTTTTGTAATATCTATTGGTAGCTGAATAGTAAAATGAAATTTATAAATATTTGGCTGCATGGCATTGTCATTTTCAAAAGATATTTAGCAGATGTGAAATTTTGATCTTGAAAACAATCTTATAAATTATGGCACTTATTTCTAGTGTAATTGTCTTACAGTCTAATATAATTTCTGTGGTTTTTGAGGTAATTTTCCCCCAGCAAGGTTGTATATTGATAAATTACAGTGAAAACAAGAGGTACTGTGAGCAATGCTCACTAAGAATACCCCCCGCTTACCCCAATCTCCCAAAGGGTGTTGGTAATAGGTATAAACTACCTCTTTTCTGAGTGTAAAAAACAAATGGCATGACAAACCGAACCATATTGCTACTTCGATGTCCAGTGCGCGTGACCTTTGACCTTTTGACCCCAAAATCGATAGGGAACATCTTCATCCCATGGGTAGTCCATATGTATGATATGGTGACTGTAGGTGGAAAGGATAACGCTTTAGAGCCCGGAAACCATATTGCTACTTCGATGTCCAGTGCGCTTGACCTTTGACCTTTTGACCCCAAAATCAATAGGGAACATCTTCATCCCATGGGTAGTCCATATGTATGATATGGTGACTGTAGGTGGAAAGGATAACGCTTTAGAGCCCGGAAACCATATTGCTTCTTCGATGTCCAGTGCGCTTGACCTTTGACCTTTTGACCCCAAAATCGATAGGGAACATCTTCATCCCATGAGTAGTCCATATGTATGATATGGTGACGGTAGGTGGAAAGGATAATGCTTTAGAGTCCGGAAACCAGTGCGTCTACAGACGGACAACCCGATTCCAGTATACACACCCCCCCCCCCCCCCCCCCCCCCCACACAACTTGTTGCGGGGGGTATAATTAAGTTATTAACAAGAGATGTATGTAAAACATATATGCCCCTCATGGTGCAAAATTTAAAAGGGTTTAATATACATACATAATATGATCAATAGTTATATCACCAATTCGAAATATTGAGCAGACAATATCTTCCAATGTCAGGAGTGGATTGACCAAGTGACCTAAAAATCAATAGGGGTCATACTCCTTATGCTGTACGAGTGTACCAGATTTGGTGTCAATCGAGGAAATAATTCTTAAAATATAGGAGACAATATATTACTATGTTCTGTTTAACCATTGACCTTTGACCATGTGACCTCAAAATCAATGGGGGTCATCTTATCCTGAAGATGAACCAGTGTACCAAGTTTGATGTCTGTCAAGAAAAGGGTTCTCAAGATACGGAGTGGACAGTATATTCCTATGTCCAGTTTGACCCTTGACCTTTGACCATGTGACCTCAAAATCAGTAGGGGTCATCTCCCAAAGATGTACCAGTGTACCAAATCTGATATCTGTTGAGCAACAGATTTTTGAAATGTAGGAGACAATATATTAAGAAGTCTAGTTTGACCTTTGACCAAGTGAACCTAAAATTAATAAGGGTCATATACTCCTTAGGATTTACCAGCATACCAAGTTTGATGTCTTGTCAAGCAAAGGGTTCTCAAGATATTGAGTGGACAATATATTCCTATGTCCGGTTTGACCCATGATTTGACCATGTGACCTCTAAATCAATAGGGGTCATCTTCTCCTGTTGATGTACCAGTGTACCCAGTTTGATATCTGTCGAGCAAAGGGTTCTCTCGACATTGAGAGGTCAGTATGTTCCTATGTCCAGTGTGTACCAAGTTTGATGTCAGTCAAGCAAAGGGTTCTCAAGATATTGAGAGGTCAGTATGTTCCTATGTCCAGTGTGTACCAAGTTTGATGTCAGTCAAGCAAAGGGTTCTCAAGATATTGAGTGGACAGTATATTCCTACGTCCAGTTGACCTTTGACCATGTGACCTCAGAATCAATAGGGGTCATCTTTTCCTGAAGATGTATCAGTATACAAAAAGCAAAGGGTTCTTTAGACATTGATTGGTCAGTATATTCCTTTGTCCAGTTTGACCTTTGACCACATGACCGCAAAATCAATAGGGGTCATCTACTCCTTGGGATCTATCAGTGTACCAAGTTCTGTCAAGCAAAGGGTTCTCCAGATATTGACCGGACAAGGTCTTCCTATGTCCAGAGTAGATTGACCCTTGACCTTTTCACCTGAAAAACATTAGGGGTCCTCTTCTACTCATAACCAACCCACATATGAAATATTGTGTGGCGGATGATCATCAGTGGTATATGAGAGAGTGTGGTGGGTGATCATCAGTGGTATGCGAGAGGGTGGTGGTTGATCATCAGTGGTATGCGAGAGGGTGGTGGTTGATCATCAGTGGTATGTGAGAGGGTGTGGTGGGTGATCATCAGTAGTATGTGAGAGAGTGGTGGGTGATCATCAGTGGTATGTGAGAGGGTGTGGTGGTTGATCATCAGTGGTATGCGAGAGGGTGGTGGTTGATCATCAGTGGTATGTGAGAGGGTGTGGTGGGTGATCATCAGTAGTATGTGAGAGGGTGTGGTGGGTGATCATCAGTGGTATGTGAGAGGGTGTGGTGGTTGATCATCAGTGGTATGCGAGAGGGTGGTGGTTGATCATCACTAGTATGTGAGAGGGTGGTGGGTGATCATCAGTGGTATGTGAGAGGGTGTGGTGGTTGATCATCAGTGGTATGTGAGAGGGTGGTGGTTGATCATCAGTGGTATGTGAGAGGGTGTGGTGGGTGATCATCAGTAGTATGTGAGAGGGTGGTGAGTGATCATCAGTAGTATGCGAGAGGGTGTGGTGAGTGATCATCTGTGGTATGTGAGAGGGTGTGGTGAGTGATCATCTGTGGTATGTGAGAGGGTGTGGTGGGTGATCATCAGTGGTATGTGAGAGGGTGGTGGTTGATCATCAGTGGTATGTGAGAGGGTGTGGTGGTTGATCATCAGTGGTATGTGAGAGGGTGGTGGTTGATCATCAGTGGTATGTGAGAGGGTGTGGTGGTTGATCATCAGTGGTATGTGAGAGGGTGTGGTGGATGATCATCAGTGGTATGTGAGAGGGTGTGGTGGTTGATCATCAGTGGTATGTGAGAGGGTGTGGTGGTTGATCATCAGTGGTATGTGAGAGGGTGGTGGTTGATCATCAGTGGTATGTGAGAGGGTGTGGTGGTTGATCATCAGTGGTATGTGAGAGGGTGTGGTGGATGATCATCAGTGGTATGTGAGAGGGTGTGGTGAGTGATCATCAGTGGTATGTGAGAGGGTGTGGTGGGTGATCATCAGTGGGGTGTGAGAGGGTGTGGTGGTTGTCCGCTTTACAAAATGACCCCTAGAGCCAACATCCATGCGAGTTGATAAAAAGCTAGTATATATGTTTATTGTTGTTAGTATGTCCGACTTTAAAACTAAAGGTTATTATTTCTATTTAATGGGACTGTCATGACACGTGCAAGTTTAAGAGTGTTTGTGACATTAAAATACAGAACCTACGTAACAATACTTGATTTGGGATAAATGAGTTGCCTTGTAAAATGGTTCGATCTGTACCCAATATATAATAATAAAATAATCTTTATCTTTAAAGTCGGATATATCTTGTAATGAACAATAGCTATATACTAGCTATTTTATCAACTTGTACAGATTTTGGCGTGAGGGGATCAATTAGTGGGAGGAAAACTGAGTACGCTGAGGAAACCCCATGTGTCCGAGTGGGCAACCGCCATACCCTTTCACATAAAACCATTATCGGTCACGGGGATCAAACTCTGGTTGCAGCAGTGAGAAGCAAGTGCGTTATTCACTACGCTACCTGGACACCCAATATGTTTTACGGTGTGACAGTTTGAGAGCAAAGCAAAAGGTAATGGTATAAGTCGTGAAGCCCTCTACTTCTGCAGTGAAAGTGCAGTAATGTACCTTTATAATTTGTCTGGGCTGGGGGTATCTGACGTTTATTGTAGCACCATTTGGAAGGACGACAGTTGTTGGATAGAGACGCTCATAGTATTTGCGTTTTATTTTCCCACATGTGGCCCTATTGCTGATGTTTCTTGTACATGTTTGGCAAACAAATAGGATTTCTTTATACCTGAAATAGTATACATGATCGTTTATCATTATAAATAAAATACATGTTTCCATTGTATAATCACTTTCCGTATCTCGCTTTTCTTGTTAAGTATAACTCAATTCATAATCTTCAGTACTTCGGGGGAAAAAAAAACTAAACATAAAACATAGCAACCCTCTAGATTTCGAATTTTCTCTGTTACTACCTGATCTACATTTGTAGTTTTGTACGTGTGACTGCAAACACATGAACGAAGAATGTAGAACATACCTAGTAAGTCATACTATGATATGAACTGAAAAAATATTCAGAAGCTAAATGAAATGAACTGATAAACGAATATAAATAACCTTTTCAAAAGACTTGCCATTCCTTTTGCTTGTTACGTCATACCTATGCATTTCGTTTTCAGTAGAATACCGTATCAGTATTATTTAGTCTTTTTATATGGATGTTTTTAATATCTGTATTACTCTGAGGTATAGATATGATGTTCACTTATATCAAAATTAAAAATATAGTGTTTGGTAATGTGATAACCTAATATGATCATCGTAAGAGTTAATTGATTGTATTCCTTACATCAACGACAAATAAAAACAAATATTTGCTAGAAAATTTATGTTTGTAAACATTTCTGTGTTTAACGGTCATATTGTGTCTAAATTAAACGTATGTATATATTTGAAATTCAATTTTCGATTGAAATAAATAATATGTTTTTGATTCTTTTTGATATAAGGGTCATGTGACTGATGTTACGACGGTGACAGTGACAGGGATAGCTATAAGATCCCAATGAATACTAAACCAGCATCGATTAAACAGTTCATCTCATTATGTAAGTAGCAAAATAGAATTGGTCTTATAGATTTTAGTTTTGGTCACAATATGTCGCTACTTAGCTGCAGAACTGTAGCTCTCTGAAAAAATATTTTGACATAACAGAGAGCTACAGAGCCACCCCTTATAAAAACCTTCGATTTACGGCGCACAAAAACCTGCTCACGGTTGAGGCCTTATATCGTTGTATTCTTGAGTTACTGTCTCATAAATTTAATATCAAAAAATTCTTAACATATTTTCCTACTATACTTGTGTCTAAACATACCTTCAAATATTCATTAAAGCCCCACACGACCTGAAAACTCCCAGCTTCAAATGATTTCGTTTGTTGACGTAGCCATGTTAGGTAGCCGGTCAATTCGAATCCTGATTAATTTCCATACTTGCACAATAACGTCTAGATGTGAACTAATATCCCCACAAATATTTTAGCTAAATATTTTAAATCATATATCATCCCAGTGCCTTTAAATAATAATTATTCAAATAGCTAAACTCACGACAATGCGGCTTTCATTAGTCTGGTCCGGTCTCCATCCCTGTCACACGAGTGTTAAGGACTTTAGTAGCATTTTCATGAATCAAGAGCTTATTTTACCTTTAGAAAAACTTTATTTTTTAATTTCTATAAATTATTGGTATTGATAATAAATGAAGAGCGAATACATAACATATAACGAATTTTATGAATATATACCGAAAACAACAGGGTACGAACTGACCCGGCTACCTAACATGGCTACGTCAACAAACGAAATCATTTGAAGCTGGGAGTTTTCAGGTCGTGTGGGGCTTTAATGAATATTTGAAGGTATGTTTAGACACAAGTATAGTAGGAAAATATGTTAAGAATTTTTTGATATTAAATTTATGAGACAGTAACTCAAGAATACAACGATATAAGGCCTCAACCGTGAGCAGGTTTTTGTGCGCCGTAAATCGAAGGTTTTTATAAGGGGTGGCTCTGTAGCTCTCTGTTATGTCAAAATATTTTTTCAGAGAGCTACAGTTCTGCAGCTAGTCGCTACTAAACACAAAAAATTGGCAGTTTCAAACTTGAGTTTGAGAATGAGATCACGAGAGCTTCACATTTAGGGATGGGGTAGTTTAATCTCAGCGAGATTTGTCGAGGATGGATATTTGGACTGAAGCCTCTTTCGAAGAGGCCTCAGTCGTAATCCCGCTGAGATTAGGGGTATTAGTTGAAAAATGTATTAATTGTAATTTGTGCATTTCAATTATATGCCTTACGGCGTGACCATGTTTGAGGGTGAAGCAAGAAGTATTGGTATTGTAGTATAGGAGAGGGTAAAATCTGGCTGAACTGGGAATCAAACCTGGGACCCCTGCATTACTAGTCAGGTGCTCTAACCACTGAGCTATCCAGGCGGCTACACGGACCGTGGAAGAGCTATCCAGGCCGATATCCATGGTCCGTGTAGCCCAAACTACTACAGTAGTATGTCTTACGGCGTGGCTGTGTTTGAGGATGAAGCAAAAGGTATTGGTATTAGTATCTAGATCCATAACAGGACAAAAAATATCCTGAAGGTAGCACTTAGTGTTTGAGGACAGAACTCTATCAAAGCATCCAAACTTTGGCCATTTGATCCGCCTATTCATTGAACGCTGGAAACATAACGCAAAACATGTATATACATGTTACCTATAGGGAGAGCTCTGTTGTGAGAGGGCTTCGTCCCTTATTAGTATTAGTATTTATATATCCATAACTGGATAGAAAAATTCCCAAGATATTCGGATGTGTACAGACAGCTATTAAAGAATCTTATAAACATCTTGTTATACGACTTAATACATTTGATCCGCCTATTCATTGAATCCGTGAAATATTATAACACAATTGATGCACAATTTAGTGCATTATGATTTGCATGTTCCATTGGACCAGATATGGTTTAATTTTTTTAATTAGTTTAACTTTTCTATATTTTCCCTTTAGTGTTACTTATAGGGAGAGCTCAGCTTTACCCTCTATAAAGCAATTGGATGTATTTGACTTTGCTTTCAATTACAAGTATTAAATTGAATATATCCGAATACATTCCGAATATTATTAAGTCAAATATTTTCAATTACATCTCATTTACTTTACAATTACATTCTTTATTCAAACTTAAAAGGAATGAAAGTGTCTGATATTAATGGTTACAGATTGGTTCACTGTTTTTCACATAATGTTTATGCAATGATTAGATGTCTTGTTATGTCTATATACTTGGCAGGGCCACAGGCTATAGATGAAGGTCTAATTTTGTTTAGGTGTGAACCCCTGTCATACCTAAGAACAATAGCACAAGTAGAAAAAAAAATACCTGAGTAGGAGACTTCTAGGATTTTCAAATAGACTTCAGTGAATTAAATGCTTTTGTTATTTTTCAAAGTAATTGAGAGTAATTGTAAAATTACATTTGTTAAGATCAATGTAGTTGTAATTGTAACTAATTGACAAAATTGTCAATGTAATAGGAAGTATTTTTACATGTTGTAATTTTCACATTATGAATACTGTGAATGTACAGTTACAGAAATTGTAATGTTGACATTCAAATGACATTGTGCAAAGAAAAGCCATTAAATGCACTGCTCAATAGTTGCAGTTGCATTATTTTCTATTTTCATTGTAAGAAATATTGGTTTACATCAGTAGTTTGTTTTATTCAGGGATAGCCATTGTATCTGCTGTACGTGGTATTGACCAGAATGAGACGAAAGTGCTTTTGAAGTTCTCAAAAACGGACCTCAAGACAGTGCTTGGCAATGTTAACAGTTTACAAGTCACACTGAAGTGAGTCTTCATGATAATACATTGTAACTGAGATGTTCAGGAGTTGTGAACTCCTGTAGGTTTTTTTTTACAGGTTGTCTGTGGAATCGCAACTAGAAATGAGTTGTGTGGTTCAGTGTAGAGTTGAGTTTACTGTTTAATCAATCAATATGATGAGAGGGTAAATTACAGATCAGGCACTTATTGTAAATTTCTGATCGTTCAAACGATAATGAAAATATTGAAATATAATTGTTAGGAATATGTATAGCCTAGTTATTTTCACTGTACATTGACCAATAGCATCATGCTTTACCTTGACCTATGAAAAATCTGCTGGGGGGGGGGGGGGTATAATGTTTTTGACCCGTCCGTCAGTCTGTCAGTCCCTTTCTTGTCAGCGCAACTTCTCTGAGACCACTCAACAGAATTTTGTGAAACTTTATAGTTAATAAGGACACACTGTGTAGATGTGCATATTCCCAGCAAATTCTGATTGAATAACTTTTCTGGGAGTTATGCCCCTTTTGAACTTAGAATTTTGAGCCCATCTGTCCTTTTCTTGCAGTAATGCATAGCCTTACCAATCATGTGAGGCATTGTCTAGCAATGTTGGAGTGTGGGGTATGTGAGCTTGCTCACTTTTGCTTTCTTTCATATTTTACTCTTCATTGACAGTGAAAAACAATAAATTTAGAACATTTTCATGTAAAATGAAGTGTATAGCTCAGCAAACTTGATGATAATGTCATTGTTGTTTGCAGTGACACCGTCTCAAAGAATGTTACGTTGGGCTTTACCTACCAAACAGGCAATGACATCAGCTCTGTAGAGACTGGTCACTACATCATTCCTATCCCTGAAGTGGTCATCTTAGCCAACCAGACAAGGACAGTGTCCATAAATATCACAAGCACTGGAGTGGGACATTTCCTCCTCGGAATCAACTCGTCATCCGACGTGTTTGCAAGGTTTCATTGTCTTTTTAAATCAGATGTCCGTGTAATGTAATGCGAATTTCATTTCAAAAGTTTAATAGTGCGTGGATTAATGCTTAAGTAAAGGGCTGTTATCACAGTTGTGTTTCCCTTGATTGTGAAATGAACAAAATCCACCAAAGATTTTGTGTGGCTTTTATACATTCTATATAAAGCTAGTAAATTTTATAAAATTTTACCAGTGTGGAAAACTACTTGTTTGTAGACTATCTAAGCAGTTTGTGAGGATCACCATTGTCCACAGCTCAGCATTAGTTGTGATTAATTCTGTAATCGGCTGGATTTACTTTGCGGCCTGGTCTGTGTCTTTTTATCCTCAGGTTTATGAAAACTGGAGACGGAAAAGGTATTTTAAAAAATCTATAATACCATTTAATCCATTATTTTTTATTCTCATGATTCAGTTGATAACATGAGGTGAAATCATAGTGAAACAAATATGTCTCTATGCTGACAGTATAATGAACAATCATATCTATATGCTGACAGTGTAATATACATATCTATATGCTGACAGTATAATATACAAATCTCTATGTTGACAGTATAATATACATATCTCTATGTTGACAGTATAATATACATATCTCTGCTGACAGTATAATATACATATCTCTCTGTTGACAGTATAATATACAAATCTCTCTGCTGACAGTGTAATATACATATCTCTCTGCTGACAGTGTAATATACATATCTCTCTGCTGACAGTGTAATATACATATCTCTCTGCTGACAGTGTAATATACATATCTCTATGTTGACAGTATAATATACAAATCTCTCTGCTGACAGTGTAATATACATATCTCTCTACTGACAGTAAAATGAACATATCTCTATGTTGACAGTATAATGAACATATCTCTATGCTGACAGTATAATATACATATCTCTATGTTGACAGTATGATATACATATCTCTCTACTGACAGTGTAATATACATATCTCTCTACTGACAGTGTAATATACATATCTCTCTGCTGACAGTAAAATGAACATATCTCTATGTTGACAGTATAATGAACATATATCTATGCTGACAGTGTAATATACATATCTCTATGTTGACAGTATAATGAACATATCTCTATGTTGACAGTATAATGAACATATCTCTATGCTGACAGTATAATATACATATCTCTATGTTGACAGTATAATATACATATCTCTATGCTGACAGTGTAATATACATATCTCTCTACTGACAGTAAAATGAACATATCTCTATGTTGACAGTATAATGAACATATCTCTATGCTGACAGTATAATATACATATCTCTCTACTGACAGTATAATGAACATATCTCTATGTTGACAGTATAATATACATATCTCTATGTTGACAGTATAATATACATATCTCTATGTTGACAGTATAATATACATATCTCTCTACTGACAGTGTAATATACATATCTCTCTACTGACAGTGTAATATACATATCTCTCTGCTGACAGTAAAATGAACATATCTCTATGTTGACAGTATAATGAACATATATCTATGCTGACAGTGTAATATACATATCTCTATGTTGACAGTATAATGAACATATCTCTATGTTGACAGTATAATGAACATATCTCTATGTTGACAGTATAATGAACATATCTCTTTACTGACAGTGCAATAAAGATATCTCTAGGCTGACAGTTTAAAGGGACTGATTCACAATTTTCTCCAAAATTTTCTTTTTCACTTTTAGTTATCAAAATCTACAGTCTAATGTGTTTAAAAGAGTTCACTTTAAAATTAAGGTTATACATTATCACAGAAGCTCATTTTAGAGACTTTATTACGAAATTTTTAAAAGAAATGGATATTGATCTAAGTTTATTATATCTTTCACATTTCAAGCAGTTTTGGGGTAAAATGTGTCATCTAAAAGTTCAAATTTGTGACTATGCAAAATTAAGATGCTTTATATTACAAAATCAATATTTTACTTGTTTGTTTGTATACTTAAAGAGACTTGAGTCTTTGTTTACATAACACAGATTTAAGGCTAAAATAAAGCTTTTATTCATTCATTCAGAAGGTCAAAATTTTGGCTGTCAACATTAAATGAGTTATATTTTAAATGTTTACCATCAAAACTGAAAAATATTTTTATCAAAAATTGTGAACCAGTCCCTTTAATGAACATATCTTTATGTTGACACTATTATAAACATATCTATATGCTGACAGTATAATAAACATATATCTATGCATTGTAATAAATATCTCTATGTTGACAGTGTGGTGGGGCTGAACTTTGATTTCCTGCTATACAACTTCACTGGATTTCTGGTGTATGGCTTTTTCAATGTTGGAATGTATTGGGTTGACAGTGTTAAGGTCAGATTCTTTACTTAATTAAAAATTTTGTTGTGAAATTGAGTTTGATATGAAAGTGATATTGATTTTTGATCTGGCTTTTTATGCTTCCAGAGTTAAACACTCTGCATGATATGAAAGTGATATTGATTTTTGATCTGGCTTTTTATGCTTCCAGAGTTAAACACTCTGCATGATATGAAAGTGATATTGATTTTTGATCTGGCTTTTTATGCTTCCAGAGTTAAACACTCTGCATGATATGAAAGTGATATTGATTTTTGATCTGGCTTTTTATGCTTCCAGAGTTAAACACTCTGCATGGTGGGTATAGTATTTGTCCTGACCGTCGATCTTTCTGTTGCAAAAAATAGAATGTACATTGATTGTATCTTCTGAACTTTGAAGTAGATGGTTTTGATATTATCAAATGTAATTCTTGTGACAAATAATTTCCAAGGAAACCATGATGACCTATTAACCTTCACATCAATCTTAGTCCTTTTTTTTTTTTTTATAATTTATTTATTTTTTTGGTTTCATACAATACATCAAACACTTACACAAACATACCTTTCATACATGCATACATCTCCCTGTGGTTTAGGTTACTTGCTGTACAATAGTGGAAGTAATAATAATAACAATAATACATGTACTAAAAATAATGACAAGTACATGTAGTATTAATTAATCAATTGCAAAAATATTTTCCCACTTCATCCATATTTTATCAAAGTTATGTATTTTAAATGCTTGAATTGCAGCATATTTCTCTACATGATATTTAAACTTTAAGTGACATAGTAATCTAACAAGATTTGGTTCTTTATTCTGCATTAAACAGATAAATATGTATTGTTTAGCATATAAAATTATAAAGTTTATGGCTTTATTATTTAAAGACAGTGGAATTTCACCAAATATTATATTTGACACATTAAAACCAATTCTTTCTGAAATTTTTCTATATATATGAAGACTTAACTCACTCCACAATGTTTGGGTCTTATTACACGAAGTAAAAATATGTGTTATTGTTTCAATATTACTTGTACAAAATCTACAGAGATCATCTGTTTTAACACTAATGTTTTTCAAATAATAACCAACAGGAAGAATTCTATGTAAAATTCTAAACTGTAGCCACTGAACAGAAGAATCACTAGATGTTTTGAAACAAATTTTAAACAGATCTTGCACTGAAATATCATCTACTCCATATGAAGATAGTTCAGTTTTCCACTTGCCCATAGAAGTTGGGATATCTTCTTTTGCATTTAAAATATTGTAAATAATATTAGAACATCTTTCATGCAATAAAACTGGTTCAAAAAATATAGGCATACATGGATTAACATTTTGTTTGGTTGAGTGTCTATCAATTGACAGACGTTTTAAATATTTTGAAATTGCAGTAATAATGCTATTGTATTTCATTACACATACTTCTTGAAGATTGTATAAACACTGAAATTTTTCTATGGTATGGAAGTTACAATCAGTATCAAAAAAATCTTGAACAGCTTTAATCCCCTTTTCATACCATTTCTCATAAAACACAGGTTTTTCCGCAATTCTAATATTAGAATTGTACCACACTGGAATATTATGAAAATTATTTTTAATATTTGGAAGATTTTGACTAGTCTTCAAATAAAAAAACCAAGCATTAAAAACATCCTTCCAAAAAACATTGCTTTTAACACATAATTGTTCCACAATAAAACTATCTCCAAAGTCATATAATTTCTTTAAAATATCATTTCCATACATGGCAAAAAAAATATTCATCCATGGTTTCTGACAGTTGGACCTAGTAAGCCTTTTAATCCAAGAGCATTTCAATGATGTAATAAAATTGCTTATATCAACCATCTTGATACCACCCGATAGATAGTCTTGTGTTATCACAGACCTCTTAACTTTATCTACACTAGATTTCCATAGGAATTCAAAAATAATTTTGTATAAATAAGAGATTGTTTCTTTCTTTGGAGTAGGAAGTGATATAAACAAATGATTCAATTTTGGAATAAGCAAGGTTTTAATGACAGTAGCCCGCCCAATGGGAGTAAGAATCCTTCTTTTCCACTGTTCAGTAAGAGCAACGATTTTTGGTATTTGAATTCCGAAATTTATATCTTCAATTTCTGTAAGGTCAACTGAAAAATTAATACCCAATAAATTAAAAGTTGTTGATCCCCAATCTAATTTCCATCTTGTATGGTGAAAAACTTGATCTGAAAATTTCTTTGAACCAATCCAAACAATTTTTGTTTTAGAAGAATTAATCCTTAGACCAGAAAAACTGGAAAAAAATTCTATCGTATCTAGAGCTGCAAAAAGCGATTCAGGTGATCCGTCAAGGGCTAGTGAAGAATCATCTGCATATTGCGATATTTTGTGTTCTGTGTTTTCTATACATATGCCTTTTATACTTTTGTTTTGTTTAATTAATATTGCAAGAATTTCTGCACATAGGATGAATAAATAAGGTGCAATGGGATCACCCTGCCTACATCCCCTTTGTATATCAAACTGTTCAGATAAGAAGCCACTCTGTAAAACTGAGGCTCTGAAATTTGTGTTTAAGATTTTTATCCATTGAATAAAGTTTTCCCCAAAACCAAAATACTTTAAAACTTTATATATGAATGACCATGACATTGAGTCGAAGGCCTTTTCGAAATCAATGAGAACTAGAAGGCCTGGGATATTATTTCTTTCAGTGTATGACATAATATCATATATAAATCGAGTATTCTCCCCTATATATCTACCTTTTAAAAAACCAGACTGTGTATCGGATATTATATAATCCAAAACTTGTTTAATTCTAAAGCTGAGACAACCAGATATAATTTTGTATAATACATTTAAAAGTGTAATTGGTCGCCAGTTTTTTAAAAACTGTCTTGGTTTGTCCCCTTTAGGTAAGCATGAAATGATTCCTAGTCTTTGCGAAATAGGAAGTTCCCTCTTATGATATATACAATTAATAGCTCTAACAACATAATATTTAATGTCATTCCAAAAAAATTTAAAGAATTCAGTTGTATAACCATCGCTACCAGGGGATTTGTTGTTTTTCATATTTTTTAATACTTTAAGAACCTCTGCTTCTTCAATATCATCCTCCAGTTTTTTGGTTGCATGTGTATCTAACTTGGGAGAATTGTAATCTGAGATGATGCTTTCCAGGTCGACATTAATTAAGTTAAAATCATTATTAGTATATAAGGCTTCATAATATTTCTTGACGCCTTCTAATATATCTGACTGATTGTAAATTGTACCAGTATCCAACTGAATTTTTTTGATAGTTTTATTTAAATAATTTCGGGATTCTAAATTACAAAAGTATTTTGAAGGTTTTTCCCCTTCCTCTATCCAACGTGCACGAGACCTTATCATGTGACCTTGTAGCTTTTCTTTTCTAATGTTTTCAAGAGCTGCTCTCTTCTCATCTAGAATATCAAAATCAATAGGAGAGTCAGACTCTAAAATTTCAATTTCGTCTAAAAGTTTCTTTTCTTTGATGTCTTTTTCTCTTTTCTTAAATGCTGAGTATGATATAGTAATTCCCCTAATTTCCATCATTAAAACCTCCAGAAATAAACTTTCATCAATATCGTTTTTGCACTGAAAATTTATATTATCTATGTTATCCAAATATTGGCTAGTAACAGATTGAATAGTTTCTTTGACCTTCATAACATATTTTTTGTCTGTTAATAAATTGTTATTAAATTTCCAAAGGCCACGCCCTCTTGTAAAGGGATTAAATTTTAATTCAAGAATAACAACAGAATGATCAGATCTATATCCTGGCTTTATGGTACAGTTTTCAACCAAATTTGACAAACTATCAGATACAAGAAAGTAGTCAAGGCGACTTTGTTTTAAGGGATTTTTTTTCCGCCATGTATAAGCTTTTTTATCTGGATTTAGCACTCTGTAGTAATCTAAAAGTTGTAAATCATCCATGATTTCTAGAACTTTAGCACGTGCTTTGGGATTATTGATTCCACAATAGTTATAAGTATCCAGTGAAGGGTTTAATGTGAGGTTAAAGTCACCACATAGAATAAAATATTCATTGTCATATTCCAAGAAAATATTTCGTACATTTTCGTAAAATTGAGGGTTATCAGTATTAGGCCCGTATATATTAATAAGAGTTACTTTGTTTTCTTCAATTGTCATATCAAGTGCAAGTAAATTACCTTCACAATCCCTTTTTACACCATGAATTTTAAACTCAAAATTATTATTGAACAAGATGCACACACCCCTTGAGTTTGACATATAAGAATTAAAAATACATTTGTATCCCCACTGTGATTCAATATATGGTTCACATTCAGAAATAAAATGAGTATCTTGTAGACATATAATAGAAAAACGCTTTTGTTTCAAGTAATTAATAACATCTTTACGTTTAGATGGAGTTGCCAGCCCCTGACAGTTCACTGTGGCTATTAAAATATTTTCAGACAACGACATCGCAGAAAAATAAGTAAAACAACTAAACATCTAGACATTTTCAGCAAGTAACTTACCCGTCCATCGTTTACCCATTCACACACACTAACACTCACATAATAACACAAACACATGTAAACAATTTGTATCGGTTCGATGATCCCGATCCCGGTCCTGTCGCTCATCAGATAATGGTATTTCAAACCCGATCCAAATTTGTTGCTCCCGCATGTAAATTTAAAGTTTGTTTAGCTTTCTACAGGGTAACAGGCTGTGTCCATAATATCGAACTTGTGTCGAACACCTTTCTGGTCCAACCCGAAAATTTTTCCGTTGTAGTACCAGGCACTCTGGATTTTCTCGTCGTTGTTGAGATCTCTTAGTAATTGAGAGTTCATCTGTGTTATATGATCGAACATCTTGAATCGTTTTTTGACTTCTTCCTTAGACCTGTTTCGAATAACTGTAATTTTAGATTCTGAGTTTTTGAATTTTGCAATTACTGGTCTGATTTTTCCTTTCGCCCCTGGAATTCTGTGAATGGCTAAAATATCAGCGGGGTCGATGGTCACTTTCGCTGCTTCCTTCATTATGACACACAGTTCTTCTCGAAGGTTTTCTTGTGGTTTCTCCTTCCATCCCAGAAATTTTATATTGTTTTTCTGAGAGTACTGCTGGTTGTGATTAGCGAGGGTCAACGCTGATTCCGTCAGGGATCGATATCTTTTCATCGTGCTCTGTAATGATCTCAATTCTTTAAGGTGTTCTTGAAACTTCTCTCTTATGTTTATTAAGTCCATATTCACCCCATCTTCAATTTCTTTAGTTTTCGACACAAACGTTTTTACTTTTTGGTCGACTCTGCTTTCAAATTCGTCTTTCACCTGAGCTTTCACGCTTTCAATGACTTCTTTTGTTAGTGTCTCTTTAACATCCGAGATGATTTCATTTTTTATTTCTCCCTTCATTTCTGACATAATCACTGCAACTATGCTTTTGATATCGTCTTTCTTTACCATAGATTCCCTGATCTCTGTTAGGCTTTCATGAATTCTTTTTAACTCACCCGATATGTCGGCACCTGGAGACATGGGTGTCGTGGGTTCTGCGTCGGAACTACTAGTCCGTTGTTGTAGCCTTTTGTCCGAGACATTCGTACTTCTTAAAGTTCTTATAGATGATGGTACCGAATCTATCTTCAGTTGACTCTGTACCAACCTTTTCTCCAGAGATTTTCCGCTGCGATCTACTTGTTTCTCATTCTTCTTCTCTGTTTTCTCTTTCCCGTCCATGTTCTCCGATATTCCAGTGAGTAGATCTCTGCTCACGATGATTTTTAAACTTCAAGGAATACAAAGTCAAAACCGCAAAGAATACCACAGAAATTCCACAGAAACATGCACAAATCGGTCTTTTATTTGATTAGGCGTCTTTTGAAGCTTTTATAAAGTTTTTGAGAAACAAAATCGAATTTTTAGCGGAGCACTCAAAAGTACGTCAGCCTACTGCCATCACGTGACCGGACAGTGAAAAACAATAAATTTAGAACATTTTCATGTAAAATGAAGTGTATAGCTCAGCAAACTTGATGATAATGTCATTGTTGTTTGCAGTGACACCGTCTCAAAGAATGTTACGTTGGGCTTTACCTACCAAACAGGCAATGACATCAGCTCTGTAGAGACTGGTCACTACATCATTCCTATCCCTGAAGTGGTCATCTTAGCCAACCAGACAAGGACAGTGTCCATAAATATCACAAGCACTGGAGTGGGACATTTCCTCCTCGGAATCAACTCGTCATCCGACGTGTTTGCAAGGTTTCATTGTCTTTTTAAATCAGATGTCCGTGTAATGTAATGCGAATTTCATTTCAAAAGTTTAATAGTGCGTGGATTAATGCTTAAGTAAAGGGCTGTTATCACAGTTGTGTTTCCCTTGATTGTGAAATGAACAAAATCCACCAAAGATTTTGTGTGGCTTTTATACATTCTATATAAAGCTAGTAAATTTTATAAAATTTTACCAGTGTGGAAAACTACTTGTTTGTAGACTATCTAAGCAGTTTGTGAGGATCACCATTGTCCACAGCTCAGCATTAGTTGTGATTAATTCTGTAATCGGCTGGATTTACTTTGCGGCCTGGTCTGTGTCTTTTTATCCTCAGGTTTATGAAAACTGGAGACGGAAAAGGTATTTTAAAAAATCTATAATACCATTTAATCCATTATTTTTTATTCTCATGATTCAGTTGATAACATGAGGTGAAATCATAGTGAAACAAATATGTCTCTATGCTGACAGTATAATGAACAATCATATCTATATGCTGACAGTGTAATATACATATCTATATGCTGACAGTATAATATACAAATCTCTATGTTGACAGTATAATATACATATCTCTATGTTGACAGTATAATATACATATCTCTGCTGACAGTATAATATACATATCTCTCTGTTGACAGTATAATATACAAATCTCTCTGCTGACAGTGTAATATACATATCTCTCTGCTGACAGTGTAATATACATATCTCTCTGCTGACAGTGTAATATACATATCTCTCTGCTGACAGTGTAATATACATATCTCTATGTTGACAGTATAATATACAAATCTCTCTGCTGACAGTGTAATATACATATCTCTCTACTGACAGTAAAATGAACATATCTCTATGTTGACAGTATAATGAACATATCTCTATGCTGACAGTATAATATACATATCTCTATGTTGACAGTATGATATACATATCTCTCTACTGACAGTGTAATATACATATCTCTCTACTGACAGTGTAATATACATATCTCTCTGCTGACAGTAAAATGAACATATCTCTATGTTGACAGTATAATGAACATATATCTATGCTGACAGTGTAATATACATATCTCTATGTTGACAGTATAATGAACATATCTCTATGTTGACAGTATAATGAACATATCTCTATGCTGACAGTATAATATACATATCTCTATGTTGACAGTATAATATACATATCTCTATGCTGACAGTGTAATATACATATCTCTCTACTGACAGTAAAATGAACATATCTCTATGTTGACAGTATAATGAACATATCTCTATGCTGACAGTATAATATACATATCTCTCTACTGACAGTATAATGAACATATCTCTATGTTGACAGTATAATATACATATCTCTATGTTGACAGTATAATATACATATCTCTATGTTGACAGTATAATATACATATCTCTCTACTGACAGTGTAATATACATATCTCTCTACTGACAGTGTAATATACATATCTCTCTGCTGACAGTAAAATGAACATATCTCTATGTTGACAGTATAATGAACATATATCTATGCTGACAGTGTAATATACATATCTCTATGTTGACAGTATAATGAACATATCTCTATGTTGACAGTATAATGAACATATCTCTATGTTGACAGTATAATGAACATATCTCTTTACTGACAGTGCAATAAAGATATCTCTAGGCTGACAGTTTAAAGGGACTGATTCACAATTTTCTCCAAAATTTTCTTTTTCACTTTTAGTTATCAAAATCTACAGTCTAATGTGTTTAAAAGAGTTCACTTTAAAATTAAGGTTATACATTATCACAGAAGCTCATTTTAGAGACTTTATTACGAAATTTTTAAAAGAAATGGATATTGATCTAAGTTTATTATATCTTTCACATTTCAAGCAGTTTTGGGGTAAAATGTGTCATCTAAAAGTTCAAATTTGTGACTATGCAAAATTAAGATGCTTTATATTACAAAATCAATATTTTACTTGTTTGTTTGTATACTTAAAGAGACTTGAGTCTTTGTTTACATAACACAGATTTAAGGCTAAAATAAAGCTTTTATTCATTCATTCAGAAGGTCAAAATTTTGGCTGTCAACATTAAATGAGTTATATTTTAAATGTTTACCATCAAAACTGAAAAATATTTTTATCAAAAATTGTGAACCAGTCCCTTTAATGAACATATCTTTATGTTGACACTATTATAAACATATCTATATGCTGACAGTATAATAAACATATATCTATGCATTGTAATAAATATCTCTATGTTGACAGTGTGGTGGGGCTGAACTTTGATTTCCTGCTATACAACTTCACTGGATTTCTGGTGTATGGCTTTTTCAATGTTGGAATGTATTGGGTTGACAGTGTTAAGGTCAGATTCTTTACTTAATTAAAAATTTTGTTGTGAAATTGAGTTTGATATGAAAGTGATATTGATTTTTGATCTGGCTTTTTATGCTTCCAGAGTTAAACACTCTGCATGATATGAAAGTGATATTGATTTTTGATCTGGCTTTTTATGCTTCCAGAGTTAAACACTCTGCATGATATGAAAGTGATATTGATTTTTGATCTGGCTTTTTATGCTTCCAGAGTTAAACACTCTGCATGATATGAAAGTGATATTGATTTTTGATCTGGCTTTTTATGCTTCCAGAGTTAAACACTCTGCATGGTGGGTATAGTATTTGTCCTGACCGTCGATCTTTCTGTTGCAAAAAATAGAATGTACATTGATTGTATCTTCTGAACTTTGAAGTAGATGGTTTTGATATTATCAAATGTAATTCTTGTGACAAATAATTTCCAAGGAAACCATGATGACCTATTAACCTTCACATCAATCTTAGTCCTTGACTCTCTTGTTGAAATACTTTAACATTTGAAGTTTGATCTTTAAGAGAAAGGACTTTTTTGGTATAAACCAATAGTAGGCCCTACATGAATAGGAATTTACAACCACAGACTGTGTTATTTGCCAAGTTTTCATTTCCCAAATAAATGTTTTAAATTACAGCACATCAATTCACAAAGAAAGTCATCAGTGGTAGTTATGGACAGAAAGATTTTTTTAAGTAAAGATTCGTAGATACAAAGGGAAATGTGTCTCATGTGAATTTCACGTGAAAATTTTAACATGAATTTCATGTGAATAGAGCATCAAATGTAAATTCCCCATGAAAATTTTTCACATGAAATTCACATGGAATTTTTAATATGAATTTCACATAAAATTAACATGAATTTCATTGTAACTATTATGATTTACATAAAACTGTTGACTTGAATTTTATGCAAACTTTGATACCCTGAATATTGGTGATTCACATGAATCTCTTATATGTGAAATTCACATAATCACTTTTCACACGATTTTCTTGTGAAAATTGTAATGTGAAATTCATGTGAATATTCTAATGTAAACTTCAAGTGAATCACTTTTCATGTGAAATTCACATGAAAATTACATGTATTTCACATGAACAGCAATTTATATGCATATATTTATGTCTAAGTTAATGCAAGTCTTTTATTCACAGGATGAATACAAATCAAAACATCCAAGGGGAATAAATCCAGTGCAACTGAACGATGTCATTTTCACTCTACATGCCGTGTTTGTGACAACTCTCACCATATTTCAGTGCTTTATTTATGATGTAAGCTTCAGAGATTTGTTTATGATCTACACTTCATAATGGGTATATCTCTCAAATAATGTACACAACCTTTGTACAAGAAATCTATTGCCAAATGAGAATCTGTATTTAAATGACCACATAGAAGGTAATATTGCTTGTTTTATCTCCAACAGCGTGGCGGCCAGAAGATTTCCAAGATTTGTATAGCATTGGTCAGTGTAGCATGGCTGTTTATGATTGTGACGTTTTTTATTGTGACATTTGGAGACAACATTATAACATGGCTGCAGTACTTGTACTATTTCTCGTATGTCAAGCTGGGGGTCACCATCATCAAATACATTCCTCAGGTACAGTACACACAGCTGGAAGAGGAGGGGGGTGTTCACTGTCAGCAAGTACAGTACACATCCATAGGTATTGTTTATATATGCACATGTACATGTATTCTGCCCATTCGTTCGCAGATAGTATAACCATGATACTGTGCATGTATAAAACTTCACAAAAATCTCGGTGGAATTCTGTAGACTGTATTCCTTTCTAAGTGGTACTAGTCCTAAATCATGTACATGTATGCATGTGAGTGTGTGTGGTAAAAGACTGAAACAAAGAAACATGTTCTAATTACTAATTGATTCACAGAACATATATAATAGCTATTGAATACAATGAAACATATGACAAATTGGTAATTATAATAATAAAGGCTGAAGGACTATCAAAAGTAACAATATAAGTCCAAACTATGTATTTATAACACAAATGGCTTTCCATAGAAAATTGTTAGAACCGTACTTTTATACATATAAAGTTTATGACAATAATGGTTTTCCATACTTTTAAGAGTGAATGAGAGAATTACTGATACAGTCTAAATTCCTAATTATAGCAAATAATAAACATTGTAATGATATATACAACAATAAATATTTACAAATATCACAATGTACTTACACTGTGTGCCTGCATACGGATGAAAATCTGAGGAGCTCAGAGTGAACGGTGAGTGGTGTGGGTCACACCCAAAACAAGTAAACAGGAAGTAAGGAACATTAACTCTTTTAAAAAAGAAAGATAACTAATTCACATTATCAGGGAAAACAACTCTAGTAGATGTAAAGGAAAATAACTCTAGGGAAAACTTAGCATAAAAATGTAAATAAATACAAGAACATTACACTCCCCGTCTGATATCTCCCCATGTGATATCACTTTGAAACTGAACTTTCACATTTGAATGACTATCATAGTAACAACAGAAATAAGATGTCCGTAATGTTACACAGGAATGATAAGAACAGAGCTGTGACTGGACGCGTGTAATATGTGTTAACACCATCTTTATTCACACGGAGTTCAACTTTACGAACTTTATTGTCCGTTTCACTCGCGAACACATGTTCCACTACAGACAATCTCCAGTCGCAACGGTTTGTAGAATTGTCCTTCATAAGTACTATGTCACCAACTGATAAGTTTCTCTGTGGTGTTGTCCACTTTCGACGACTTTGGAGAAGTACAAGGTATTCGGTCTTCCACCTCTTCCAAAAGATATCCGCTAGCTGTTGAACTCTCTTCCACTGCGCTGATAAAGGTAGATCCCAATCCGTCGATTCTGATGTTAACTTTCTTAACAACAGTTTTCCCTTGATGAGCACAGGTGTTACAAATCCCAACAGGTCATAAAAACTGTTCAAACAAGACAGGACTCCACGACGGGTATAGGGTTTCTCATCTGAGGACAGGTTGAAGGTAAATGAATCAGATGGTAGATCCCAACTGATCCCTAAAGTCCGCTGTGAAGGAAGACAGTCTTTAGAAAAATCCAGAGACATCAAGTTTTTCGCTAGGTCTTCAGTAGGAAAACATTTCATGACTTCACTGCTGTTAGATACAATTTTATGAAGTCTGAGGTCGCCTTCTTGTAGAAGGGCTTGTTGGGTTCGCTTCATCAGACTCACAACTTCGTCAGCCGAAGGTAATGAAATAAGTCCGTCATCAACATAGAAGTTGCGTTCAACAAATGTTTTGACATCAGATCCAAATTCTTGTTCTGCGTTATTTGCTGTCCTTCTTAGTCCATAAATAGCCACTGCCGGAGAAGGGCTATTGCCAAAAACATGAACACGCATTCTGTATTCCACCAACTGCTCTTAGGATCATTGTCTGCATACCAGAGGAAACGTAGGTAATTCCGATGGTCTTCACGCACCTGGAAACATTTGTTGTATGTCCGCCATAATGCCAATTTTCTCAAGTCTGAACCGCAACAAAACACCAAGCAAATTGTTTGTTAGATCAGGTCCAGTAAGAAGGATGTTCAAGGATAATCCATCGTACTGAGCAGAAGAATCAAACACCATTCTTATCTGATCTGGTTTCTTTGAATGGTATACACTGAATATTGGCAAGTACCAGAACTCTTCCTTGTCCTTCAATGGTGGTGCTAATTCTGCATGTCCAGCATCAAAGATGCGTTTCATAAAGGCAACTGCATGCTCACATTTCTTCGGATTTTTCTTCAAGTTTAGATCTAACAGATTGGCTCTTCTGCCTGCCATATGTCTGTTGTCTCCAAGTATGGGTCTGGGTTCACGGAATGGCAATGGTGCCACCCACTGACCATTTTCGTTTCGATAGATGTTGTTTTCCATAATAGCTAAAAATGCTCGATCTTCAACTGACAATCCCTGCTTATCGTCGTCATCAGTTGTCTGGAATATGTTACTTCCAATTGATTCAGTGTACTTAGGATAGTTCAAATATGGGATAAACTTCTTTTCATCCCACAACTCTCCCTTCACGGTGATATTGTTTGGGCACAGTGTAGATTGTGTGATCCTTCCATTTGATAACACGGCTAGTTTGTTTGCCACAACAACATCTGGCCTATGTGACCTGCCAACACAGATTTCTCCAGTGATTACCCATCTAAGGTGGAGTTTTTGAGCAAATGGACTATCAGGAGGTCTGATTCTTTGTTCGAGAACATGGTGTGCTTCGGCAAGATCTCGTCCAATCAAAAGTAGAATACTGCTTTTGTTGTCTAGAGGTGTCAAATGATGAGCTATTTCTCGTAGATGATGATGTGCATCGGCTACTTCTGGAGTTGGAATTTCATGTCTATTGTTTGGGATTTCATCACATTCAATGATGGTTGGAAGGTTGAATTGACAACTTCTGTCAAGAGCTTCAACGACAAGTCCTCTAGCTCTCCATCCACTACAGGTAGATTGTCCATTACATGAAAACAGGGTATAAGTTTGTTCAGAATCATTACGAATGTCAAAAAAGTCAATTCTGATTTCGCAAGCGTGTGATTGCTTTGCTCATCAATGATAGCATACACTTTAATTGAAATAGCACAATTGTCCTTCGAATAAACACGCACAGGAATAACTTTTGCGCATGATCGACCACTGAAAGTCACTCCACATAGTTGAGTGCACATATTTGATATTTCGTTTGTCTGAGCTGTGCATCTGTTATCAGTTATTTCTGACTTTGATTTCTCTCTAGTGACAGTCAACTTTGACTCAATTTTCTCCCCGCCATCAACAGGTTTGGGAATAGGTTTCGGTTGATCCGGATGTAATCCTGTTGCATGATGTGAGCTTGCACATAGTTCACATTTTATGGTAGCTTTACAGTTTCTTGATAAATGTTTTGATTCGCAGCATTTGTAACAGAAGTCTATCTGTTTTAGAAATTCTTTCCTTTCTTGTAGAGGTTTGAGACGGAAAGTCCTACAATGATTCAGAGAATGACTAGCCTTATGTATTGGGCATCTTGGTAATTTTTCCACTTGATCCTTATTCTCCGTGACTAGATCTGTCTTTCGAGTATGGACTGAGGAAGATGCCTTTGATAGCTTAAATTCCGTGTTCTCTTCTCCGAAGACGTAATTGTAGGTCCATCGAATTGAAGTGCAGGGTCATTTTTCATCGAGCTCATTTCTCTGACGAAGTCAACAAGAAAGGTAAATGGTGGAAAGGGTACACTGTAGTTTTTCTTGTACTTAGCTGCCTGTGACACCCATTTGCACTGTAACGATTGAGCTAATTTACAGATGATAGGATTCACCCCTGATGAAGAATCGTAGTATGATAAAAGTGTTGCATACTGGAGATTCTCCTTCACTGATTCAATTTCCGTAAGAATGTCAAGAAGGTCATATAACTTCTTTGGATCCTTCAGTGATATTTTAGGGAAACTGTCCAATTTGTTCTTGAGAGCTGCCTCAATCATTTCTGGTTTGCCATAACGCTCTTCCAATCGCTCCCAAATGCGAAAAAGTCCTTTAGAAGGATTGTTTATATTTGATGATCTAATGCTACTTGCGAATCGTTTTGATTCTGGTCCAAGCCACTTCACTAATAAGTCCATCTCCTCGAATGCTGAAATGTTGAGTTCCTTCACTATGCCAGTAAAACTGCATTTCCATGTCTGATATGATTCTGCTTGATCATTGAATGGACTGAACCATGAAAGTAAGAGATCCTTTTTCAGGAGAAATTGTGTGAAGTTGGTAACTAATCCTGTCTGTGATAATGGATAGAATTCCGGAGCACTTGGGTTAAGTGTTAAGTTACCAAAGTTTGTAGCAGCTGGTCTGCTCGACATAACAGGTGGTGATAGATCACGAGAGATTTTGTTAGTGTTTATGTTCACTTTATGTTGTCCTTTTGACTGTCTGATGTCATCACTAAGTGTACAATGTTCACTGACGTAATCAGCTGTATATAAGTGTCTGATAGTTTCTATTGGTTCATCAGAAATTGGTAATGATTTTCTGTCTGATAATTGGTCCCTATGGTCACTGATCTCGGTCTCGAGTTCAGCAACCCTTTGCTGTTTTGCTAGAAGTTCCATCTTAGCTTCAAGTAATTCTTTTTGTTTCTGAAGCTCTGTTTCTTTGTGGATATATTGAAGTTTAATCCTTTCTGACACACTCAGTCCTGTTGATATAGATGCTTCCGAACGAGTCTCAATTTTCTCTAAGAGTACTTCTGCAGCCATCACTGAAAAGTCATGAATCTGTCGTTCAAAGTTCTTGATGATGTTGCGACATTTCTGAAGACGAGTCACCTGGGAATCCATTTCGATGTAACTTTCTCCACATCGTGCACGACTGAGAAAGGATATGAGGGACTCATAACTTTCGAAATAATCTTCTTTCGCTTTTTCTATGTTTGATTCCGTCTTCCGTAGGTACCGTATATCCTTATTTGAATCATCAAAGTCCATTTGAATATTTTCAAATTGCTTCCATGATTTCCTAAGGGTTTTTAGGTACGTATCCAAAATTGACTGGTACAGTCCTTCTCCCTTCAAGGTTGGCTTGATGGGTCTCTTGTCTTTGACATCCATTGCTGAGACAGTTCTTTTACTATTCTGCGAACGAATGGCCAGAATAACATGCCTGTTGTCATTGTCTTCAAATGACAGTTGGGGGCCGAGTGGTTAAAGCATAGCGCTCAAAATCACACGGCCTCTCACCTCTGGTCGGCATGGGTTCGAATCCTGCTCGTGTCGGTAAGTGAGAAAGTTTCCCAGTTTACTTTCGGAAGGTTGGTGGTCTCTTCCCAGGTACATTGCATCTGGGTTCTCTCTTCCACCAGTAAAAACTGGGCACCACCAGATAACTGAAAAATTGTTGAGTGTGGCAGAAAACATCAAAACAACAATCAGATGACAGTTTTACGTTGTTACAAATCTTTAAAGTTTTAAGTCATGATGTAAGGAAAAGAGAAATTTCTATACTTGTTTTCATGGGTTTTCCAATATAGGTGACTCTCGATGACTTGAATTTCGATCTATCGAAGTGAAATCATGGTCCCGATTTTTTCTCTATATAACTAAGCAAATTCACTATCGATCTTTCGATCTCTCAAAGTTCTCAATCTCTCGAAGTTGGGTCTCGTAAAACATTTTATTATTTACCTGTGCTTCTTTATGGAGGTGGACACTTGAGTATATAATTGGTTAATTGGTCAGTTTTCACCTTACACTGGGGTGGGACTGTTAAATTTCCTGATTTTTTCTTTGTGTAAAGCAACATAAAATTGTGGTCTGCCATTTAGTTAGCGACAGGAAAGCTTTATTGGAAATTAGTTTTGTATGCCTATCTTAGCATAATAAAAGAACAAATAAATATCTAAACTTTAAAATCTTTTTATTAATGCAAAATAAGGTTCTTTATTTTGAAATCAAATTAACTACCTGACAAATATGAAGGAAAACATGTCAAAAAAATCCCCATAATATTGCGGATAAACATTTCCGATTACTCTAAAATCTGAAGCATATGGTCGGACCTTCAATTTTTGAATTTCAATCTCGAGAACTCTCAATCTCTCGAAGTTTTATCAAGGTTATCGAGAGTCACCTGTACTTGAGTTTCTAAACAATGGTAATGAAACTGATGATAATGACTCCTCCCTCTATATGAATTGATGCCAATGATTCTTCCTTCTATACAATCTGATAATAATGGCTCCTCTCCCTACACAATCTGATGGTAATGACTCTTCCCTCTACACAATCTAATAAGGATTCCTCCCTTTACACAATCTAATAATAATGACTCCTCCCTCTGCTCAGACGGATAATAATGACTCCTCCCCCTACACAGTTTGATAATAATGACTCCTCCCTCTACACATTCTGGGTGGTCCTTCGGATGAAACCGCAAAAACCGAGGTCCTGTGTCACAGCAGGTGTGGCATGATAAAGATCCCTCCCTGCTCAAAGGCCATAAAAATTTACAATCAACTCTACACAAACTGATGATAAGGACTCCTCCCATACACAAACTGATAATAATGGCTCCTCTCCCTATACAATCTGATGGTAATGACTCCTCCCTCTACACAATCTAATAAGGATTCCTTCCTTTACACAATCTAATAATAATGACTCCTCCCTCTGCTCAGACGGATAATAATGACTCCTCCCCCTACACAGTTTGATAATAATGACTCCTCCCTCTACACATTCTGGGTGGTCCTTCGGATGAAACCGCAAAAACCGAGGTCCTGTGTCACAGCAGGTGTGGCATGATAAAGATCCCTCCCTGCTCAAAGGCCATAAAAATTTACAATCAACTCTACACAAACTGATGATAAGGACTCCTCCCATACACAAACTGATGATAATGACTCCTCCCCCTACACATTGATAATAATGACTCCTTCCTTACATAGACTGGGCGGTCCTTCAGATGATGCCACAAAAACCGAGATCTCGTGTCCAAGCAGGTGTGGCACAATAAAGATCCCTCCCTGCTCAAAGGCCGTAAATGCTAAGCATAAGCCTAAATTTGCAGCCCTTCACCAGCAATGGTGATGTCTCCATATCAGTGAAATATTCCCAAGTGGAACGTTAAACAATATACAATCAACTCTACACAGACTGATAAAAAGGACTCCTCCCTCTACAGAATTGCATGATAATGACTCCTCCCCCACACAGATTGATGATAATGACTTCTCTTCTTACACAGATTTATAATAATGACTCCCCCCTACACAAACTGATAATAATGACTCCTCCCCCTACACGATCTAATAATAATGACTCCTCTCTCTACACAGACTGATAATATTTATGTCTACTTCTCCACAGGCTTTGATGAACTGTAAGAGAAAGAGTACGTTGGGTTGGAGTATCGGGAATGTCCTGCTGGACTTTACAGGAGGTAGCTTCAGTCTCCTACAGATGTTCCTGCTGGCCTATAACAATGGTAAGATTGATTCAGTCTCCTACAGATGTTCCTGCTGGCCTATAACAATGGTAAGATTGATTCAGTCTCCCACAGATGTTCCTGCTGGCCTATAACAATGGTAAGATTGATTCAGTCTCCCACAGATGTTCCTGCTGGCCTATACCAATGGTAAGATTGATTCAGTCTCCCACAGATGTTCCTGCTGGCCTATAACAATGGTAAGATTGATTCAGTCTCCTACAGATGTTCTTGCTGGCCTATAACAATGGTAAGATTGATTCAGTCTCCTGCAGATGTTCCTGCTGGCCTATATTGAGTGGATGGAATGGATGTGTGTTCAATGACTGGGTATTTTATTATAATAGCATATAACATGTTCAAAATTTACTTCAACAAAACCAGAGACTACATGAAACATTTATAATTATGAATAACTTGCTTTATTTTGATTCCATATTGTTGTGTTTTATTCTGAATCATGAATTAGCGTAGATACCAATGCTCTCAAGAGGCCAAAATAAAAAAAAAATTGAGGCCAAAATTGAATATTTGGAGTGACAGATTGTTGTAATTGTCCTCCATTTAAAAGTTTGAACACAGCAGGGTTAGGAATGCTTTGTGTTTCATTCTTTGACTTTCATTTGCAGATGATTGGTCATCTATATTTGGAGATCCCACCAAGTTTGGATTGGGTGCTTTCTCCATCATGTTCGACATCCTGTTCATGGTTCAGCACTACTGTTTGTTCAGAGGCAAGAACCCTTATGACAGCTTGAACAACTATGAAGAGGTGATCACTCCCCTCACCAGATAGATGTCTAGACAAGGAGAGTGGAGTTAAAATACTCAGGGCAGTTTAGGTTTTCTGATTTTCAAAAGGAGAGAACTTTTAAATGGAAATCTGTCTGATTCGGTGCAATATAAACTCAACTTGGTGGATCTCGACCACAATTTTGATTGTTGATAGGGAAGGTTGAATTCCTGAGAATGGAGTGAAATTTGTATCATCTGTTTATAAAAGTGTTATTTGAGATAATACTGTGAGTGTGTGTGTGAAAATTTTGTTATTGATTGTATATCGGTAACGGATGAAAGAAACCCTCTTTTCTGTGATATCAGTACTTGGAATTTGTTTTATAGTCTGTTGTCACGTTTACATATATTTGTGAAGAATAAATGTGTTGTGTTTATACACCTAAATGGCTTCTCCTTCTCAGTAATTCAGGTATTTTTGTTACACGGAATTATTTAGTTCCACAACAGTAGCTTTAAATCAAATGTCCAATGCACACACAAACAACTACAGAAATTATACATGAGATTACCACTTATTGTAATCAATTCTGTTGCCCATAATATTTGAAGGTTCTGAACCAGTCACTGATACATGTATATAAATTTAATCACATTGTTTGTATTTTTATGTGTATGGTCATATACATCATAAGAAACAATTTTTAAGTCTCCTGAGACTTATTGTTTTTGCTTGGTTCCTATTATTCTTCCACTTCTTTCTTGCGCCTAAAACTGTCCGACACCGTTCTCCGTAACCAGGGGATGAAAGTAATAGATATTCAAGGATATGATAGGCCAATGTATCTAGATGTTCAGAAATGTTTTTGTTCTCAGATTGAAGGGGGTTGGGGTACATTTTGGGGGGATCAAATGGGGTTTAACATAGAACTCTATGGGAACAAAATTAATTCCAAAATTCAACAGATATAACTTGACAAATATGATAGAGTCATGGGGTCTTCAGAAATGAATAGAGAATGACAGAGCCTACAAATTAGTATCAATCTCATCTTGACCTCTGACCATGAACATAAAAATTGGTATAACTTTGAAACCAGGACTAATAATGACATGGAATCTTCAGAAATGGCAAGAGGATGACAGGACTAGTATCAAGGTCAAGTGACCTTAACCTTTGACCTTAGAACATAAAACTGGTATTATGTAAGAACCAGGTTCTGATAGAGACATGGGGTCTTCAGAAATGATGAAAGGATGATGAGATCTACAAATTGGTATCAAGATCAAGTGACCTTGACCTCTGACCTTGAACATACAAACTCATTTAATTTTAGAATTGGAATTGATAGAGACATTGGATCTTCAGAAATGTTGAAAGGATGATGAGATCTACAAATCAGTATCAAGGTTAAATGACATTGACCTCTGACCTTAGATCATAAATTTGGTATTACTTTAAGAAACTAGGTTTGATAAAGAGATGGAATCTTCAGAAATACTAAAAGGATGATCATGGGATCGACAAATTGTTATCAAGGTCAAGATCACTTGACCTCTAACCCTAAATAAACATAAGTATGATAGAGACAAGGAATTTTCAGAAATGATAAAAGATTGTAGTGACCTACAAACTAGTATCCCCATTGACCTTGACCTTTGACCTTGATTATAAAAACTTGTATAACTTTAGAACCAGAACTGATAGAGACATGGGGTTATCAAAATTGCTAAGAGGATGTTTGGACCTACAAACTAGGATCAAGGTCAAGTGACACCAGTTTTACTGAAGGAAAAATGGATTTTTTGAAAAATGTCAAATCAAATCCTTCGTAAAGTAAAACTTGGCGTGGGATTTTGTCAAGGGAGAAAAATAATAGTACTCAGAAAAAGCCAATTTTATACAGCCAATACTTCGTTTGGGAAACTTTATAATCAGTAGATTATAATCATATCTTGTTTTTCATATCAGAACGTGCCTAAAAAACCAACATTTTTATACATGTATTTATTTGAAGAAAATCCATCTGCGACTTTTAACACTTCATTATGAAGACATTTTTCACCTGTTGTCCTTCAAGGAAAATACAGTTTATTTAATAAGTTGTGCAAAGATGGTGGAACTGGTTCAGGAATTATGTAAAATGCTCTTTTACTATCGGACAGTTGAAAAAATTCATTTTCAGTTTTTAGAAATATAAGTAAACACCTGTTTGATTAAGCTGTCCATTGACAAGTTATAGTACGTTGCTCTGGTCAGAGGCACCTGAAAGGTGGATTGTGGTATATATATAGATCTTATGTAAATACCCCCCCCCCTCCCCCACCCAATAAAAATTAAATATAAAGCTGATAAATTCTTCAAAATCTGTGATTTCCCAGTTCATCACCTTATTGGTTCTGAATGGTCAATTTCTACTCTGATCTGGAAGATTTTTTAAGATGATCCTTTAGAGAAAGAGAATTGGTGGTGGTGGTGGTGGTGGTGGGGGGGGGGGGGTTAATAATGGTTCACGTACTAAATCTTAACTCCCATTTATGCAGTACACAAACCGTTTCATAGTTGTAGAGATAACAAAGTTTTTGTGTATGTACTACACCCCTTTTTGTATGGAGCGCCAAATTAACATAAACTAAAATAATTGAAGATATCTTCAATTATTTGAAGATATCATCAATTCATTTGATGCTCGCAACAATTTAATTAAAGATCTCTTCAAATAATTAATGATATCTTCAATTCTGAATTATTGCACGCATTAATTGAATTGATGATAGCATTAATTCTTCAGCTGAATTGATGTGCGCTTTAATTGAATTAATGATCTCTTCAAATTAATTAATGAGATCAACAATTCGAATTGATGCGCACTACAATTGAATTGAAGAGAGCAATAATTGATATAATGCGCGCATTAAATCAATTGATGAGAGCAATAATTCAATTGATGCGCTCATTAATTCCTTTGATGAGAGCAATAATTGATTTAATGTGAGCATTAATTCAATTATTGTTCTCTTCAATTGAATTAATGATATCTTTAATTCATTTGAAGAGAGCAATAATTCTTTTGGAGAGAGCAGGTATATAATTAAAGATATCTTCAATTCAACATATCCACAATTGAATTAATGAAATCTTTAATTGAATTGTTGCTCTCTTTAAAAGAATTGATCCACGCATTAATTCCTTATACAAAAGCATTGTAAATAATTAAAGATATCTTCAATTGAATTTAAGAGATCTTCAAATTATTTATACCAAGCTCAAAATTAATTGTTGCGAGCAATAATTTTACAAAATTGATGCTCTCATCAATTGAATTGATAGAGTAATAATTAAATTAATACGCGCATCAAATCTATTATTGCTCTCATTAATTCAATTGATGCGCGCATCAATTGAATTGAAGAGAGCAATAATTGAATTAATGAGCGCATTAAATCAATTATTGCTCTCATTAATTCAATTGATGCGTGCATAAATTCAATTGATGAGAGCAATAATTGAATTGAAGCGTGCATTAATTCATTTGATGAGAGCAATAATTGATTTAATGTGCACATTAATTCAATTAAAGAGAGCAATAATTGAATTGATAATATCTTCAAATAATTAAAGATATCTTCAATTACTTGAGTTTATGATAATTTGGCGCTCCGTATTTTTGGCCTAGACCATGATCATAGGTTTGTATAAAATGGATCAACAGTAGACCAGAGGCTTATACTTTGCACAAAGGTTGTTTTTGATCAGGCATTGCATCAAGACTCAAAAGCAAGGTCAATTTTAGATCAGGTCAAAGTAAAAAAAAAAAAAATTAACATAGAAATGATATAGCCAGACTTTAGGATTATTCCATCACCATAGCTAGGGTATATATAGTGTACAAGTTCTCCATCTTCCCAAGAGAACCAGTATGAGAGTCAGTTAAGGTCAGTTCGACAGTAGGCTTATTGTTTTGTGTACCAAGGCCTGTTCAGTATCAGACCTAATGCAGATGAAAAGAAGGGATGCATTTCATAGGTACTTCTAAGACATAAACTTGATGGAAATGTCATTGCTCAAGCTTTGCTATCTTAGGAATGGAAAAGAATTAAAGAAGAAAAGCCCTTTATAAAAAGCAAAATTAAAGCCCAGGTAGTTGTATCAAGTGTGCATGATTTTTCATTTAATTAGAAAGCCAAATAAAAAAGGGGCGGAAACGGAGAACAAACCTCATTCCGTTCGAATTGGCCATGGCACAAGTTAACCGGATACCATTCATTTCCGAAGAGGAAATAACTCGGTATTTGCCAAAAATGGCAGCCAACGGAGAAGTGATCCAACGATCTTGTGAAACTCCTGGCTGTGACAAAGATGCCAAGTTGCAATGTCCAACATGTATAAAATTGTCTATTCCTGGATCCTTTTTTTGCACACAGGTTTGCTATCATTATTCAGCTGTTATTACAGCGTGTGAATTAACCCGAATTTTCTTAAAAGTGTGCAGTGTTTAATGTGTAACACCGAATATGTGTTTTTAATTTGACACATCGGGGAATTAATTATATTAATGTATCATTGAAACGTTACCCATATATCTTTTTAAAATATATCTTTTTATATTATGAAGTTTGTCTTTACACTACTCAGAAGTAAGCAATCGTGAATATATAGAGAAAAGGGCATGAGGTTTTGACACTATCTGAGCAAACTGGTATATTTAGTATATATAGAGTGAAGGGAGCTAACAAAGCAGCCATTAAATTCTCAGTTGCTCGCTTCAAACTCCCAAAACTTCAGTATTAATATTGTAAATTAATCGTGATTTAAAATGCATTAAAAGTTTTCCCAGTCGAAAGCCAGAATATTCAATTATATAATCGGAGATTCCTCTGACTCTTAACCCCATTTTTATATTTGACATGTGCGGGGGAGAGTCAGAGCAGACTCCATATTGAAAACTGGGAATTCAGCGACACCAGGTGGTGTCGCTGCTTTACCTATCTCATAAAACTTTAAATCATGGATCTATCTTCCAAGACATGAGGATTCAGTTATCGGGTGATTATTCTATACAAATAGATCATGATTAATACGATGCTATTGTTGTTTAAATGGCGCGCTAACTCCAACAAATGACACATCACTTGAATTAGGTCGCCACCTCTTTGCGCATGATGTCAGCATGTGAAGTACACAAAATCCCATCGTTTAAGCAACGTGATGTTTCCTTACTTCTGTTGACACGAAATAATATCATAACATATCATAATTACATTTCAGGATTGTTTTAAGGGATTTTGGAATGAACATAAGAAGATTCATAAAAAAGCAAGTGAGTATATCTTCAGAATTATTGTACATGATGATAGATATTGCCAACAGTATACACTAATTTGATTGTGGGAATTATTAGAATTAAGATTAAATATCACTGTCATTGTTTTGTAGAGGAGGATTCCACAAAAAACAGTAGTGAATACAACCCTTGGCCAGGATTTAAGTTTACAGGTGTTCTACGACCATACAGAGTGGTAAGTTTACAGGTGTTCTACGACCATACAGAGTGGTAAGTTCACAGGTGTTCTAGTGGTAAGTTCACAGGTGTTCTGTGACCATACAGAGTGGTAAGTTTACAGGTGTTCTACGACCATACAGAGTGGTAAGTTCACAGGTGTTCTAGTGGTAAGTTCACAGGTGTTCTACGACCATATAGAGTGGTAAGTTTACAGGTGTTCTACGACCATACAGAGTGGTAAGTTCCCAAGTGTTCTACGACCATACAGAGTGGTAAGTTTACAGGTGTTCTACGACCATACAGAGTGGTAAGTTTACAGGTGTTCTATGACCATATAGAGTGTTAAGTTTACAGGTGTTCTAGTGGTAAGTTCACAGGTGTTCTACGACCATACAGAGTGGTAAGTTTACAGGTGTTCTAGTGGTAAGTTCCCAGGTGTTCTGTGACCATACAGAGTGGTAAATTTACAGGTGTTCTAGTGGTAAGTTCCCAGGTGTTCTGTGACCATACAGAGTGGTAAGTTTACAGGTGTTCTAGTGGTAAGTTCCCAGGTGTTCTGTGACCATACAGAGTGGTAAGTTTACAGGTGTTCTAGTGGTAAGTTCCCAGGTGTTCTGTGACCATACAGAGTGGTAAGTTCCCAAGTGTTCTATGACCATACAGAGTGGTAAGTTCCCAGGTGTTCTATGACCATACAGAGTGGTAAGTTTACAGGTGTTCTAGTGGTACATTCCCAGGTGTTCTACGACCATACAGAGTGGTAAGTTTACAGGTGTTCTAGTGGTAAGTTCACAGGTGTTCTACGACCATATAGAGTGGTAAGTTTACAGGTGTTCTACGACCATACAGAGTGGTAAGTTCCCAAGTGTTCTACGACCATACAGAGTGGTAAGTTTACAGGTGTTCTACGACCATACAGAGTGGTAAGTTTACAGGTGTTCTACGACCATATAGAGTGGTAAGTTTACAGGTGTTCTAGTGGTAAGTTCACAGGTGTTCTACGACCATACAGAGTGGTAAGTTTACAGGTGTTCTAGTGGTAAGTTCCCAGGTGTTCTGTGACCATACAGAGTGGTAAATTTACAGGTGTTCTAGTGGTAAGTTCCCAGGTGTTCTGTGACCATACAGAGTGGTAAGTTTACAGGTGTTCTAGTGGTAAGTTCCCAGGTGTTCTGTGACCATACAGAGTGGTAAGTTCCCAAGTGTTCTATGACCATACAGAGTGGTAAGTTCCCAGGTGTTCTATGACCATACAGAGTGGTAAGTTTACAGGTGTTCTAGTGGTACATTCCCAGGTGTTCTACGACCATACAGAGTGGTAAGTTTACAGGTGTTCTAGTGGTAAGTTCCCAGGTGTTCTACGACCATACAGAGTGGTAAGTTTACAGGTGTTCTATGACCATACAGAGTGGTAAGTTTACAGGTGTTCTAGTGGTAAGTTCCCAGGTGTTCTACGACCATACAGAGTGGTAAGTTATACACTGGAGCCCTCCCATATTCCCTACTATGTACAGTGGAGCCTCGTTAATCCGGACACTTTGGTTCCCGGCAAAATCATCCGGATAAATGAAGCGTCCGGATAACTGAATCACATATTTTTTATCGTTACATAAGTAACCAACATGCTTACTTTATTGATGCGTGGTGAATTAAACACATTCTATCATTGGATTCAACCATTTGCATTAGTAAATACATGTAAATCATGATAATGTTAACATTTACATGCATTTCAAAGCTCTAAAATTGAAATATACATGTACATGTGCAGTATATTTGCCTATACTTACATTGTACATGTATATTAGCACTACAAATAAATATACAAAACTGTGTACCATATGCACTAAAACAAATAATGAAGCACTATATGTAACTATAAATAAATAAATCATTAGTAACTAACATAATCATTTACACTTCAAACATTTCATCACACTTTTACTTCTCAAACAAATTAAAGAGGCCGGCCATTTCCATCTGTCATGATTCACGGGTTCGGCGGTCTGTCTAAACAATATTCATTGTCCACAGTTGATTTAAGAATTTCGTGTTTGTCATGTTGGTTGACAACATTCTTTAACCAAAATCCTATCTGCCAGAGTTTATATTTCTTATTCTATAATTATCCAAGCCAATATCGGGAGAACAAAATAATTTAAGCCCGTAATATTAAGACCTACTATTGCTTTGATCTAGCCACTCGCATATTTTCATGATGCGATAATAACGGAACAAAATTCGGGTGAAACCAACATTACGGGTACATACAAAATTTAATTGTCATTTTCCTTAAAATGGTAATTTTCTCACTTCAACCTAGAGTTAAAAAAATTGAAAGCAATAAAACTCTACAATATCGTAACAAAATACAATCGTACACAGGTACATTCTAAACATTAAAAACTTACTACATATATTTCACGCCAATCAGCAGTATAAGATCCATGATGTTTAATTTATTTTAAAATACTATTAGGCTCTTGATCAAGACTATAAAATAATATGCTACAGAATTATTTACAAGATTCAACACTACACGCAATACAGATCTTATGTGCAAAAATTGGCAATTCAATGTCTCGACTGGCACGTGCTATCTACCTGACATATCATCACACACCACCTAATTAAAGGGAGGTGTTGACGGGGTACAGGTAATTGCTTCAATTAGGCAGTTTGGTTTGTTTTCTTTATAATTTACGCCTTGCTAGAATTGTCCGACACAGACTTTCCCTATAAACAATTACCGTCCGGATTAACGGTACAATTTTCAATGCATTTTAACATTTTGTAGTAAAAAATGACCGTCTGGATCCGGAACGCGAATTTCTGGATTAATGATGCAAAATAACGTATAAATAAATCCGTTCCCTAGAAAAATTGTCCGGAAGGTGAAGCGTCCAGATTAATGGGAGTCCGGATTACCGAGGCTCCACTGTAATCACATTGTTTACAACACACAATTAATTAGATTATTACAACACATGCATTCCTATGCAGTCCTCATACTTGCTGTCCACAGGAACACCATTCCTCCAATGTGGGGATAATTGCATTTGATGCATCATCAGTGATATTTTCAAGTAATTCTTCCATATATTCAGGCTCAAATGCATATGGAACAATCCCAAGGTTATTTTCTTGTGCCATTCCTGTTTAGCATCTGCAGGTCAGTGTACAAAGGGGTTTGCTGATGTCACAGAGATGCTATCATGGCAGTCTCCATGGGCTTGCAGGAGAAGTAAAACTGACCAGATAACTTAACTAAGTTTTACGGCTTTTGATATATGACATTATAAGATAAGATATATTATGGGTGATTACAACATTCATTAGTTTATCTATTTCACTAGGAATATGTTTAAGGGCCTCCGTGGCCGACTGGTTAGAGCATCGTGCTCAAAATCACAACACCTCTCACCTCTGGTTGGCGCGGGTTTGAATCCCGCTCACGCCGGTAAGTGAGAAAGTTTCCCAGTTTACTTTCGGAAGGTCGGTGGTCTCTTCCCAGGTACATTGAATCTGGGTTCTCTCTTCCACCAATAAAAAACTGGGTGCCACCAGATAACTGAAAAATTGTTGAGTGTGGCGGAAAACAGCAAAACAATATATCTGACTTTTCCCTTTAAAAGCCATTCAGTATGTACAAAAATGTTGGTGTATAGGTAAGTTTCCAGGTGCAGATTTGCTCCATAGACAAAGAAAATTGTACAAACTCTATATCCAGCCCAATAACCACCTTTTATCCAGTACAGCCCTATTCATGTTGTTATTTTGAATTTATGAAAGTTTTAAAAATTGCTGCCCACATAACTTATATAACCAAGCACACTACTTATACATTAGACTGCAGATGTTTAGAGCTGGTTTAGATTCAGTGGTGTTTGAAATACAATAGATTTTGTAAGACATTTTCCCTAGCACAGCAGCAAGTGCAATCAGCCCTGACACATGAATGCAATCAGAATTTCAAGTAGTGCATCAGAAAGATATTGTGCATTTCTCAGACTGAATGATCTTATTAGAGAGGCCCCGAGTCTTAGTATGAAAATGTTGATGCTTTATGAGTTAGAAGGAAAACTGTCACTCTATGTTAAAAAGTTTTTAATCAAAATATGAAATTTTACAGTCTCCAAAACGTATGGTTCCTGATACAATACCTAGACCTGACTATGCTGAACACCCAGAGGGTAAGTTGTTGATGAAAAAAGGTTAAAATATTTTTGTTCTAAACCCCTGTGAGAATTTTCTCTCATATTGTGATGTCACCATCTGCAAGTGAAGTGTCACAAAGTTCTATCTATGCATGGTAGTCAGGGTCGTAGCAACGAGGGTTCTTTAACATGCCAACACTTGCCACGACACATGACCTCCGTTTTTAAGGTCACTTCGGAAAGGCCCATAACTCTTACTTCTAATGCTGAATGTTTAAGTCTTTGGTTTGATGCAACCAATGCACAAGCGAGATTGAAACCCATGTCCCCCCCAGTCACAAAACAAACGTTTTACGACTGGTTATTGTTGATGTATTACCTGTGATATATTACTTGTATTGTTGATATATTACCTGTATTGTTGATATATTACCTGTCATGTGATATATTACCTGTATTGTTGATATATTGATGTATTGTTGATATATTACCTGTATTGTTGATATATTACCTGTATTGTTGATAGATTACCTGTATTGTTGATATATTAATGTATTGTTGATATATTACCTGTATTGTTGATATATTAATGTATTGTTGATAGATTACCTGAATTGTTGATAGATTACCTGTATTGTTGATATATTACCTATATTGTTGATATATTACCTGTATTGTTGATATATTACCTGTATTGTTGATATATTAATGTATTGTTGATATATTATCTGTATTGTTGATATATTACCTGTGATATATTACCTGTATTGTTGATATATTACCTGTCATGTGATATATTACCTGTATTGTCTGTCCTGACAGGTATACCCATCAGTGAGAGACAAATGAGGGGAACCACCAACATTAAGATTTTGTCAGACGAGGAGCAGGAAGACCTTAGGGTTGCCAGTAAGGTCAGTCTTCATATTAGAATATCAAAAGCTTATTTATTATGATCAATGCCAAAATTTTTACCATGTCCTAACATATTGTGTTTGAAGGATTCTTTGCCATTTTAGCTCCAAGTGAGCTTTTCTGATCAAAGTTTGTCTGTCGTCGTCGTAAACTTCTCACATTTTCATCTTCTTCTCAAGAACCGCTAGGCCAATTATAACCAAACTTGGCCAAAAGCATCCTTGGGTGAAGGGCTTTCAAGTTTGTTCAAATGAAGGGCCATGTCCCTTTCAAAAGGGAGATAATCACAAAAATGCAAAAATAGGGTGGGGTCATTTAAAAATCTTCTCAAGAACCACTGGGCCCGAGGAGCTGAAATTTTCATGAAAGCTTCCTTACATAGTGCAGATTCAAGTTTGTTCAAATCATGGCCCCTGGGGGTAGATTGGGGCTGCAATAGGGGATCAAAGTTTTACAAAGAAATATTTAGGGAAAATCTTTAAAAATCTTCCTCTCAAGAACCAATGAGTCAGAAGAGCTGAAATTTATATGAAAGCTTCCTGACACAGTGCAGATTCAAGTTTGTTCAAGTGCAGATTCAAGTTTGTTCAAATCATACCCCCCCCCCCCCCCCCCCCCCCCCCCCCCCCCCCGGGTTAGGTTGGGGCCACAATAGGGGATCAAAGTTTTACATGAGAATAAATAGAGAAAATCTTTAAAAATCATCTTCTCAAGAACCAATGAGCCAGAAGAGCTGAGATTTACATGAAAGCCTCCTGGCATAGTGCAGATTGAAGTTTGTTCAAATCATGGCCCCCGGGGGTAGGTTGGGGCCACAATACGGACTAAGGTTTTACATGCAAATATATATGGAAAGTTTTCAGATATGGGCCAAGGTAACTCAGGTGAGCGATGTGGTCCATGGGCCTCTTGTTTAAGAACTGGTTCCGAATGCAATGATTACATACTGGTAGTAAATTTATTTTGAGATCTAGTCATGCATCATTAAAAACTGGTCCCAGAACCCATGGAAACACTCAGACTAGCAGAAAAAATACAGTATGTATGTATTAGAAAAAATACAGAATGTATTTCAAGTTAGAATTTTTATTTACAGTTAGGGCGAGAGGTGTTAGATATTGCTGCAAACATGACAGATGTGGGAGTTACAACAGAGGAAATCGACAGAATCGTTCACGAGGTAGGGGTCCATATAGAGGGGTCCTAGATATTTTCCTACTGAATTAGTAGTTGTGTAATTTGTTTAATTTGGAACTTTCACAAGGTTACATTTTCACAGTATAATGTAATTTATAGTGGGTAGGCTCTTTTTGGAAGGGTGATAATTTTGGAGATACATGTAAGTTCCCAAAATGTTGATTTGCTCTAGCACAAATTATCAGTGTAGTAGTGAGTTGGTACTTTTTGTCTTAATTCAAAATTACAGATTAATGTAATTTTTAACACCCTCCTCCCCCTGAAAAAAGGAGGCGTGTTGGTTTGCACCTGTTGGTCAGAGCAGTTTGTTGGTTGGTCAACCAAATGTTGTTCCCTCAAAATCATAAGAACCCTTTTTGACAGACATCAAACTTCTTGTACTGGCTTGCCCTAAAGAGTAGGTGATCCATACTGATATTGAGGTCACAAGGGCAATATCATAAGAATCCTTTGCTTGATAGACCTCAAATTTGCTACACTGCTACGTCCAAGGAGAAGATGACCCCTATTGATTTTGACATCACCAGGTCATGGGTCACACTACTTTGGACATAAGAAACCTTTGCATGACAGACATAAACTTGGTACACTGATACTTCCTAAAGAATAGATGATCTTTATTATTGGTTTTCAAGTCTGACTGCTCACAAGCTCATGATCAGTTAAACCTGGATGTAGAAACAAAAATAATGCTTGTTTTCATTAAAACCCTTTGCCTGACAGAGAACAAACTTAGTATTGCGGTTGCCCATAACTACATGTATATGTGGTAGATAACTCGTATTTTTCACTATCATGACAGACATTCTAAATTTAAAGTTTATCCTTTAATCATTGTCACTTGGGGGGGGGGATTTGTTTCTAAACATTTCTTGTTCATTCTCTTTAAATGAACAATAAATGTAACACAAAATATTTAGAGTAGGGCAGATTTAGATGCAGAGGCAGTTGCATTCAAGAAAATCTGCAGTTTTTATACATCTGTCTTAGGGTGCAACGATATGCTTGCCTCA